>NW_027530545.1:17009930-17066721 GCF_008692635.1 Crocuta crocuta | reverse complement strand
TAGGTACTTTGAAGTCCGAGACAAATCCACTCCAGGTCAATTTCTACTGACTGTTTTTTCCATAAGCATTGATCACTTTCCTCTTGCTTTGTGTGTCAAATAATAATTTCTTTTGTGAGAAACTGAACACAGTAGATGATATGTTGCAGTTACTTTTATGCCAGCATCATTTTATTCTGAAGTTTGTTGTGCTGTTTTAACAGTTAAATTTTCTGGATTTAAACTGTACAATCTGTTCATCCAGTGTAGACTCTGATGTGGCTTCTCAGGGTTGATAGCCTGGTGCTCTCTCAGAGTTCAATGGTGAGCTGATGATACATACAGAGGTTGTATTCATATAACCTAATCCAGTAAAGTTTCTGTCTTCTATCACCTGACTTTTGTTGACTTAAAACCTTGGCAAATCCACAGTTCTCTCCAGGCTTTCATTTTTCACCTGGATCTCTGGTGTGTAATCTAAGAGTAAGCCATTATTTTTTCAGCCTTTCTACATCTTTCTCGCTTTCAAAGTTGCTCACTTAAATTTCTGGTTGCTTTGCCACCAGCCCTGAACTGTTAAGCTATAGTATTGTGCCACCAGACTGAGGTTATGGGAATGCATTCAGCAATATGACCACAAAAATCTATGTTCTTGTGGATGAATTAGCAATGTTTCACAAATAAACTTTTGCTTCATTACCTACCTTTATTTTTCAATGTCCTTAGATGATTTTTTAAAAATAATTTTTACCTAAAACCTCTTTTCTGCAGAGTACAACCAGCCACATTCCTCATTAAGGTCTTATTTGAAGTAAAATTATTTTATTTTAAATGCTTTCATAAATCTTTTGAAATCGTTCATGAAATCTGTATGTAAGTGCTTTTTTTTCCCCTTTAAATGAATGTTAGAGACTAAATTTTAAGATATCTTTAAAAGTCTATGATAAAAGATTTCATGTATTTAAGATTAAATGTAGACACAATTCTTAATTATTTCAGTGTAATAATATATTTTATCTTCACAGCACCCCTGTGAGGCAGTATTATTATTGGCCTCATTTTAAATGAGTAAACAAAGCACAGGCAGGATAAATGTCTCGCTGAAGATCATCTAGTCACTAAATGACAGAGCCAGGGTGTAAATTCGGGCATTCCGGAGTAATCACCTGCATATAGAGTCTCTTCTTTCAGAGCATTTGGGAAACAAACCTAGGATAATATCAAAGCTTCTTAAGGACTGACACTGGCTGAAGTATACTTAAAATAAAACCTTTGAGTTTTTAAGCACCACCGTTGAAAACCTCAGAAGGGTATACTGTATGGATCTCTGACATTTCCCAGTGTTTTCTTCAAGATTTCCCTCATTGAGGAGCTCAAGGTTGTTGCAGCAATCAGGGCTTGTTTATCCTATTTTTTTACAATGCTGTTTGTTTCTCTGATTCATACCCCATACTTAGTACAGTCAACTAGTAAAGTAATTATAAGCAGTAGGTTATGTTGTGATTTCTGCATAAATTTTTGGAAGTTAAGAATTGTGAGAGATAGGAAGTTTTGCTGCAACACATATCTGAAAGGGCATAATAAAGTGAACTGTTGAAAAATTGATGATCTCTCTATAGTACTGATGTTTTAATTGGAGGTGGAAGAAACGGAGGGTGCAGGATTCAGCTTCACATAAAAATTTAGATTCGGTCAGTGGAGCAGAAAAGCAGATAAAATCTTCTAATGTATATTAAAAGAACTATGATCCAAATATTGCCAGTAGATATAAATACATTGTCATGGATAAACGTCAAGCCTTTGACAACTTATAACATATATGGTCACATATATTTAATATTTAACAAAATTTTTGTAGTATAAATTTAATAAACCTAATTTAACTCAAATAGGTAAATTTTTCATTAAGACTGATTTCTCTTGCCTTTTGTTTTACTCAGGGCACCCTAGAAAACGGATCTTGGGGCAAAGCTAGAGGAAGCATGGTCTGGGCTGTTCTGAAAGCAGACACTTAATTGCGGTTGTCTGCACAAGGAACAAAGCTTGCGGATGGAGCAGCGATAGAAGGTGGGGGTATCTATGACAAAAGCTGGAGTGTGGGAGGCAGGTGATATCCAGAGGTTCTGAGAGGAGACATAAATTATGTCAGACACAGAGTTTGATTATCTCATTCCATTTACTTTTGTAAAATATCATTTTCATATGTCTCAAACTAGTAATTCAATTACTTTCTATCTCCATCCCTCACTGTTTTGTTTTCCTTTTCCTACCCTTTTTGTGACTGTGTCTTTTCATTATTGATAGCATTTTCCCACTGGACATCAACTGAGAATTGATGAATGTCTCAAAATTGAACTTGTACCCTCCCTTACTGCTGATATGTAAGACAGCATATGTGATAAATACTGTATCATATGTCACATCAATTAAAGGTTATGGGGGATTATCAAAGCACTGCTCAGTTTATTTGGAGACTGAAGGCAATGCTTATTCCTTCTGTTTTTCCAAGTTTTATAAATTTATTATGTACTGTTTCAAAATTAGAATAAAATACATTTAAAATTTTCATACATTGCTTAGGGGTACTCAGTTAAGCATCCAACTTTGGCTCAGGTCATGATCTCATAGTTTCTGAGATCTCTGTGTTGACAGCAGGGAGCCTAGAGCCTGCTTTGGATTCTGTGTGTCTCCCCCCATCTGTCTGTCTGTCTGTCTCAATCTCTCTCTCTCTCTCTCTCTCTGTCTTTCTCTCTCTCAAATAAATACTTAAACATTTTTTAAACATTGCTTAAATAGGTAGTTCTTAACATTGAATGATAAGGGTATCTGAGCTCAATAGAACTATAGCTCCAATTCTTATTCTTTTAGCCAGATCTCCCTAGGAACATCACTTAACTTTTCTAAGAATTTTTTTTTTCATCTGTAAAGTGGAGGTAACAACCCTGGCTTGAAGAGTTATTGTAGAAATTTGGTGTCTGTTATCAGTCATTGTCCAGTCGGGAAATCAACACCAATCTAGGTATTTAAGCCAGAGAATGATTTTTCCCCCAACGGGAAAGCTGAAAAAAGTATTAGAAGATTTGGAAAAGAAAATGGAGAAGACGACATCGCCCAAGTGTCAGGAAGATGCCTCTATGTCTGGGCTGATGACCATAAGAGCATTCTTGCCACTAAGGTTGATAGAACAGCTCTCTTTGGTGCTCCTGCAGTCATGCAGGGGGTGTGAGCAGGAGCTGTTTTATTCCATTAGACCGAGCTCCTTTCTGCTGCTTTTAAAATGCTTAATTAGTCATGGAACTTGGATGACATCTTTCACCACCACTTCCGGATGGTCAGCCTGAAGCTGAATGTCTTAACTTTCCAATGATTACCATTTTGGCATGACTGACAGAATATAACCAGACCCTTACTAGCAAGGAAGCCTGCAAATTGTGTGTTGCAGGCTACTAGCCAGGATGGTTTGAAGGTGAAAAGGTGAACATAGAAGGAAAAGTATCAGTCTGAAACTTAATAGGTAAATGTGTATCGCATCAAAAGGAAGCAAAAAAACAAAGCCTCTGCCCTAAAGTAGAGGTGTCAGTGATCCTATTTTTTATACATGCAGACCTACAGTTTCCTTCAAATTCTTAGAAACAGTTCATAAATACTTAAAATATAAGAACAGCAACTTTACTTGGTCACTAGAACTTTTTAAAAAGGACCTGTCTCAGAGTATGAATAAATGTCAGCAAAAGAATATCAAAACTTTTCATGACCTGGTGCCTTTTTCATTCTGACATTAAAAGACAGCTGAACAGCTATAGACATAGGGCCAATCTTTGGGAATGAAAGCTTTGTCACAGGAACTTTGCAGGGGGAGATGCTAAGAGGTAGAGATTTCCTGTTTCTGATATTGTCTGATACCCGTAATAACCTAAAAACAACATACATTATTTCATAGTTGAGTGAAAAGGCTCTTGGCTTGGAATTAGGATGCATTCTCATTTTTCTTTCTCTTGGTGAATTTTTGGGTGACTTTTGTAACACATTAGCCAGAAGAGTATATCTTCTCTTCTCCTAAAATAAAAAGGATAGTGTAGATTTGTTAATTCTCTTAAGGTCTGCTTAAACATTATCTTTCTGTTTTATCGATAATGATGATGATGATGATTATGGCATCTTTTGTAACTAATAGGATCTAATTGTTATTGAATAATAACCATATGCCAGACACTAGAAGCACTCTATGTCATCATCATCTCATTAGTATGTTGAAGTACCCCTATTTAACAGAGGAACAACTGAGGTATAAGTGAATGAGTTATTCTGTTTATGTAAGGGAAGCTGAATCCAGAACTAAAACTAATTCTCAGCTCTCCATTGAATGCATTAAATGTGTAGAAGAGAGATGCCTATAAAACCTAGGTGTGTTTTATGTCTGAAGGCTCCTGAGTGGGTACTGTGGTGGCAAGAACACGTGTGAGAATAGTAAGGTCATTTACTGCTTGATTTCCTTTTAACCAGTCCATTCACATGCTATTCTTCAGTAAAACATACTTTTATCCTTAGCATCTTTGTGACATAGTAGATGTACTAGGAAACCAAATAAGCGTGCCAGTGCTTCGTGTTAAATTGCAGTTATGTAGTATTGCTTTCATAATGCTAGAGCATGATGAAATTTCTACAGAATCATATTTGATAATTTAATATGCAGGATGAATCATGATTAGTGCTTAAAAATCACCAGCACTTAGACTTTTAACACATCTCCAAACTGTTGGAAAGTCATTGGTGATGAACTCTGTGGTCAGAGAGAAATAAAATATTAGCAACCTCCCCATTTCTAATCATTTGTCTGAGCTGGAGTGAGGGTGGTCCGGTTCCTGTTCTTGCTGCCTGGCAGGCTGCATAACTGGCAAGGGGCAAAACTCCTATAAGGGCTGATACCCAGTTGGGTGATTTCTCCGGGATGATGTGTAATTTGTATGAAATTTCACAGCCCAGGATGCCTGGGTGGCTCCGTTGTTTAATCCAACTTTGGCTCAGGTGGTAATCGTGTGGTTCATGAGTTTGAACCCTGCAACAGGCTCTGTGCTCACAGCTCAGAGCCTGGAGCCTGCTTTGTGGATTCAGTGTCTCTCTGCCACACCCCCTTGCCCATACTCTCTCTCAGAAATAAATAAAACATTACATTTTTTTAAATTTCAAAGCCCCAATTCATGATCGTAGCATCATTCTTAACAAAAAATAGCAGAACATATTTGTTAAGCTCTCACTCTGTGCCAGCCACGGTCCCAGGAAGGAGTTGGATCGGCTAAAGTCTGAGACCATCACTGTCATCAGGAAGCTTGTACTCTAATGAGTAGGGAGAGTGTGTAGTAAATAAATCCTAAAAGGCAATGCAAAGTACATCACAAGCTTGTCTAAGGAAAAGAAGCCCCGAGGAAAGAACAACAATGCCTCATGGCCTCCTCTTTGGACCTTTTCCCTTGGCCATTAATTCATCTCTCCCAGGCCGAGCTGCAATGATACAGGAATAGAGCTGTTAGTGGCTCAGCCCGGTTTGTTTTCTGTGATCAGCATGGTGGGAGGAAGTGGAGGTGCCAGCTGGCAATGCTGTTTCTGGTAGATCAGGGACAGTAGAGGGGCTGCTGGCATCTGCCTGGCTTTGGAGGCTTCTCTAACCATCTGGTTCTCCACAGAGCAGGACCGCTGCTAGCATATGGTCACTGTGTCACACAGTAGAGCATCAGAGGGCCTGTCAGTTGCAGGATGTCCACATACCAGGGCCAGGCTCTCCTGGCATGTGTCCCCAAGCTGTTGAGTACCTCCACTCCTTGTTCTATGTGGTGTTCAAGCATGAGACGCTCAGTGCTCCAGTCCTTCCCTGATTGTCATGAGGCACTGGCTTGTGTGGCCCTGAACTTTGACCTCTCTTGAGGAGATAACCCCACTGATACCCTGTATAGACCGCATTAGGTTACAGAACAGCTTATCTTAATTCCTAGTTTTGTACTTGTTTCTTTGGTAATATGAGTAAGTTGGGTAACGTGTCTCAATCTGTTCATCTCAAAAATAGAATGATATCTACCCAGACACTCCACAGAGTTGTGGCTGCCTTGCAAGTTTCATTTTCTTCTCCCTGTTTAGCATATTTCTTGCTACATAGGAAATGCTTGATGGATGTTTGTTGAATGAATTGCTGGTGAGGGAAAGAAGGCAATTCTGAGTGGCTTTTTTTTTTTTCTTTGATGGAGAGGAAAGAATGAAGATGGGGCAACTGTGGAATTCCTTAGCAGTTAGAAACCTTAGATGCAATTCCTTTTGCCCTGGTTTTCCACTGCTTTGTATTACTTCATTGACATTGTTATAAATCCAGCTTCTTAAGGGCAAAGTTTTGCAGCAAACCTACCTGCTATATGAATGAGAACAAAGCAGAATATGATTAGAAAACTCTCAGTAGAGCAGAACCAAGCACTTAGAATTCAGTTATGACACATTACATACTTGCTCCAGATAGATCATTTCTGCATTTAAGAGTCTGCCAATTACTACCATTTGTGCTGGATGATTGCATTCACACTAGTTGTTTATCTGTCTGATGGCAAGGATTTCATCTCATTCATCTTTAAATATCCCTAACACATGGTGGAGGAAGTCCCACGTAGTGGCTACTAAACAGAAATGTGTATTTTTAATGAATATCCTGGAAGATTAATGTTTAACATTGTAAATGCCACAATCTAAAAATGCTGCAAGGAGTGATCTACTTTCCTTAGGCCAATGTGATGGTGTGTGTGTGTGTGTGTGTGTGTGTGTGTGTGTGTGTGTGTGTATTGGTGTGTGTATATATTTTGTATATATATATATATATATATATATAATTTTGGATTCACACATGTAGAAATGGACTATGCATATATATTCAGTGACGTGATCATAGGTTGCAGTTATTTTGTTAATAGCCCTTTCTGTCATTCAAAGTTTTATCATCACATCAATTTTATTTGCTGGTACTGTCTTCAAATATTTTCTTCGTGTCCTGATATGTCTTCATAAGATTATCATATTTTCTGGGCCAGAAAGCTCAGTTTCTGCTCACATTTGTAGTTTCCCACAGTTAGTCTTAAATCATGGCTGTTTAAAGGTAGAATGAAGCTTAGGGATTATGGAATCAAGTCCCGCATTTTCCTGAGCCATTGCCAGTTACTTTTGTGTATTGTACTCACACAGAACAGGAAGGATACTAGAAGAATTGACATGATAAATACTATCATTTTCAAACTATGCTTTGGTAAATTTTCCATCACACTCTGAAAATTTCTGAGAACAGTTTGAGATATTTAGAGTATATGGCAGACACAGTTGGTTGCCTACCCTATAGCCATTCTTCCTTCCATTCCTTTTTTCATATTCACAGAGCCGAAACGTGTTCAGTCAGTTATACATCCAGCTTCACTGAGTTCATAAAGATGGGCTGAAGCCAGTCATGGTTAATCCATTATGCCATTTTAGTCAGCCTGGGACCTGGTTCTTCAACCTCCATGTACAGATCTCTAGCTCTTTGTAAGCTCAAGGGTGCCATTGAGGCAACTTCATTTTTTTGAGGGTTATTTTGTGATTAAAATGTGAATCCATGTTTGAAAAACCCTGCTGTACGTATTTTGGACAAGTAAGTTCTCAATACAGGCCTCTTATTTAAGAAATACATCAGAGGGATTTAATTTTATGTCCAGGTAGTTGTTAATGGATTTTTTTCCCCATTAAAATAGTCTACCAATCAATTCCTGGATTCCATCCAATTCTATGTACAGTATACTGAGCGAAACTGCATGTTTATCTACTGCACTGAAACTCAAACAACAGCAATGACAGAGTCCTGCTGCTTTGAGTCTTGTAGCCTGTCAAGATGTCAAAAGATTTGGCATCAAAACCTCATTTCAAAAGAATGCCTTGAGATACTAATAGGATATTCAGTAAGCCACTGGAAAACCCCAATCCAGCTTGGGGAGGCTTTGCAGGTAGCCTGTGAGACATTTTCCAACTCATGAAGAATTCCCTCATGTGGAACTGCATCCTCCCCATCCCTGCCATGGGCCACTAGAAGTTGCCGCTTGGCTGGCAGAGCGTGGGAACCATCCTTGTTAGAGCTCACTGTTCAGTTTTCTTTCTTTACTGCTCACTACTATTTTTGGGTCCAAGCTGTTTTGGAGTACAAGGTGCCTCATCACTTTCCTACACAGGGCAGAACAGAAACCTTTACAATTTTAATAGGTGCCTGCTGTATTCTTGTTTATGTTTGTCAAGCCGATGTTCTAGAATCAACTGCCCTGTACTAAATGTTGAATAAGAAACAGCCCCAACTCTCAAAGAGTTTAAATTTTGTTTGGTAAGTATTGAGTATGCAGAAAAAGGATATGTTTGTAAAGTCAGGAAATTAATTGAGTTCAGTGCAGTGTTCTGAGGTCAACTTCCAGTCTGAGGTCATTCCACTTGTGGGAGCCCATCCTGATAGGGTTGACATATTGTGGCTATGTACCTGTTCAGCTCACCAACAGGTCCTCCCTGTGGGTGTTGGGTGGCTTTTTCTGATTGGAGTTTAGTAGCCTAAAGGAAAACTGTTAGTCCACCCATAAGACTCTGGCACCAAATGTATGTGACTGCTTTCCCCACACCAGCCTGATGTTATATAACTTAATTTGACTTGACACTACTCAGAATTAGTGTCAAATTCCATAGATTGAAAGGTTCAATCCCATAAGATTCTCACTTCAGATGCCAGTCACACGTATGGAATCAGAGTAACTGCACTTCTGTCTGACTTGGTTATAAACTCAAGGGTTCCCACAACACCCCTCAGGTTTGATAATTTGCTAGAACAGCTCACAAAATTCAGGAAAATATTTACTTACATTTACCAATTACTTATAAAGGATGCAGATGAAGAGCTGGATGAAGAGGTACGTAGAGTGAGGTCCCAAAGGGTCCTTTTTGTTCCCTTGAAGTTTGGATGTGCCATACTTCAGCACGTGAATGTGTTCACCAACCCAGAAGCTCTACAAACCCTATTGTTCAGGGTTTATTGTGGTTCCATTATGTAGACATGGCTGATTAAATCGTTGGTCATTGGTGATTAAACTAATTTTTAGCCCCTCTCCCTTCCCTAGAAGTCAGACGTTTGGGCTCAAAGGCACAAGCTTCTAATCATGGCTCCCCAGTAGCCAATCAAGAGCCACCTCATTAAAGTAAAATATGTTCTTCTTACCTAGGAAAGGCTAAGAAATTTAGAAGCTCTTTGTCAGGGAACAGGGGCAGAGGCTAAATATGTATATATTTATTAAGCCACACAGCGATACAGGTTGTTAAATATTTTCAGTGTCCTCACTGCTCTAGAACATGTATGTCTTTGAGTTCTGGACAGCATTATTTGGTGTTTTCTTATTCACTTTATTTTTTCACTTGTGCCAATAACTGGGATTGAAGATTTCATGCTGTGTGTTCTATGGGATCCCTGTTGGTTTGTCTTTGTTGTTGTTTGTCTTGAATTTGATTAGTTTCCCCATATGCTTTGCGTGTCTTTGGTACTGTGAAATACATATATATTTATTGTTTGGTTAGGAGTTCAAAGTACTCAGAGTGGTGGGACCCACTCATCAATGTTCTGTTTACATGAGCATTATGCTTAATGAAATGCTAAGGAGAAAATAGAAGTATAATTTCTAGCACTCTTTCTCACTGACTCCCAACATCCTAGTTTATTCTAACTCAACATCACAAAAGAGACCCACTACCCAAGTGACAGCTGAGGCTAGGAGCTTCCATCTCCTTGGTAGCAGCTATTGTCTCCTCTCTGTGTCAGGCAGCTTATCAGCATGTCTTGGAAACACATATTTCATTAGGCAAACCTTTTCCAAGAAGTAGTTACTTAACCTTGTTTACCTATTTCCCACCACATACACTTCTCTCATCTCTTAAAACTCTTTTCACTGCCATTCAGGGACAAATTTTAAAATATGTTCTCATTAAACAGCTTAAGTAGTGTTTCACATTTGTAATTTGTTGTGTTGATCCACGTGGATCACATTTTACAAACATAATAGTGCAATTTAATTCACTTAAATATCATTAATGCCAATATTTCATAGTGTGCCATGCTAACAGATGGAAATATTGTAGTCAGAAAATGGAGCAACTAATGAGAAGAAAAGCTGGAGAGTAAAGAGCTTCTG
This sequence comes from Crocuta crocuta, assembly GCF_008692635.1. NCBI lineage: Eukaryota > Metazoa > Chordata > Mammalia > Carnivora > Hyaenidae > Crocuta > Crocuta crocuta. The sequence goes on along the minus strand of NW_027530545.1, from coordinate 17,056,534 downwards.
GTGAGTTAACACATTGATAAGTATTGGATGAGTCAGAGAGGGCTGGATAAGTGTCTGTGTGCTCAAATGACTCCCTTGTTCCTAGCCTTTAATATAGTCCTACATCACTGCTTAGCAGTCACATCAAAGCCAGCTTCAGCCAGCCTCTTTCCTCCTTAATCTGAGAGCACCTCTTCTCTGGTGTCTGGGTCTTTGTTTCCCAGCTGACTCTTTAGCTCCAGATATTTGTGACTACCTACCTTCTTCCAACCCAGCAGCCATTTGGTCTGTTTTCTCTACTTCATTTCTTTCTCCCTCTTCCCCCCTTCTCAGTACATGCACTACCTGGAGAGAGGGGGATGGAGACACATCTCCCACCTGCCTCCATCTTGAAAATCACACAGCTGGCTACTGAGTACATTCCCTTCCTGACCTTTCATTCAACAGAGTAGAGCAAAATCAACTTTTTGGAAAAATAAAATATTCACTTTTACCGCATGACTGCTTATAATATGAACATTCAAACGACATTTATTATTTGCAAGACATTATGCTACAGGCTGAAAATGCAGGGCTATGACTTCATTGAGCTTTCAGTTTCTGTAGGAATAAACTGATTTTCTTAGTTTGAGTAACTAATTTTTAAATTGTGGAATTTTATTATGGTATTAATACTCAGTAATTGTGGCACACTGTGATAAATGTTTTGAATAAGGGGCTCTTGGAGCTTAGAGAAGAGGTGTGTTAGAGACTTGAACTATGGTTTGAAGGATTAGCAGGTTGAAAATGAACACATATACTAAAATTAAAAAAAGAAACTAAAATATCACCAAAGAGGAAACTCCTAGGAATTTTGTACTGCTCCTCCAATGTGACAAACCATCAAGGAGATAGATCAGTAAAATCTAACACTTTGTTTAGAGAAATGAATGATTTTGGAAAGGGAATAAGAAGATAGGAACTTCTGGAATAAAATATTGATTAAAGGATTAAAAGAACCAAGGTACTTTGGTTAAAGAACGAGTGTGGCTAAATGTGCACACAAACTAATTTCAGGGTTTTTACTTAAGTGCTTGATTACAATTGAGCAGCAGGTTATTTTGAAAACAAAATGACAGAATTCACTTGTTTACAGAATAATCTTTATTTGAGTGGATTCGATTCTTAACCAAATAATCTTGCAGAAATCACTGTGAGTGGGGGGTGGGGGGTTGAAACCATCTCAAAACGGAATTCTTGTTAAAATTTCATTTATTTTGGTAGTGTGTTATCCTAAAGAAATTAAGAAATTTAGATAAGTATTTTCTAATTCATCAGTGAGTTTAATTGCTCTGTCATAGTAGTAAAAGCCATAGTCCATTATCTTCTTCTTTTCTTTAGCTGATTGTAGTGGATATTTGCTAATGTTTCTGCCCCAAGTTGAAGTCTGATTTTATTTTGAGGAATCTTTTTCCTCCCATTCATAGGCGGTGGTATGGAGTGTAAGCTGGACCAAAGGTGAATAATAGGCTTCTACCTGGAGAATCAGAGTACTGAACAGCCGGGGAATATGGAAGTTAACTCGGGAATAGCCATATTACCCAGTAAGAACTAGAGTTGTTCTTTGACAGAGATTTCTGTGGGGAAAATGTTCTCTTTTCCGTTATACTTGACTTTGGAGGATATAAGCCTGGAGTTCGGGAGGATGCCATCTTGACAGGACCAGTGGAAATGCATATGGAGATAACAAAGAAAAAGCATTCAAGAGATGGGAATAGAGAGTCTGGTTTCCTAGAGTCATTTCTGGTTCCCTAAATCAAGTGATACCTAGAGTCTTCCATAGACTTTTCAGCCATAAGAATTAATACATTCTCACTTTCTTTAAACCATTTGGTCTTGGTTTGTTGTCATTTGTAATAAGAATAATCATAATGCAAAGACAGTTTGAGACCTATATTTTTACCATTCATTAATGTTAAATTTATGTTCAACTTTGTTGAGCACAAAATTGGTGACTGTTGTATATCACTGCGTACTTTGGAAGTGACATTTTAGTCATTTGGAAAGGCAGCATGGTGTAGGAAAAGGAATCATAGACCTATTATTTTTTTAATAGTTTGCACACAATATTACATTAGTTTTCAGGTGTGCAACATAGTGATTTGACAAGTTTACATGTTACCCAATGTTCACCACAGGTGTAACCAGCATCTGTCACCATACAAGGCTATTACAATACTACTTACTATATTTCCTGTGCTGTATCTTTCATCCTTGTGACTTACTCATTTCATAATCAGAAGCCTGCATGTCTCACTCCCCTTCACCCATTTTGTCCACCCCTCACCCCTGTTCCTCTGGCAGCCAGTTTGTTCTCTGCATTTATAGATCTGATTCTGGTTTTTGTTTGTTCATTGCTGCATTTTTTTTAGATTCCACATACAAGTGAAATCATAGGGTTGTCTTTCTCAGTCTGACATATTTCACTTAGCATAAGTGCATGCATTGTGTAACACTGCATCCTTTCAAATCTCTGAACCCTTGTTTCCTCATCTGTTAGAGATAGTAGTAAATATCTCATGGGGCTTTTATGAGGCTTATGTGGGATAATATGCTGTATGTAATAAGAGAGTAATACATGCTGGAGTATTGCAAATCAAACAAAACATATGTGCCTTTACAGGTCATTCACAAACAGTCTTACGCTGTACAAGAACAAGAGCAACTAAATAAAGCTGTTTATAACTATCATTGTTAAAATGACCCCCTTTGTCTCATCTAGTGCCAATGCCTCAAAACAGTGGAGAAGTAAACTCCTCAGTTTAATCTAGCTCCCTGCATAGCCTACTTAATAACCCTGTTAGGTTTCTCATTGCATCCACATGGCCTGTCTCAAAACTTCTTCTGATGATAAACTGTATCAGAATCACCAGAGATGTTACAAATACATATCCCTAGACTCCACAGTAGACCACCTTCTTCAGAATCCTTAAGAGCTTCTGAAGTCCACACCGGAGTTTAAGATCTCCTGGTCCACAGGGTAAGACCGCATTAATTGGGATGACACAGAAAACACCTGACTGACTGGCACTTTCCAGACTTCTCTTTCTTCCATTTAGTTCTCCCTCCACACTCTACATTCCAGCCACTTCAAAAGCTCTTAGCATTCCTTGAGCATATAATTATCTATAGTCATTAAATTTTCATACAGGTAATTTTTTCACATGAAAAATCTTTCATTTTTTAAAGTAAATTCCTACTTACCACCAGTGATAGAGGTTAAGATAAATCTTCCAGGATTCTTCCACTTTCACAGAGATAGTCCTTTTCCTTTCTAAGACACTTCTCAGTTTTATGAAGTATTCATTTTTATTTGACTGTAACCTGCCTCCCCTCCCTCATTTCCTCTACTGAAATATCAGCAATCTAGATATTAGTATTTAATGAAGGTCTCTGTAGGTGTTTGCTTAATGAATGAATGAGTGAAAGGAAGACTGAATGATTCATTGGGACATGCGTTAGAAATACAATGACGTACAGAAAAGTGGGGGTTTTCAATACAATCAAGGAGTTAGCTCTTTGATCTAAAATTTATTTAACACCCTAAGGATTGCATGTGCTAAGGGGCTAATGATTATCTGAAATATAAAGCATGAATAATTTTATTGTGTTTCGGGAGGCCTCACAAAGAAAGTGAATTAACACTTGAGCCTTGAAAGAGAAGAATAAATAAGAATTAAAGACCAGAAAGTGTAGTATGGAATGTCCGAGGACTCTGGATATTTCAAGGAATTTAGAATCCTCCAAAAAGTAAAAGACATTCACAGTGCACCTGTGGTCAGAGAAGTGCTAGCCAACTTCAGAAATTCAGATTAAAAGTTTAATCTTTTTGGGAGTGGCTCTGTGTTTTAAATCCGGAGAATTAAACTGCCCTTTGGCTAACACACTTAGTTTTCCAGCTGTGGCTGAGATGAGAGATGGGAATAGCGACACGTGGGTTTGGAGTGTGGCCATGTAACTACCAGGCAGCACTTGGAGGAGTGTCCTGCCACGCATTTGAAATTTGAGAGACAAGGGGATGACGATTCAATTAACATTAAAAAGGAAGGAAAGTGCCTTTTAAGTAGTGTATGGGAAAAATTAAGTGGAAAGGAGCCTTTAATTTTTTTTTAACTGCTCTTACTACCGCTAATTGAAAAAGTTACTGTTAGCGGCACAGCATGTTCTGTAGTACACCTGAGAGAATTAGACTTGAAAAGCTGTGCAGATCTGTAAGAGAAGTCTACATTCTATCACTCTCGCAATAAGCTAGAGAGATGTGCCTACCTCTTCCACCCTTTGCAGTAGTCAATTATCGACTAATAGATAAGGAAGCCCTGGGGATCCAAAATGAGAAAGCCATGTTTACAGATGCAGCTTCTGAACAGTGTTCTCCAGAGCAACATCCCAGGGATGCTATAAAGACTAGTAACAGTTGTTCTCTTCCCCAGAGTTTCATGTTAAAATAAGTTTGAAAAACCTGAATTGTAACCAGTGTGCCCCTTTTTTATCTGGACGACTCAGGCTTCTGATACATTAATGTGCATTATGATAGAAAGGGGAGATAGATATTCTGTGTATCTCTATATTCTATATGGGTATCTCACAAATAAATTTAACTACTGAACTTTTTAAAAATTGAATGTTTCACAGATTTACAGCTTTCTCTTTGGTCGCAAGGATGCTGTAGTCTTCTTTGTGAAGCCATTTGTGCGATTTGCATGGGGCTATTTATTGCTGGCCATGGTTAAATGACCTGTCAGGTGTCACCATGTTTCTCCATGACAAGATACCCTATTCACACTATAGTCCTTGCAGATGGTGTTGCCAAAGCACAACAGCAATGGTACTAACCTGTAATATGAATGATGCTTCATGGATTTGTCCGGTGATACTTTACAGTGACAAAAATAGAGCTTCAAGGCCGATTGACCATTGGCGTCTCTTGGATAATTGTGCTGTTTTAGCACAGGTCTCTCTTAATTACCAAGATGGGAAGGTGAACCTTCCTGCTGCAGACCCAGTTGGCAAATGCAAAGAGGCAGCATTGAGGGGAGACCTGGAGGTCATTATTACAGCCCTGATCTTAGGGCTCAGGAGGCCTGGAAAGAGTACAAAGTAGACTCAAGCATAATAGGGGTAGGACCTATGACTGTAATTGCAACAATTAACAGCTTGGGTCCCACAAGGAATATGGCAAGAGCTTAGTGGCTAGAATTAAGACACAAGCACTGATAGATAACCACCTGGATTCATTAATTCTCAAATATCCAAACACACAGTATTTGGGATAGACTTTCTAGTAGCGCAAAGCATTTTTATAGCCTGAATCTTCTTGTTAAATGTATCATCTGCATATCCAGAAAGTAAAACAGAATCACAGTGAGCTAGTTCATTTTACTAAGGGAAAACAGGCATTCTCCCCCACAGCAGTAAGTCGAGATCATATCTCTCTGGTGAGATACACACCCCGCTTTCCTCTGAAAACAGCACTTGATTGTATAATATTTACAGTGCTTGGGCTCTGAAGATCAGAAAAAGTCTTACCAGAGTATAATGTTTTCTACAATTAATGATGGTATTTAGACTTGATTCTGAACCCAAGAAAATAGAATGACTCAGATGCCCTTGCCGCACCACTTTGTTGGAAAACGTGCAGGTATGATTGAAGTAAACAATTGACTGAGTACAGGGGCAGGCACCCAGGCTAAGAACGGTTGGTGTGAAATTCAGTTCTAAAGCACTGAAACCGAAAACACTCTAACTTAATGAAAATTTTATGACAGTTTATGTGAATATCTTATTTTCTGCCCTGGAGTTTTTAAAGCAATAAAATTATAAGGAAATTTATATAATTATACCCATAATTACCTAATAATTGATGTAATTAACCAAGGGCTCTCTTGGGAGTGTGTAACTGACCAGTTACACCTGCAGTCAGCTAATTTCAGATGCAATTATATCTGCATATAATTTTGTACACCTGCAGTTAATTGCCAGGGTTAAAGGTGGACTTAAGACAAAGGAGCCTATAAGACTATTTCCCCTTAATGCTCGTTTCCTTTATTCCACTACCTAGTGACTTATGCTTAATTCAGTATTATCTTAAATTCTTAGTAGGTAAAGCGTCTTCCTGGAGTGACATGAAGACTTTGGGTGAGTTGTGGTATTCTCACAGAATATCAAGTAGTGCTTTCTTGGAGGATAAATGAGCCCAAGTCCAGGGCTCATAGCCAAATAGAGATTATTAAACTCTTCTAAAATAAACAGAAAGAGTGTATTTGACAGAACAAGGTGTACTTGAAAGTAAGAGCTCATTTTAATTGTATTTTTAGAGTTGAATCTTAAGGAAGTGAGGATAGTAACTGATTTACCAAGTTAATTGCTTAACATAATACTGAGAACACCATAAGTATTCAAGAAATGTTTGGTGAATGAATGAACAAGTCTTGCAATTGCTTTAGGACCATTTTGAATATGCATCTTGGGGTATCATTAGAACCATCTTTATCAAATGTATTATGCCAGTTTCTCTGCATTTCAAATGCCAGCAAAGGATGTTTTTCTAAACAAATGAGGTTATTACTGACTTAGCTCCTAAAAGGGAAATTCTTAGAATTTTGGTACTACTAATCTTTGAAGAAACTAGAGACAATCTTATTATAGAAAGGAAAAACTTTTATATTGAGTGGAAAGAGTTCTAGATTATTCTGTTTCTATGTATTTTATAACTTCCTACAAAACAATTTAATTTAGATTTAATTTGATGGGATCATAGGCCTTAAGGAAGAGTGAACATCTCTCTGAGGTAAGATTTTCTTATTAGAGAATATAAGAAGTTAAATTATTTCTTATAACATTAAAAGCTGCAAAGCTAGGGAATAGAGACAAAATATGTTTGTATCTCCCAGAGTTTGTCTCAAGATACAGAGCATGGTTAGCTTTCTCTTCCTCCTTTCTTACCCTGACTCTGCTCTTACCTGCTGGGTTTTATAACCTTGTAGTTTAATAATGAAATTTAGAAATTTTATGACTTGCTTATGAAAACAATCTATAAACTAGCTGATTAGTGACTATATAGATCAAGTGACTATCATTAGGACAAACAAGTCTGATGCCAGTGAATCAAAATAGTGAATAAGCCATGGTTTTGATAATAAAAATTAAGTTGAGAATCTTAAAATATGTGAATCATAAAAATAGGCAAGTATTTGACCATATGTTGTTTGCTCAGATAAAATAGATCTATAGATACATGATATAGGTATGTATCATAATTATATAGATATATCTATTTATAAATATACCTTTGTATTTGTCTATACCTGTATATTTGTATCTTTATGCATATATATCTATATTTTATGTGATATAAATGGCATACACTATTGTATATAAATATATAATGATACAGGCGTACATAATGAAGTAGCATATTTTGTAATGGTATAGCCTAGAAATATTAGATGAAGAAGACAAAATATATATAACTCACCAAATTTCTCTTGAATGTAAATGACTCCTACCATTAATTTAATTTCTTCAGAATAGATTATTCCTGACTCATTCCTCTAGTATTAGGAAAATTCTAATTCTTCATAACATGACTGTCTATAAATTTGCCCCATAGGAAGTAAGTAGAATACAGAGTAAGACCTGTTATTTCTATATTGGTTAAATCTATCTCTCCTCTGTACCTTTGCTTGAAAAAAACTTCTTTCTCATGTTATAGTACAACTTTCAGATTTACCTTCATTTGACTAACTTCATTATTTCTTCATCTCAGCATGCTTACTTAAAAAGAAAAATTCTTGCTTTTCTGATACATAGTAAGAAGCTAAGAATAGCAGTTGCAGCATTCGTTGTTACTGTTTTATGGTTTTGGCTTCTTTATTTTAGATCTTCCATTCCAAATGACTCTTAGTGACCTAGTCCAGTGCTATGGAAAGCAATGTATTGTAAATGTTACATAAATAACTCTCTGCAAAAGAAGAAAGTAATGAATCCCCAGAGGATTATTATATTTGTCTTAATGTAATCCTAGCATTCACTCCCTTAGTCTGGACTGCCACTGAGCTTTCTAAGTTACTGGGATTTCAGCAAGATGCACCTGATTAAAAGAGTCAAAACCAGCAGTTTGCCTCTGATAATGTTGTTTGACCACCTGATTGATTCTCTTTAAATTTTTTTGAATGTTTTATTTTATTTCTGAGAGAGAGAGACAGACAGCATGAGCAGGGGAGGGTCAGAGAAAGAGGGAGATACAGAATCTGAAACAGGCTCCAGGCTCTCAGCTAGCTGTCAGCACAGAGCCCGATGCGGGGCTCAGACCCACGAACTGTGAGATCATGACCTGAGCCAAAGTCAGACGCTTAACCAACTGAGCCACCCAGGTTCCCCTGATTCTCTTATTAGATGGAAGCACAATGAAAACCTTAACTAAACACTTGATTTAGGAACTCTAATCTTAAGAGCTTTCTCTCTCATATCACTCTTGCTATTCAGATATCCTTAATGATAAGTAACTGTACACATGCACACCTGCACACACACACGTCTGCATGCATACACACACAGGTGCATGTGTGCACAATTAACAGTGTTAGAGGAGCTGTTTTGTTCTAACTCCTATTTTCCACAGAGTTTGAAACACTTATTATTTTCCTAATCCTTGTATTTCCCCTTTTGCTTTGATTGCAATTTATTCCTCCATTTTTAGTATCTACTTTCTGAACCATCAAAAAGAAAGTCATTTCTTTTTCTGCCTTCTTACCTATTTTTGGAGGATTTCAGAGGATTAATGATAACCAGGGTTCTAATGATGTTCATCTATTTTTAGAAGTCAGTGGTGGCTATTAAACAGCACATAGAAATCCTTTTTATGTCGTTGTGAGCCCAAAATAGCATTTCATGACCAACTAGAAGTTATACTCTGAAGAATGCATTTTTTCCTGAAGGCAGCAAAATACAGATGTCCTAGGGAAAGAGAAGGCATGTTTGTATTACATCTGTGTCACAACTTTTCTCTTTCTTTAATTGTAAAATCTATATAATACCTAATTCATTTTTACCACCATGCAACTAAATACAAAAAGATGCATAGCTTATGGGAAAATTTTGTGCGCATCATAAAAAATAAACATGTCATTAGAAGTTTTCTTTTTCCCCCAAGTTTTAAGATATGTAGAAACTTACACATAGATTTGTGAGTAATAAATATGTCACTAGCATCTCTATGTGAGGTCCTCCATTAAGTGAAAAACATACTGCTAATGTTCACAACAGATAACTTTAATATAAAAATTATATAATAACATATCCTTTTCTGTAATTCATATTAAAGTAGTGAGAATGACTAGTGTGGCATACCTTAATTATATTTCATAAGGAGAAAAAAATTCAGGGACACCCAGGTGGCTCAGTCAGTTACATGTCCCTTGATTTCAGCTCAGGACATGATCTCAGGATTATGAGATCAAGCCCCGCACCAAGCTCTGCACACTTGCTCTGTCCCCACCTGTCTCTCAAAATAGAAAAGAACAACAACAACAAAGAGAGAGAGTAAGAGTAAAATCCTCCTAGATTTGAATTTGATTTTATCTACTGAAATCTTAGAATTGAAATTTGGTTTTGTCTTTTGAAATCCTCCTTAACTATCTATTCATAAAAATCCTTGATCTTCTCCAATTTTTTCTAAGGTAGATTTCAAATATTCTTTAGCATCTTATTTAATTTAATGGTGTTTGGATCTATAAAAAGTTGTAAATACAGCTAACACTGTGGAAAATACCTAAGATACAAAATTTGATAGCAAATCATCTCATTTTTATTTATGGTTCATATTTCACATTCACATTTCCATCAGTTAGTATTCATTATTTATATGTCTATACAAGTTTTCTCCATTCACATTAATGCACCTGGCTGAAAATTCATTATTTGTGGAAATGCTGCCAAGAGGGTCTGTGCCAGAATACAGGAAAGATGCCCCTGTCTCCTAGAAATCTGTCTTAATTACCACGTATATTAGCTGTCATTGACATGTAATTTAAGATAATAAATCAGATTGAATGAAAATAGAATTCTAGCATCTATCTCTTTTTAAGTTTACTGACCACACTGACACATACAACAGAGCTACAGAGTATCCTTCTACCAACTTCTCTTATTCTACAGTTAGGAACACTTTCAGTCCACTGTTAAGATGTTATATCAGATGCTTCATGTATAAAAAGGTTATTACTCATGAAATAACTAATTATGTAGTACCTCCTATTGGCATAGGCTTAGAGTATAGCTAAGGACAAGAAAGCCAAAAGCTATGCTCTAATGAAGCTTATATTCTGAAGGAAACAGATTGAAAATAAGTGAGCATATAAATACATACTTGCAGATGATGATGAATAGTGTGAAGAAAATAAACAAGGGTTTTGAGATAGAATGATCAGGGAAGATTTCTTTGAGAACATGACATCAAAGCACAATGTGCAAAAGGAAATCGTGGCAGCCCGAAGAATAAATGTTACAATGGAGAGGAGAGAGGGAGGCACACAGACCTAGAAGCAGGCTTTCACTTTCTTGTCTGACCAACATGGAAGGTGACTATGTGGCTGAGTAGAATGAGCTTCAGGGAGAGATTTGGAGATAATTTTAAAGAAATAGGCAGGATGTGGTCACTTACAGCTAGGGGCCCAAGAGTAAGAGAACCACAGGTGATATGATTCTAAGTGCAATGGGATCTCCTGCAGTGTTCTGAGTAGTGAACTGGTCTGAACTTGGTCTGAACTTGTCTAATGTATGTGCTATAGATCCCAGTCGTAAAACAGACTTAGACTCTATCTAGGAACATAGAACATATATATATATTATATATANTATAGCCCCAAGATTCTTTAAAAGACAGAAAAAGGAAAAGTAATATATGTAACTTCTGGAAAATGATTTAATCCATCAAGTATAGTCACATCCCCATAAATGATATGATTTTTAACACTTTGGAAACTTCTTCAGTAGATAGCCTGAGGAATAACAAAAAGATTATTTTGATTGTTGTTATTTATTGCCCTTTAGAAATGTAACCAACTATATTAAAGAAATTGTCAATTATTATTTACTGAGAGAATTCTTGGCCTTTAATATTATAATGCATTTGTTGGGGCTTCTGGATGGTTCAGTCAGTTAAGCTTCAGAGTCTTGATTTCAGCTCTGGTCATGATCTCACAGTCCCTGGGATCAAAGCATGAGGAGCCTGCTTGGGATTCCATCTCTTCTTCTCACTGCCCCTCCCTTGCTTGTGCTCTCTCACTCTCTCAAAATAAATAAATCAACTTTAGGAAAAAAATTTAAATAATGCATTTGTTACTACACATATTTATACATATTTTCTATAGAAGTGCAGTTAACTGAAGTCGAATAGTTGTAGCAACCCTTAAACCATGGAGTGCTATTTATAGGATCCTATTAACTCTAAGTTCTGGACAGGCCAAAAAGCTCAAGGTGTCAACACAACCACAGGAGTGAAACAGGCAATACACCCAAGTCTCTCTGTTAATTGATCCAAATTTCACTCCATGGGGAGCAATCATCAAGATTTGGTAGTAACATTAATTTAAATATTAAAATAGTAAATATTAAGTATCGAAGCAAACGAGCCACTTCCATAGATGGGATACTAATGTCCAATAAAATAATTGTGTGAGCATTGTACACTGTTCATTTAACTCTGCGTTAATTATATCTAGCCATTATCATGAAATAGACATTTCTCTGATATCAGGAATCTTCCTAAGTTTCTTATCATTAACCACTTCCTATGTTTTTATATTTCTATCTAAAACCAAAGATAGTCTCCTTTTAACTAACCTCTATAACTTATAGCCAGCAAATCAATTTTCATAATGTTTATGAAATAGTGATACTAGACTTTAGCCACCTGCTATGTTTATGAAGTCACTTCTGGTTGTAAACAACCAGTATTTATAGGTTGTGGTGCTGATGATGGATTGATTAAAATGTAACTAGATTTCCCAAGATACCAGATATATGGATGTTTAATTGACCTACCAAACTTAGTTTCTTTGGAACTATTCTGTAAGTTAAGATTTCTGATCTTTTACATAAAAGATTAAAATTTGAGTTCAAGTTGAAAATTTATTTTGGAGTTGAGTTATAATTTTTTAGATATATCATAAGATTTATAATTTATATTGCCTCAGAACTACATTCATTCATTTTTGTACAAATTGTTTTGCAATATTTACTCTATGCCAGGCACTGGATGAGCATTGAGAATACAGTAATGACCAAGAACAACAAAATATGATACTGGCCCTGCCCTCAGTGAGCATACAGTCTTACAGACTAGATGTAGAAATTATGGTAATTAAATAGCCACTTAAGTTCAAAAATAAAATGATGGTAAGATGAAGGAGTAAAACACATGGTGGGTAAAAGTGGGTGGTAGGAACAAGTGTCATTGAATCCACATTCTAAGAGTTAGTCTGGGCTATATGTGCTGTATCTTTCAAAAAATAGATTTTTTTTGCCATGATTGATGACTGTAACTGGGATAGATACTAAGGGAGTTTGAGTTAAGCTTCAGAGATTTAGTGTATTGTCTTAGGAATCAGCTCTTGCAGCCAGAGGACAGCTGGGGAAAATCTGTCCAGCTTTCTCAGATCCATGTGTTCTTTATTCCCATACAATCATGTTTCATATGTACTAAGAGGAGGCATTTTGCTTGAGAATTGGGAGGGGAACATTCAAATTCTAGCTGAAAGGTAAGCCATTAATTTTGAATAACCCAGGAAAAGGATTTCTACTTTTTTTTTTCAATTTTGCATTATAATAGCAGCTCAACTAATGCATATATAATTTTCTTTCCCTTTTGCTTGTCATGCATTGCCAACATGGACTTCTACAAAGGCTCAGGTTGGTGTTGCAATCTGTTTTGATCTTTACTGTTTTCATTTAGTGAAAAGAAGCTTTGATGTTTCCCTTCACAAATCAGCTTTTTTTCTCTTTGTAAATCCCAATCAAAACATTGTTCACACATGAAAGAAAAAAAATCTTCCCACAGGAGAGTCAGTTGCCTGTATGTTGCTCTTAAATGTATACCTTTACATCAACAAAATGACTCTTTCAGAAAGCCAGAAAATTGATTGGTATCTGCTTAAATTTGTCATGCCTGGCTTATTTTATGACATGAAGAAAATAACGCCCTAAGATGTTAGAACCAGCGGAGTAGATCACGCTCTGAAAAGGTTTCTGTTATTTAACTCTGCTCTCTACTTTCAGAGTGTATTAGATGACATTGTATGGGATCTACACTGTACATTGAGATCTCTAAACTTAGCATTGAGAGTTCCATGCACAACATCTTACTGAGATGATGATTTTAGGGTCATCAAATGTTAAGGAAATAGCATTCAGAATATCAATAGTTTTCTCTCTCAGTCTCCCTTCTTGTTTTTTAAAGGAATTAATCATTTTTCAGGTTTATATCAGTATCTCATATAAATCTCTAGTTCCTTTATAATTTTAATAAATCCACATGCTATTTCTGTCCACCCAACTTTGTTTGAAATATTGTTGGTCATATAATAAATAAAAACATCAGTAAAATTTTCAGGGGCTACCTGCATAGTAGACTGCAGAGATATTTATGATGCATTAGGGGCCAGGAGCTAAGTACAGCTAAAGGGAGTTTGTCAGTCACAGGAGAATCTAGATTTTTTTCATGTGCAAAGTTTTATAAGGACTATCAATGAAACATAATCCGGATCCTGTACACTGGGGAGGGTACAAAATGTACAACTCCAGTCCCACCCAATCTTCTGTTAATTGGTGTTAGGTAGCTGACTTTTAAATCCAAAGAACTTTACAATGTGATCCCTTCTGTTATGTCTCAGCTTAATTTAAATGCCTAAGTTGTTGTTTCCTGGTCAAATATATATAAAATCATGGCATGACATTCTTAGGGTTGTCTCCCATTTCATGCTCTGGGCATACACTAACAGCTTATGCAAAGGATGCATTTGCTAAAATTAAAGATTCTTTTCACATTCTCCTATTTAACTCCAGGATTGTTAAAATGATTCATAAAGATAAGTTCTTAGAGTCCTATAGAAACTTTTTCTCTGAGTAAAAATGATGACTTTTTGCTAATAGGGCTACATACCTTGATGCATAGTACATGCAACTTGGTATATTGTTTTAGCTCACTGACCCCCAAATGCATTCTGACATAAAGTCATTTCCTTTTTGTAGATTGAAGATGGTGTATATCCTTCTTCTAGTTGATGACATATTTCTTCCTGAATAACCAATCCTTTATCTTACTGATTAGATTTCACTTTTATTTAACTTTATACCAAAAAAGGCACTCATTTGAAGTTTTCCCCCCAAAACTTGTTCATAAAATTTCAATATAAAAACTACAAGGTTAGAAGCTTAATATAGATTGTGACATGGATAATATGTTATAGAATCAACTGAGAGGTAAAGAAGGGGTAAGAAAATATAACCTTACAGGCAGTTAGATCTGGTCACAAGTCCTCAACTCTACCATAGTAGTACAAAAGCAGTCATAGACAAGAAATACATAAATGACAATGCCTGTGACTCAGTAAAATTTAAAGAAATAGGCTGGGGTGCCTGGGTAGCTCAGTCAGTTAAATTTTAGACTTGGGTTCAGGTCATGATCTCACCATTTATGAGTTTGAGCCCCTCATTGGGCTCTCTGCTGTCAGTTTGGGCCCTGCTTTGGATCTTCTGTGCCCCCCTTTCTCTGCCCCTACCCCTATACATGTGATCTCTCAAAAATAAATAAGCAGCAAAAAATGGTGTAAAAAAATAACACAAGAGTTTGGCAATGTCAGTGAAAATAATAAAGGATCTCTAAAAATCCTCTTCTGCATAAAAGCAACAAGAACACTGGCAAAAATTGTCCAAATAAAATTTCTCAGGACTCTATCAATTAATCGAAAGTGGCAGCAATCTGGGAAGTATTTATTCAAGAAAAATGGGTGAATTTCAGAACAGAAAGATGTATTACATTTTAACTTGTCTTATGTCCATGCTCACAACCCCAGCTCTGTAACATCCTTGAAAGCAGCTGCCCACAATCATGGTATAATAATAACAAACAGTCCGGCAGCCACTGGAGAGGAATGAACATGGTTGCAGCTCCTTCAAAGTTCTGCTCTTGAAGAATTGTCATTATTTAACTGTGTGGTGGCTCCCTGGAAGAGCCCACTCAAAGGCTGTCTTTGTTTAACCTCAGAACTGGCCCAGTGTGAAGAAGTTTGGGGATCAGAAGTACTTATTTAAGTTGCAGCTACCTGACACAATAGCTAAGCATTGGGGCCAACAATAGAATAACAAAAACCTTAAAAGCTAGGGAATAACAAACATGTCCATAAGAGTTGGAAAAACTCTGACATATTCCTGGGAGTTAAAACACCTTGGACATACAGATAGCTATGCATTTACTTAGGAAAGCTGTAACAGGACTCTCTCACCTGGGGCTAACCACGAGGCTCTGTGCAAGCAGATAAATGAACACAAATTATAAATTGCCAGGCTGAATGGTTAAATGTGGGCCCCAACACAGAGGCCCTCATCAAACACCAGGGACATTTTGGTCCCAGGGATTAAAGGGAATCTTTGTCAGATCACTACCTGGAAATATCATTAGGCATAACAAACTCAGACTTCACAAAATTAGTTGTAAAAGGTCAATAAACAGGGGTGCCTGGGTGGCTCAATTGGTTGAGCATCTGACTCTTGATTTCAGCTCAGGTCTTGATTGCAATGTTCATGGGATCAAGCCCCACATTGAGTTCTGCCCTGACAGCAAGGAGCCTACTTGGGATTCTCTCTACTTCTCTCTTTCTCTGCACCTCCCACAGTAGTGCTTGCTCGCTCTCCCTCCCTCAAGATAAATAAATATTTTTTAAAAAGTCAACAACAACAATAGTAACAATAGCAAATACTGGAGAGAGGGAAGAGGCTAGTCTCCAGAGTTGCCCCATTGTATCATTTTAAATGTATAGTTTTTCAAAAACAACAAAAATGACCTATGCTAAAAAGAAAAAAAAAAAAAAAAGATGGTCCGTACACAGTAAAATTAATTAAAAACATGAAAGCCCAAAATGGAAGGGCTAAACTGTTACCCTCTTAAAAGAAAACATCATTGTAAATCTTTGTGACCTGGGATTAGACAGTGGAAATTTGAAGCAAGCTAAGACAGAGAAGAAGTGGTAACCTGGATTTCATCAAAACTAGAAAAGCTTTTATAATTCAAGACACGTCATCAAAAAAGCACAAAGACAACCCACCAAATGAGACAAAATATTTGCAAATCAGCTCTCTGATGAGGATCTAGTATCCAGAAAACATAAAGAAATCTTACAACTCAGCAATAAGAAGACAACCTAATTAATGAATGGGAACAGGTCTTTAGTAGACATTTTTCCAAATAAGATCTGCAAATGTCCAATAAGCACATGAAAAGATGATCAGATGCTAAACATCATTATCATTAGGGAAATACAAATCAAAACCACAATGTGGTATCACTTCATAGCCACTAAGATGTCTATAATCATAATTGAAAAGATGAACAATAATAAGGGTTGAATGTAGAGTAATCATTACCCTTATACATTTCTGATGGAAATGTAAAATGTTGCAGCCACTTTGGAAACTCTTTAGTAGTCAAAACATAAACGTAAACAGTTTCCACATGACCCAGCAATTCCACTTACTCGTAGGTATATAGCCAAGAGAAATGAAAACATATATCCATGTAAAAACTTATACACAACTGTTCATAGCATAATTATTCATAACCAAAAGATGAAAACAACCCAAATATCCCTCAACTGTGCAAAACTGGATAAATACTTGGTTTATTCATACAGTTGAATGTTACTCAGGCATAAATAATAATGAAGTACTTGTTTATGCTATAACATGGAAGAACTTCCAAAATATAATGCCAAGTGAAAGTAACCAGACACAAGACACCACATATTATATGTATATGAAGTGTCCAGAATAGAAAAAAAAAAAAAAAAAGCAAAAAGTAGATTAGTGATTGGTTGCCAGGGTCAGGGTGTAGGAGAAAATGGGTAGTGACTAATGGTTATAAGGTATCTTTTCGGAGTGATGAAAATATTATGAAACTAGAAGTAGTGATGATTTCACAACTTTTTAAATGCATTTAAAAAAACTGAATTGGGGCGCCTGGGAAGCTCAGTTAGCTAAATGTCAGACTTCTGCTCATGTCATGAATTCACAGTTTGTGGGTTCGAGCCCGTTGTCAGGCTCTGTGCTGACAGCTCAGAGCCTGGAACCTGCTTTGGGTTCTGTCTCTGTTTCTCACTCTGTCTCTATCTCTCTCTCTCTGCCCCTCATCTGCTTATGATCTGTCTCTGTCTCTCAAAATTTAAAAAAAAAAAGTTTAAAAATAAAAAAAAAACTGAATTGTACACTTTAAAAGAGTGAATTATGGGGATGCCTGGATGGCTCATTTGGTTGAGCATCTGACTTCAGCTCAGATCATGAGCTCAAGTTTGTGAGTCCAAGCCCACGTCAGGCTTTCTGCTGTCAGCCCAGCACCTGCTTCAGATCCTCTGTCCCATTTTCTCTTTGCCCTCCTCAGCTTATATTCTCTTTCTCTCTCCCTCCCTAACTCCCTCCCTCAAAAATAAATATTTTTCAAAAGCAAATTTTATGATATGTAAGTTATATCTCATTATTTTTTAAGTGGCAGACCATATTTTGCCCCAGGGCCATAGTTTACCAACATGTAAAAGAAAAGGATTTGTATTATCTAATGTCTATGAAGATTCTCAGTCTTATGTAGTAGTATCAGATGAATTCATGCGTGAATGAATAAGTACAAAAAAATCTAGCTTCAGCTGTTAAAGATCTATAACCACTATTATCTGATAACATGTATCTTTAGTGAAGAATAATTCTTATATTCATTCTATTTTCATGTTATTCTTCATCAATGCCTTATACTCTACTTTGTAAGTGATCACTAAATTGTTAATAGTTTTCCATTAAGTCTTGCAAAACAAAGCACTTTTTATTTCTCAGCTATAAAAAGACTACTTTTTAGGAGGAATCATTTCATGCTCAAAAGGATTGTCAAAAAATTGATGTGACCATGGAATTATAAATATCCCTTGTATCTTTATCAGAAATAATAGTACTATTTTTGGAATGACTGAAGTTGTTTTGCTGGCTTAGCTGTCACTGATGGTACATCTCTTCTTTTTAGCAAGGTATTAGATGCTGTGGAGGATGAGAAAGCATAAATCTTCAAGGCATTTGTCCCTTTCATTCTGTCATCTCTCCCAGGTTTTGAGCTTGTAGTGTTGAAAACTATTCAAAAGTTAATTAGGTTAATGCACATGGAAATGCACGTGTGTTTTTGATGAAGTGATGTAGTTGAAATAGATGATCATATAGATTACTTTCATCTTCATTGTTCTTTAGTTCCATGTTTCAATGCTAATCTTACTCAAAAACAGTTATTACTTACTACAACAAACTCTCTCAAACTTTCTAAAGCTCATTTACCATTATTGTTCTTTTGAAAGTAAATGTTAGGGGCGCCTGCGTGGCTCACTCAGTTAAGCGTCAGACTTCGGCTCAGGTCATTATCTCACAGTTCGTGGGTTCGAGCCCCATGTCGGGCTTTGTGGTGACAGCTGGCTCAGAGCCTGGAGCCTGTTTCGGATTCTGTGCCTCCCTCTCTTGCTGACCGTCCCCTGCTCACGCTGTCTGTCTCTCTCTCTCTCTCAGAAATAAATAAAACATTTTTTAAAAAGTAAGTAAATATTAAAGTTAGGAGATGAGAAAAGCTAGACCCCAAGAGTCCCTTAAGTGAGCTACCAGGAAATCAGTGACAGAAGCTAATACAAAACCCTTTTCTTACAGCCTCCTTCTTGGCTCACTAGACCATAGATAATTTTTCACATAGTCTAAAGGATCACTTCATCACTGAAATGAAGCCACCCCTGAAGAGAATCCCTAACTTAATAGGATCCAGCCAAAGAATCCAATAATCGAGAACTGGAATCCAATACAAGTAAAGTAGTTGATGCTAGCCATCTTCTAAATTGCTTTACAAATGACATTTCATCAGTTCAAAGCAGTGTGATTCCTTCTAAGGAAGAATATTTTAACAAGACCACACTACTCAAGTGAGGTGCCTGCTCAGATCTAGAATCATAGGTCCCATACTTCTATAGTTTAAATTCAACATGAATTTATTGTGAGTCTATCAAGAGCCCTGCACATGCCAGATGCTATGTGCAGCTTAAGAGATCTGCAAGGTATCGCCACACCTTCTGAGAGATCCAGTGGTCACAATGAACCTGGTTCCCTTGGGCCAACAGGCTCTGCCTCTAGCCAAGCATGGTGAGAGCTGACCACCTTGAGTATTACCTGCCTTAAGAGATGACAAGTTTGACCCTTTTAGAGGCATGTATGTTTCTTAATTCAAGGCACCTGTATTGGGATAGACATGTGATAATACTGTCTGTCCAATAACTTAGCATCTATATTCAGAGATCAGAAATGAATGCAGAAATTAGAGAATTTAAAATCCTATAAGCATAAAAACCTATTAGATTCTGAATTTATTTGTATATCTACTTCCAAATCATGGGACCAGAATATAATTATAAGAAATTAGATTTGAGTTATTAATGCATAGTATTAAAATTCTCGTAAAAGTAACTATAAAGAGGGGCACCTGGGTGGCTCAGTTGGGTAAGTGTCCGACTTCGGCTCGGATCATGATCTCAGGACTCATGAGTTCTAGCCCCATACTGGGCTCTGTGCTGACAGCTAGCTCAGAGCCCGGAGCCTGCTTTGGATTCTTTGTCTCCCCCTCTCTCTGACCCTCCCCTGCTCACACTGCTTCTCTCTCTTTCTCAGAAATAAAAAATAAAAATGAAAAAGAAAAAAACCACCTAACTATAAAGAGAGCAAAACTTTTAGCTTCAGGTGATGCCAGCATCATGGTTCAGTTCTAGGTGTGTGCTTTTCAGGAAGCATGCTCAGGGAAATATTTCTGCACTCATTCATTCATATTGATGCCAGTATACATCTATTAAGCACAGAGTATTAACTAGAGACATAAAATAACTTTATGCCATATTTATTTATTTTGGTGGGGTGGGGAGGGTTGTTAGCACAAAGTATGATTCCTGGAATTCTTAGTACAGACCCCGGAAAGACTGCTGTTAGCTGCACATGCACACATATATTTGTTTTAACTGTTTATCCGGGTCAAGTTTGTAGAGACATTCCCACGGTATGTAAATGGGTTAACTGATCACTCTGTTACACATTTTAAGACCTTCATTGTCAGGTTTTTCAAACAACCTGTGTTTTGCAAGTACCCAGGAACAGGTGCATTCTTTGGGTTGTGTATAGTAATATTCTTGTTAGACATGATTTCTATCTCACAATCAGCTGTCTATCTTTTGGCCAAAATAAGATTTACTAAAACGAGGGCTAGGTACAAGTCAGCCTTAAAATATCATTTTCCTGCCTGAATCATCTTGTTTTTGTTTTGTGAAGAACCAGAAAGGTCTGCTTTAGTCCTTGTCTCTTCTTCACTGTCTGCCTCAGACTAAGAATGTTTGCAGTAAGATATTCTTTATTGCATGAAGTAGCCTCTTACAATTAGTCTCTAATAAGAGTCCCTGGCTGATGAAACTAGGGTAGAAATCAGAGCCAAGATCCTAATTTATCACCATGTAAGTGAATGGTAGGGATTCCGTTAGCCAATCAATCTTGTTCTCTTTTCTGCAAAGGTCAGACTGTCTGTCCTGGGTTATAAAACATCATGTGTGGCTCTATGTTTCACTTAACTTTGTCCCAGACACATCAGGTTTGTTATGGGAGGACTCACATGAAGAGTTCATATTTTTAAAAGCTGTTTTATGCTGTTCTTGGCCTTGTATCATAACAGAGAAACTGTTAGAGCACAATGTAGTCTGAAAACTGCCTGCTGCTTCATATGTTTATGTACAGTAAGATCACTCTGTGTGTGTGTATAACACATAACATCTTTGTGCAAAAAAACTCTTTAGGGATATTTTGTAATTATCATATTTGTCTCCAACCTCTAAGGAATTAAAAATTGTGTCTGATTTTTGTTGAATGAAAAGATACAGTGTTTCCCCCTCCTCTCTTCCTGCCTATTATAACAAGATCATTTAGAAATTAGCCAAATTAGAAATGGAGTTCGTAGTTGGCAATTTTTATCTTGTTCCTTCTTTTTAAATTGGTTCTACTAAACAGAAAAGTGGTCATTTTTTAAAGTTTTTATTTAAATTTTTGATAGCTCCTTTTGTTCTCTTTGACTTCCTGATTGACTTTGAAATAGCGCTATATGAGAACTCATACATTTCAGAGTCAGAAAGGTTTATTTGTGGTAATGATTAAAAGATGATAGCCTGGTGGGTTTAGAGCTCTCCTTGCCTGTGAAACACCAATTATGAGGCTTTCCTTTTGGTCGTGAAGCTGGAAGCCAGTTTCGTGCTTGCCTACTGTGAGTGTTGGTAAGTTCTGAGCAAACCTTGCAAAGACCAGATTGCTTTTCGGGTCATACCCGGCATCAGATTTATCCTACCTGAGCCAACTTAAGAAGAAATAAGATGGTAAATATGTCATGAAAAGTTTTCTTGGCAAATACCCAAGAGTTTCTGCTGCTCTGCTCATTAGCAATGCTCCCTGGAATTTAGGGCCCTTGGGAAGCTGATGCCTTGTCTTTTCTTCACAGTTCTGTTGGTGAAAAAGAGGAAGCTTTCATGTGTCCCTAGGTTCTAGAATACACTAATCTTAAATGATTTCAAAAAGTAGCACTGATGTTTGGGTTGTCTCTTTCATTTTCACTTCCAAATCCCGATGTCTCTTCTTCCTCTTCGAGCTGGAAGCTTTGTGCAGATAGCAGTTACGAAGATCATTATTCCCAAACTGTAGCCTCCTACTGGGACGGCTGCTAGTTCTGCCTTTTCAGAGCTCTCCTGCAACTTTCATCTCCCTCCCTTTTGAGACAACTTATGTTCCCCAAACTTTATTTGGAATCTGTCTCTTGATATAAATCTCAGAAATTTTAGTGGCTCCCATTGTCTACAAATAAAATTCTATCTCATCACATTTTCTCATTTACTCACCTCGGTAGCTACACTCTGCAGGCTTCAGCTCGTATGTACTTGGGCCCTCGCGTACTGTTTATGAGACTTTTATTTAGATTTTGGTTTGTTTGCTTGATTGGCAAATCTCTCATCCAGAGTAGTTCCTATTAGATTATCCTAACTGGGGCTATTCTTCTTTGTGCATTTGTATTTGAGAGTCTAGCCACATGAACATAGGATTTCTCTGCCTAAGAACCGTGCAACTTAGATTAAACTACTTCTCTCTACAATTACATTTGTATCATCTAAATTACATTGATTTCCTGGGCATGTTTTCATAGGCTTCTTGCATTTATTGAGCGAAGAAACCATTGCATATATTCTAGGGTATAGGGATAGAATGATGCTCTCAACTACTGAGAATAAGTAGGAGTTGTATTAGACTCTGTCCCAGCAAAGGCCAATAAGGAAAGTAAAGGCTTTACCCAAAACTTTCACTTGTGTTTGACACTTAGAGAATGAGTTGTAAGCCTCAGGCCAAACCCCTTCTCCTCCCTTTCTTGATAAACCCAAAACAGTACCATATACCTTTCTTATAGAGATACCCTTAGGACATCCGTTTCTAAGAACTGAGATCTATTCATCTCTCTGCCTCTAACTTGTAAAACTTTTGTTACCCACCAGAAGGCAGGAGTTTCCATTTTTCTACTGCAACAGAGGAAGAAAGCTGTCTTTTCTCATTTGATTCTGGTGGTCATATTCTGTGACCCAGATAAGTAATAAACTCACTCACTTTCTCTGTCTTTCCATTCATCCATCTATCCATCTATTTATCTAATCTTTGCACCAGACTCCTAGACAGTATCTCATATACAGTAAGGGCGGAAGTCTTCTTTTCTCTAGTCAGGTTTCCATGGTGCAATCACACTCCCTTTAAGACACAAACCTCTTGTAAAAATTTTTTATAAATTTTTATTGCAGTAAGAATACTTAACATAGATCTACCCTCTTAATAAAGTTTTAAGTATGTAATACAGTATTTGTAATCCATAACCACAGTGTTATAGGCACATCTCTAGAACTTATTCATCTTGCATCGCTGAAATTCTATACCCATTAAATAACATCTCCCCATTTCTTTCACCCCCAGCCCCTGACAACTGCCATTCTATTCTTTGCTTAAACGAATTTGAGTACTTGAGATACCTCATGTAAGTGGACTCATTTAGTATCTGTCCTTCTGTAATTGGCTTATTTCACATAATGTCCTCAATGTTCATTCATAACCTCTTTTCTGAAGGGCTGTTCATTCAACCCGGGGTTTTCTGGAAGTATCAATGATGATTGGGTTGGGGTTGGTTTTTTTGCTTTTTTTTTTTTTTTTTTAACTTCCTCTTGACTGATAACTGCAATCTGTTCTATGAAAATCCATTGGGCCACCATGACAGCAGTCTCTGGCATGCAATGAACAATCTACAAAATATCATCTGATTTTTTTTGTCATAACACAGCATGGCAGTGGTTGGCATCTCCCAGGGTGTTGGAAAAGTCACTCCAACCCTGGAGTGGATTTCCCTCTCTTATTCTATTTTTTCTGATTGTTTACATAGTGGTAAAGTACAGAGTGTGGGCCTTATAGTTCAGCTTGCCCCAAGATGTCTATATCAATATATTCCCTCAGTTCTGTAACACATATCAGGCACAGAGAGAATGACAGTGCTCGTGTGTGTGTACGTGTGTGTATGCGCATGCGTGCGTGCACTTTACCATAGGATATCATACATTTTATAGGATTTGCACAGTAATCATTTTTTTTTATTGTCTATTACATGCAGTTTACTCTAAGACCATTGTTTAGTTTCATAGTAACTTATTATGCATAGTAAGAAATGAAGATCTGTCAGGAAAATAGAGTATAATAGATGGGAAAAAAACTAAGGCATTGCTACTTGTTTGCCATTATAAATAATCTAAACTACTTTAGCACAGATAACTGAGCCTTAATCATGGCCCTTTACACGAGGGCCTGGTAGCTCCCGAATATTAAATATGCTCTGTAAAGTTCAGGTTGTGTGTGACACCCTTGAAGGAAAGAGAAATACAGAGAAGGGGAAGAAGTATATGTATGGCTTGGGGCCCTACTTATTCAGTTTCTATACCCATCACCACTTCCACCCACCCCCCACCCCCCCACTATGGGGAGGAAAGTAGGACTATGTGGATGACAGAGCTGGTGAAGCTGTGCCTGGATATTCACCTTGATTCTGATGACATTGTGCTTAAAAGAGCATCGGTGATGTTCAGATTGGAGGTAAGGGGTTAAGTGCTATAGAACATTAGAAAATAAAAAGGAAAAAAAATCTGGAGTTTAGAACTTCTCAATAAAAAAATATTCTTCAATATTCACTTTAGAAAAAGGCTGTTGTGTACAACCTATCTTGTCTCAAAATAGAAATGTGATTTCATTTCATAGCCTCATTGTTAATCCATCTCTTCTGTTCATTGTATGTAAAGACAGTAGTTCCCAAAGCTTTTGATATAAGGATCTTGCACTCTTAGCTAGCCAGGATGGAGAAACTTTCTAATGAGGAATTTCAAACTCAGTGGTGCTTTCAAGCTAAATTAAAACTTCATTAATCACAGCATTGCCTACATTCTTTTGAGGACCAGTGATAACAATATGTCTGATATTGTATTATTCATTGAGACTATAGAACGGGTTTGCTAGGGGAATGCATTTACGGGCCCCTCGATGCAGTGCTACGGTTCTCAAGGTCTGCACATCCAGCTCAGAAGGCGCTGTTTTTAGGAGATGAGGAATGTAGCCACCTCTTTTACTATTCTAATAAAATTCCCATTGGCTTTAAAGTTCAAGTTTGTCGACACATTTTGCAGATAAAACTCAGTCAGCATTATTAGATTTGTTTTTAGATTTTCTGGTGTGAAAACTGAAAAGAAAACATATAATGCGTATTCGAAACCAATGGTGAATCTCACAAACCAGGCATGATGATAAGCTCAGGGTATTCTCAAGAAATCTTTTCAATTGTTGTGTAGCTAAAGAAACTAGTGTGAGAAAACGTCCTGGAAGAGGAAAGCATCCAAGGTCTCCTACTTGAACATCAAGGCTGGAACTGACAGTTGCCCACCTCACAAGTATGGGTCTCTGTACTCCTGATTTCCAGAAAAACCTGACTCCAAATGCTGCCCTTTGGAGCAACACATTGGACAAGTGATGAGCATAACAGTTTTCCCACAGATACCAATTTAAAAGCATTTGTAGATTTTTTTAAATCCCCCGTTCACATAAAGAATTGCAACCATGTAAAAGACATAGGCCCTGCTCTTGGTTTAAACGTGGAAGTTGGTTTTTGGAGATAACTTCTTTTGTTTGTTTTTTTGAAATTATGAAAAGAGACCACATACCTGAAGCATTCATAAGAATGAATTGCTTATGCATTATTTTATTCCATATAAGGTAATAGCTATAACATAAATTAGACATCTTTGTGATTCTGTTCTTGGTTTCCCTTTTTAGGATTCATAAATATTATCATTATCTTCCTCTTTGGAAAGATACTCTCAGAGCATGGTGATATGCCTGTAAAAGCTAAACAGACAAAACCCACATACTATTCGCGTCACCAGAATGGGATTCTGAATCATCTCAGTTTGAGTACCAACCTAGTCATTCATCATCCATGAATGGCTGAGAATATTCAAATTTTATTTATTTTTACATGGTAATAGGGATTCTACTAACCTTGTGTAACTTAAATGACCATGATGATAGAGCCCTGAGACATAAAATGTTTTATGCAAGCTATAAAGTTCTATGCAACCTTATGTGGTGTCACTGATAACATGGGGCCAGTGATGGGCATATCACAAAGCATGTGCATGCAGTTGCATTAGGACTGAACTTTAGCACTGCATGTATTACATTGTGTATGGACAGGTATAAATCCATGATTAACAAAAATGGAAGCAAAAGTTTATTTACCTAAATGTGATATTTTTCAGTCATTCAGACATTCTTAATGGAAGAGTGCATAACTTAGTTGCAGACTGAATAAGAAAAGTGGCAGAATTTGGTTAAGCTGAGAGAGGATGAAGCATGGAGGACCCTTCTGAAGGCAAAGAGTGAAAACTGGAGGCAGAAAGAGAGGGAAACATAGACAAGTAGAGAAGGGCTGGGGAGGGAGTTCTTTGAATTGTAAGATCAGGGTCTTAGCCCTGAGGGAAATTTGTACATCACTGATTTATTTTTTTTTTTAAGTTACATCCATGTTAGTTAGCATATAGTGCAACAATGATTTCAGAAGTAGATACCTTAATGTCCCTTACCCATTTAGCCCATTCCCTCCCAGAGCCCCCCAGTAACCCTCTGCTTGTTCTACATATTTGAGTCTCTTATGTTTTTGTTCACCTCCCTGTTTTTACATTATTTTTGCTTTCTTTCCCTAATGTTCATCTGTTTTATATCTTAAAGTCCTCATATGAGTAAAGTCATATGATACTTGTCTTTCTCTGACCTGATTAATTTCACTTAGCATAATACCCTCTAGTTCCATCTATGTAGTTGCAAATGGCAAGATTTCATTCTTTTTGATTGCCAAGTAATACTCCAGTGTGTGTGTGTGGGTGTGGGTGTGGGTGTGTGTATACACACGTCACATCTTCTTTTTCCATTCATCCATCGATGGACATTTGGGCTCTTTCCATACTTTGGCTATTGTTGATAGTGCTACTATAAACATTGGAGTGCATGTGCCCCTTGGAAACAGCATACCTATATCCCTTGGAAAAATACCTAGTAGTGCAATTCCTGGGTCATAGCGTAGTTCTATTTTTAATTTTTTGAGGAACCTCCATACTATTTTCCAAAGTGGCTGCACCAGTTTGCATTTCCACCAGCAGTGAAAAAGAGATCCTCTTTCTCTACATCCTCACCAACATCTGATGTCGCCTGAGTTGTTAATGTTAGCCATTCTGACAGGTGTGAGGTAGCATCTCATTGTGATTTTGATTTGTATTTCTCTGATGATGAGTGACATGGAGCATTGTTTCATGTGTTTCTTGGCCATCTGGAGGTCTTCTTTAAAGAAGTGTCTGTTCAGGGTGCCTGGGTGGCTCAGTCGGTTGCTCGTCAGACTTCAGCTCAGGTCATGATCTCACAGCTCGTGGGTTCGAGTCCTGTGTCCAGCTCTGTGCTGACAGCCAGCTCAGAGCCTGAAGCCTGTTTCAGATTCTGTGTCTCCCTCTCTCTCTGACCCTCCCCTGCTCACGCCGTCTCTCTCTCTCTCTCAGAAATAAATAAAACATTAAAAAATAATTTTTTTAAAGAAGTGTCTGTTCATGTCTTTCGCCCAGGAAATTTGTACATCTAATGTTAAAAACTCCCAACATTTGGGGGAGAAAGGAACCCTTAGTGCATTATTGATCTCACCACTCTGAGAAAACCACTTCCTCTCACATTCCAGTGGAACATACCTGGCTCTGATTTGCAGGAATTTCTTTTTTTTTTTTTTTAATTTTTTTTTTAAATTTATTTCTAGGAGAGAGAGAGACAGCGTGAGCAGGGGAGGGTCAGAGAGAGAGGGAGTCACAGACTGAAACAGGCTCCAGGCTCTGAGCTGGCAGTCAGGACAGAGCCCGACGCGGGGCTCGAACCCACGAACTGCGAGATCATGACCTAAGCGAAAGTGGGACGCTTAACCGACTAAGCCACCCAGGCGCCCCTGGAATTTCTGTTCCTGATGGGTTTTGAACAAATTGTCAAATTCTACTGATTCATCTTAAGACCCAGCATGGAAGCCCCCAGCCTAAAGATTTCTATCTGGGTGTGGACTGGCAACTTCACTGGAGCAAAGGGTTATTACCACAGAAAATTGGAAGTCATAAATTTTCCTTTCTTTGTTTTTCTTTTGATTGTGGTTATTGTTTGTTTGCTTTATTTGAGCCCTTGAGCCCTAGAATCCCCCTGCCATGTAATAATGACATCGGCAGAGCGACAGTGAGACCCTCCTTCCAAGTTTATGCCGGGAAAGTCAGTTTATGGTTAGAGACTGGTATCACAAAGCAGTACTTAATTAAACTGATCAGTTACACTCAGTGGACACTTATTTAATAAATATTAAAAGACCAACTCAGTAAATGAGTTTATGCTATGACTCTGGAACTAGCAAAATTTTAAAAGCACAATTCCCCATTGAAGAAGTAATAAATAAGACTCATTGCTAGGGGAATCAAATGTTGCCTCTCTCATAGGATTTAGATTTTTTGGTGGCATTTTTAGCATCTATGGCCCTATTAAACCCTATTGTTTTCTTCCTAATTTGTGCCATCTAGGAATGATTTTCATTTAACTTTCCCATGGCTCATTTCTCTCCTTCAGAACATTTCCATATGATTCCCTGATAAAGTCCATGCTTTAACACATTTCCATTATAAAACTGTAATAAGCACCAACTAAATAGCAATATGAAATAGCCAGAACATAAAGGACTGACAGGAGAAGAAATTGGTCAGCTGGGTAGTTAATTTTTATTCTTGAATGCCTGCTGCACTTTTTGTCTCTTATGGTTGTTTTTAACCCTCTCAATAAGATTCCTTGCCTGACAGACAAGGACTCTGAGGAGACAATTCTCACAATTCTTTTTTTTTAATGTTTACTGCATATTTTTTGAGAGAGACACAGAGAGAGAGAGAGAGAGAGAGAGTGTGTGTGCATGTGCATGAATGGGGGAGGGGCAGAGAGGGAGAAGGAGACACAGACTCTGAAACAGGCTCCAGGCTATCAGCTGTCAGCACAGAGCCCGATGTGGGGCTTGAACTTGGGACAGACGAGATCATGACCTGAGCCGAAGTCAGATGCTTAACCAACTGAGCCACGCAGGTGGCCCTATCCCACAATTCTTAAGGGCCGTGGTTTTTCCCCCATAACAAAATCATCAAGCAGTACCTTTTAATGACGCAATAATTGTTGTTCTTCAACCTAGCCCCATAATGGAAAGGAAAGGTTTTCATTTTTGCTCCTTCCTTTTACCCTTTGGGCTATGCAAAATCCCCCTTACCTGTTCTGTTTAATGGGCCTGAGTACTCTAGAGAATTAGTGAGGGCCAGTTAGCAACTGGAGCCCCTTCAAAAATTAGTTTCAATTCAACAAGTACTTATGGAATACCACTCCCTCCTCCGTGTCTTGAGAAATACAGACATCATAGAACTTAGCTCCTGCCTGCTTAAGACTCAAAAGTTGTCTGTAAGTAGCCACCTAAACAAATGGTGATTATCCAGGTCTGACTCTGGTCATGACCAGTAGCATCCATAGATGTGAAAAGTACAAATTGTGTTTCTCTGAGCTTATTCTCTCTGTATTATCTGAAGTAAAAGTAGACTTATTATATGAAGTAAAAGGTAGACATTAAGACCAAGGTGAGAAAAAGAGCTAAAGAGGTGTGAGAAATAGGAAACACTTAGGGAGTCAGATGACAACCTTATTAAATGTGTGTCTGCTCCCCCAGCCTCCTAATCCCCAACACTGTCCCAGCTCTGTACATGTGCATCCTGATTTTATAATCTGGCTACAGGTCTACTGAAAACGGAGATGGCCTGTGGGTACCAAAGATATGCCAACTAGGGGTCATGGGAAAAGCCTTGTGGAAGCAGAAGGATTTACTTAGGCTTTGAATGAAGGGTAGGGATTTATCAGCTAGAAGTAACAGTATGAGCAATATTAAAATAGCATACACATCTGAGGGGGAAAATAAATCCAAGTGACTGGAGAATTTTTTTTTATAAGAGGTGCTCTTTTTTATACCACTAGTCAAGAGAATGGGTCAGCATCTTCCTACTTAGATGTGCTCCCTATCTTCCAACAGCTTTTCATTGAGGTTAGCTCCTCTGCTACTGGTATAAATTGCAGAGCATAAATAGTAAAAACAGTAAACCAATATATGACCCAACATTAAAATGGGTATATCAGAGAAACATGTAACTAAACAGGTGTTTTTTGTTTTTTTTTAACCTCCTATCTGTCTTTGAGGTTTCCATAGGAGGGGGGGTGATTTAAGCTCTGCTTGGTACTGATAGCTTTAGAAAAAGAGGCCCCTTTCAGGATATTCCACCCATTTGCTCTCACATCCATACATGAGGTATGAGAAAATACTTTTTAAATTAATATTTTCATCTACCATGTTTGTACCAAGTTGTTTTAGCAGACTTTCACGCATCTCATAGGAAAGCCAAAGAGCTTACTAAAATGATCTGGTACCTATTGAAAAGTTTCTAGAAGAAGCCCACAAATTCAGTGCAATCTTCATTTCTTGCTGTAGTTGAGTTGGCTAAACCATCAGCTGTCATCAGCTTACTTTCCAGGTGTCTGCTCAGTTGGGGTCCTGTCTTTTCATTTTTGTAGATTTTTCTCTTACATCTACCATGGCAGGAGTTTTTCAGGCAGACTTTTCTCCCTTACAAGTTATTACCTCCTTATTCTAATGTAGATTCTGTTCCAAACCTTTCATTCCATTCTTGGCAGCATTCACGCATGAAATGTGATTCTTCTATTACTTAATTCCTTACTTTCCTACACCCATTTCCACTTCTATTTCCCCATCTCCTTTCATTTTGCCCTCACATATTTTTCACTTTCTGGTTTTCCTTTTCCTTGTGAGCTCTACGTGAGAGAGCCAAATAGAAGCCCACGGTTAAAAATAGTTTCTGACAGGGGCGCCTGGGTGGCTTAGTCGGTTAAGCGTCCGACTTTCACTTAGGTCATGATCTCGCGGTTCGCGGGTTCGAGCCCCGCGTCGGGCTCTGTGCTGACTGCCAGCTCAGAGCCTGGAGCCTGTTTCAGTCTGTGACTCCCTCTCTCTCTGACCCTCCCCTGCTCGCGCTGTCTCTCTCTCTCTCTCTCCTAGAAATAAATAAAACATTTAAAAAAAAATAGTTTCTGACATTATTTGTGATTCCTAAGATGTAGTCTCACAAATAACCTTTTCTTATTTGATTTCCATCTAACATGCTGACGGTGCTCCAATCTTGTTTTCTGATTATCCCATTACATAGTGCTTTCCCTTGCGTTTAGTGGAAACTTGCAAGTAACGGTTCTGTTTGGATAGCACTGCCTAGTCATCATTTACAATTTTGTGGAATTAGAAAGGCAGTAGGAGAAAAGAACTCAGGCCTGAGTTTTTATTTAAAAGGAAAAGCACTAGTTAACTATTTTGGTAATAGGTTGAATCACTCTTCATTAGCGTGCTGTATTAGGGCCATCTTTGTGATCTAGAGTAACCTATCATGCAATGAAACATTTTCTTACCAAGGGAAAGCGCTGTGCTCTATATTGACTAATGCATTTTAAATTCTGTCTTAAATAGGCAGGCAAACTCAACTGTATCCCATTGGGATACAATTGCAGGGGGAAGAAATCATCACAAACAAATGCACAGGAAGTAACCTAAGAATTCATTTACTATAATCATTGTTTTTACCATAAAAGTGTAAATATTCACAGTCAGTAGTCAATCATGCACAGCCTTTAACAGTCTAGCAGTGTTTGTCTTATGTGCTTATGTGTGTCTGTGTGTTATAGCTAGGCGCTGAAAACTTCCTACAAATAGCTGAATTCATATGAAGCCACAATACCCAGGAGGCTAAATGAATGCTTGTTAGCATTGATCATTCAGGGGCATAAAAAGAAATTTCCGGTGCAAATAACAGCACTTTTCTTATGCATTCTAAGGACCTTTTATATTCAAGAATAAATTTTCCTTACATATATTTGTTTCAATTGACATCTTAAAGTACATCTGAGAATACAATATGGCATATAATTGAGAGCTGGACCATCTAATAGATAATGTGTGAGGTCTTCAAGGAAATGAAATGGTAATGGAATTCCTATTCTCAGTGGTAGGAAATGACTGTCCTTTGTTCTCTTCTGTGAAGGCATACCATCATATCTTAGTTGGTTTTGCCAGTATGTTTCTTTAGGCAAGTCAGTAATTTCAGAGAAGCCAAATACATCTTGCTTTTTGGGAGTGTAATTTGGCTTTTAGCCAGAATATAGTTCTTGGCTCATGTTCAGCAGACCTTACTAAAAGATAGGCTGTTTTTATATAGCTTGGGTAGTTCCACGTAATTTTTTTTCCTTTCCTATTTTTGACAGGTGCATGAGGCAATCCCATGTTACAGTGAATGCAATCAGTATTCCTGGGTTGTAGAACACTGGTCTCCATGCAAAATCCACAATGAGCTGAGATCTCTGCGCTGTGGAGGAGGAACGCAATCTAGGAAAATCAGGTGTGTAGAAATGGAGACATTTGGGAAACGGGCCAGTGGAACTCATACATATATGTGTGTGTGTATATATATANCCAGTGTTGCTTATCCAAGTACACTCTGATTTTCACACCACATACTCTGGCTTTTCCTCATCATCCAGTATCTGTGGAAGCATATGTGCCCTAACTGCCACGTGTACAGTGGGATTTCCTCTGCAATCCAGTCACAGTCCTTACCTTTTCCTGCAAATGACTTAGGTGGGAAAGCTAATTGCATGCAGGCAGCTGGCATCCCCTCACTGATTCATAGCCATAACTGTTAACAGTTATGGAGAGTTTGAAAACAGGAGATTTTGGCTGTGCTACCATATCTCTTTTTTGCTCTGTGGGTAGTGTGGTTGATGGACATGATCTTCATTTTGAATGTCATTACATTGAAAAGCTTAATTTAAACCTTCCCTATTAGCCCTGGAAATAAAGTCTGAGAATATAAACAGTAGCGATGAATTTTAATATAAAGAGAGCACACCTCTGAAAGAACTTAGTGAATTCTGGGTTATTTACAGACGGATCTTCTTTCATGTTTTTGTCTTGTGAATAAAGCAGTGATAAGCAAAGGAAACACATGTCTAAACTTGTCAAATGGCCTATTTAAAATGATTTGGAAAGAATGTCTTTACCAACTGAGAATAATGGTAATAAATGTTAAAGATTGAAAAAGCAAAAACTAAAATATTAATGATAAACAATGGCTAGTATGTGAAATCAAGAAGAAAATATAGTTTAGTCAATTATTCAGTCACATGAGCATAGGGTATCATTTTGCAAGATTTAGGAAGCTCCATGTCAAACGGACAGACAGTGCTCAAAGCCTATAACTCCCTATTGAGTTCACTGTTGGATTGAAGTCAGTTGCCAAAGCAGAGCCTACTTATTTGTATTGATTGTTACTGAACATCAATGAACCTACTTTATTCAGTAATTCAGTATGCACCCACCATTTCTGTGACTTAGTCCCAATGTTGCAAAACCACTGATAAGCATGTTGGAAGAAATAGCTATTAATGAAACTATAGTAGTTCTCCTCCTCATAAACCCAAGCAAATAGCTAATAGATGAGTTGTCTTTTTGTCACTTTGTTTATTGCCTTTTCTCTTGGGACTAGTGTGCTCAGGCTGTCACAGACTTTTTTCTCTTCAAAATCTGTGCATCCTGTGTCTTCTTCTCATGGTTTCGAGAAATGACTGATCAACCTAGAGTATCAAGGAACAACCAGATGAGCTGTGGTACCTCCCATTCTCATCCCAGCCAAGCCTCTTAGCAGTACTAAAGCAAAATCGCACAAGAGAAAGGAAAGCTTTAAGAGAATAAATTGCTACCAACAGAATTATGGGAGAGTGATGGAGGGAAAAGATACTTAAACAAGAAGGCTTTTAATTTCTCAGCTCAAACATACAGAGCTTGATAGAATAAAAATAACACAGCTACTGAATATCACTCTGATATGGGCTAAATTGCAATCCTCCAAAATCTACGTACTGTAGTCCAAAATTTGAGTACCTCAAAATGTGGCTCTATTTGGAGACCAGCTCTTTAAAGAGGTAATTAATGTTAAATGAGGTCACTGGGATGGGCCCTAATCCAATCTGACTCATGTCCTTATAGAAAGAGGAGATTAGGGGACGGACACACACACACACACACACAGGAAGACCATGTAAAGCCACAGGGAGAAGAGAGCCATCAGCCATCTACACACCAGTGAGAGAGGTCTCAGAAGAAACCACCCTTCCAGCAACTTAATCTCAGACTTGGAGCCTCTAGAACTGTAAGAAAAAATTTTCTGTCGTTTAAGCCACCTAGTCTGTGATATTTGTTTTGTCAAGTTTGTCATTAAATATGGGAAGCAGATTTTCCGAGTGTGTTGCATTCTAAACCATTATAGACCTTAGTAAGATGCTGTTAGGATGAATAAAATAGCTTATCCTTTCTCTTTCTGGAAACCCCTAAGCTGGAGGACATCTTCATGGTTCATCTTAGGTTGCATTCTTCTATTAATTCAAGAAATATTCTATGTATCAGGCACTCTAGGCACTGGGGATAAAAAAGTAAACAAAAGTCTATCCTCAAATAACTTATAGCCACAGGAAAAAAAGATAAACACATAAATATAATGGGATGGCTTTCCTATGAAATGCCAGGAAAAAAACTGGATTGGAATGATTGGGGATATTGTTTTGGAGACATTGGTCAGCAAAATATTGAAGCGGAGATCTGAATATAAAGATGAATATAAATGAATGAATGAATATAAAGATCTGTAGAAAGAAATCCCAGGGAGAGGGAGTGTCCAAAGCAGAAAACTTTTTGGCTTGTTATAAGAAGATGAATAAAAAGGTGTTCCATATGGCTGGTGTCACTACTCAAATCATACAGCCTTCTAAAACAAAGTAAAAGGATTTTTTTCTAACTGCAACTTGAGGAGATGAAATGTTTGAGACAGGAAATTACATCATCTTATTTACATTTGAAAGGACCTTGTCTGATGTATTGAAGAGAAGGTATTTTGGAGTCTATAAGTAGAAACAGGGATGAGGGTTTCAAGGACACTGACGGTTAGATTGGGCTTGGTAATAATGACGGTGGTGAGCAGGTCACATTTGGACTATTTTTGGAAGGTACAGACCACAGGATTTATTTATAAAGTGACTGTAGAATGTGGAAGAAAGAAAAGCATCAAAGATGATGGCTAGGTTTTAGTACCTGAACAATCATAGGAATGATGGTGTCATTTGTCGAGATGAGGAATATTAGACACAAATTTGAGAGAGAAAATCAAAAGCTAGCTTCTGAACACATTAAATTTGAGATGATTTTAGCCTTCCAACTGTGATAGTACTGTTTGGAGTTGAAAGAGAGAGAGTGGTATAAATTTGGGCTTCAACAGCTTATATATTTGGTATATTTTGATAAGACAAGACATAAGAAATGGAGCCCTGAGAAATTCCAGTATTCATATATGACCACAAAGAGAAAGCTATATAAGAAGACTGAGAAAGAATAGATGGAAAAGGAGGAAAACCATGAAAATGGGAAGATAGAGGGTTTTTCAAGAAAAAAAAATACAAATCAGATTTTTCAAATGGGTCTCAGAAATTTACGAAGGTGAGAATTGATAGTTGAGTTTGGCAATGGGGAGTCTGTTAATGATGCTGATGAAAGGTTTCTCTAGATTAGTAATAAACGTATGCCTAAAGTAAATTCAGTAGGTGTTTATGGAAGAAGTGGGAGAAAGCATGCAGAGATAGCAAATATAGACAAGCTTTAAAGCAGTTTTGCCATGAGTTTTGAGTAAAACTGAGGTGACAATTGAAGGGACCTATTGCAAGGAAATTGATGATGCAGACTATGTAACTGCAAGGTCATTTTCATTTGGGACCATCTTCAATTTCAGTCTTTTTAAGTCTTTGCTCTTGGGCTTGTCAGAAACCCCAGAAAAGTCTCTTTTTAAATCATACGTGAAATAGATAATACTAGCAGCCAGTGTTTGGGGAACCTAATGAAAGGCTGTTGATGTGGTAGACAGAATGGTGGCCCCCCAAAGATATCACATTTTGATCACTGAAATCTGTGAATATGTTCACTTACATACCAAAAGGGGCTTTGCAGATGTGGTGTTAGGATTGAGAAGGGAAGATATTCCTGGATTGTCTGGGTGGGGACAATTTATTCACAAGGGTTCTTAAAAATGGGAAGGGAAATGGGAGGAAAATGTCACTACAGGTGTAAGGCATAGAGAGATGCAAGTCTGCTAGACTTAGAAGTTGGAGAAGGGGGCCATGCCCAGGGAATGTGGGTGGCCCCTAGAACCTGGAAAAAGGTTCAGCAGTGGTCTCTCCTCTAGACCATCCAGAAAGGACTCCAGCTTTGCCAAAGCAAAGATGTTAGCTTAGTATGATCCATGTTGGATTTCTATACTACAGAGATGTAAGATAATAAATCTGCATTATTTAAAAATTTTTTAATTTTTTTATTTACTTCTGAGAGGGCATGAGCAGGGGAGGGTCAGAGAGAGAGGGAGATACCGAATCTGAAACAGGCTTCAGTCTCTGAGCTAGCTGTCAGCACAGAGCCGGACACAGGGCTCGAACCTATGAACCATGAGATCATGACTTGAGCCAAAGTCCAACGCTCAACTGACTGAGCCACCCAGGTGCCCCTGCCTTATTTAAACCTCTAGGTTTGTGGTCATTTTTTTTCAGTGTGTTACCTCATACTTAAACCCTTGTTTTTCAGTATGATACTCCCATCCTTAAGTGAGCCACTCTCTAGTCCAAAGATTCTTATTGTGCCCTCTTCCAGATAATAAACCTTCAGTTACCTGCAAGGGGAATGGAGAGGCCATCAATCAGCCTTTGGACTGGGGGAGGGAAGGGGTGCGGTAGGAGGGGATCTAAGGGCCCAGATACTTCTTAAAAACACTATCAGTAAATCTGTCTTCCAGTTTTTCAGCCTCACCTTCATCCACATTTCCAGAGGCACTTGATGCCACAATTCCTGAATTTTTGTGTTCTGGAGTATAAATGGAGTCACTTCCTTTGTTTTTCCTTGAAGTCTTAGTATTCACTTTTCTTGGTATGTATGCTGAGTCAGTTACCACTAGTCCATCTATTTCCATTTGTTGCCTTTGTCCTTTCCTATATTTTTTGTCCTTGTAGGGTAATGCCTTTCTCTCTCTACGTTGGGTTTTTAGGTTTTCTTTGTTTGTGTCCTTTTTGTGGTTTTTGTTGGGTTTTTAGGTTTTCTTTGTTTGTGTCCTTTTTGTGGTTTTTGTTGGGTTTTTAGGTTTTCTTTGTTTGTGTCCTTTTTGTGGTTTTTGTAACAAATTCTTTTACTATTGTTTTCGTGCAATATTGGGAGTGAACAAAGGCTAATGCAAACGTTGAATTCGATGCCACTGACCAGAAGTCTTTCCTTTCTCAGTGAAAGAAATAAAGCAACATCAGCTGAGAGTATGTGGGCAAGAAGGAAAGAAATTTCCAGTTTTTAAGTTTGTCCAGAGCAAGACACATAAGCTATTTTGTGGTCCTTCCTTCCATTGACTCTTACCACAAAAGAAATTAAAGTTCATAGATGACTCTGTACAGTACCTCCCTATATTAGAAAGCATTACTTACATCTTCTCTCTTCTATTCTACGTTAACCTTCCTTAGACAATATACAGTCTTTCATTACTTAGCACCTCATAAAGCTTATTTTGTTATGTACAAGGTAATGGACTACTTTGCAATTTTCCTGAATTAAAAGCAAAATGTGGGGCAGTTGGTTGAATGTCCAGTTCTTGATTTCGGCTCAGGTAATGATCCCAGTGTCATGAGATTAGCTCCGTGTCCAGCTCTGTGGAAAGCATAGAGTTTGCCTAAGATGTTCTCTCTTTCTCTCTACCCTGTTCCCCGCTCATGTTTGATCTCTCTCTCTCTCTCTCATAAAGAAAAAAAATGCAATTCCGAATGTATACGATAATTCAGTCTAGTAAAGCAGGATTTGAGGAGCACCAAAAGCTCTCCAGCATATCTATTTTAAAATGCTTATTCCTTATCTATGGCATTGTGTCTGAAATTGTCAGATCAGCAAATGTCATCATTTGACTCTTCATTATTGTCATTTTCACCTTCACTTTGATTATTATCACTAGGAGAAAAGTGTCCTAGTGGTCAGGATCTTGTCTGTCTCTGTCTCTCCTTCTGTATCTCAACAGCCAGGCAAGGGCCTGGTACACAGTAAATCCTAAATAAAATAGTTACTGAATGAATTATTATTGGTGAATACTAACTTTGTATCCCACACCTAGCAAAAGAGACTTGCACACAGCTAGTATTTCTTAAACATTAAAAAAAATGAATTCAAACATGAAAGTCAAATTGGCATTTAATATAAATACAGAGAAATGCCCACTCATAGGGGTATAGTTGAATGGATGTTCACAACCGGGACACAATTGTGTAGCCAACCCAGAGGCTGAGAAATAAAATATTACCAGGACTACTTTAAGCCCTTATCAGTAAGTAACCATTCCCCCAAACTACTATTCTGACTTCTGATACCATAGATGAATATTGGCTACTTCTTAACTTTATGTGAATGGAATCATATAGAGCACACTCCTTTGTGGGCTTCTTTTGCTCAGCATTGGATTTGTGAGCTTCATCCACACACTATCATATAACAATAGTTCATGCATTCCCACCACCTTATAGCATTTAATTGAATTACCACAA
Organism: Crocuta crocuta; assembly: GCF_008692635.1. Taxonomy (NCBI): domain Eukaryota; kingdom Metazoa; phylum Chordata; class Mammalia; order Carnivora; family Hyaenidae; genus Crocuta; species Crocuta crocuta. Next base: position 17,017,804 of record NW_027530545.1, on the reverse strand, counting down.
TATATTTATCTGTTGACTTTGTTGAATATTTGGACTGTTTCTAGTTTGGATGATTATGAACAGTGCTAATATGCATATACTCTGTCAATTTTTTTTTCTTTTTTGGTACACATTCATGCACATTCCTTTTGTACATGTAAATAGGAGTGGAGTTATTGGGTTGCATAATATTTATATACTTCACTTTCATAGATATTGGCAACTAGTTTTTCAAGGAGTTTATGCTCCAACTGACAGAGTAAGAAGAGTTACAGTTGTGGCGTATTTCTGACAATGCTTGATATTTTCCATATTTTTTATTGAAGCCATTCCAGTGGGTATGTAGTGGTATAATACTTTGGTTTTGATTTGATTGAATCAATAGCATCATTATTTTATTTTGCCTTTGCCAGCATTTATCTCAAGCCTGACATAGATTAGACCAAGCATCTGTATACCATGTGCTCAAATGCTGCATGTAAATGCTTATATATTGCCCTTTCGTTTGTGACATCAAATACCTTACTGAAATGTAGAGAATATCTGAAAGATAAACATGTTCAATTATGTTTCACATTACTTGGCCATGACCTTAAATGTGTTGGACAAAGATTAAGGAAGTTTGGATGATGTGAGACACAAGTGTAGGAAACGTCTAAGAGAGTCACAAGAACTATGAAGGCTCTCACCTTTACAAAAGTGCTGATGAATTCATTCAGAGAAGGAAAGCCTTCAAAATTTGTTACAGTAAAAAGAAAATTCACTCACTGCTGGACGTGAGTAAAAAGAGTGTAGGTCTCTTGAGATACAGAGTTCTTCAAGAATGACAGTGGACTCCAGTCTTTGTGTTGTTCTCTCCTGGTCTGCTGAATAAAGGGTTATCTTGCAATAAAGGTCAACTGGCTGAAGAAGGGATATTTTTTCCTAGATTTCTCTGCTAGTCGTATTATGTTTAACTATCTTTGAGGTGTAAGTAACTATGTACATCATAACTGTGTTAAATTTACTTAATTGTTTTATCTTTTGATGTGACTTTACAGGTGTGTGAGTGCTGCGGATAGTGAAGGGGGAGCCGTGGATAACAGACTGTGCAACCAGGATGAAATTCCCCCAGAAACCCAGTCCTGCACTCTCTTGTGTCCCAGTGAATGCGTCATGTCCGAGTGGGCACCTTGGAGCAAATGCCCACAGGTAATTTCTCTTCCCTTGTCCATACCCTAATCCCCCAGTGCTTCACTGTTGGCCATGGTGTATTCACAGTACTTGCTCTCCAAAACATTCTTCTAGTAACATGAGAATAGAAGTTTGCCTAAGAAGGAAGAAAAAAAATTCAGCAAGCGAGACCGAACAATCTAAAATGCCAGTGCTTCTCTTAAGGCCTTTATCATGGGAACACGAACAAGGAAAATAAGCCTATAATGATCCCACTAGGATTAGAATGCACACCCATTGTTAAAGAGGTCTTCTTTAGCACCAAAACGATTCTCATTATAATCTCTTGGTTCAGTTCCATTTTTATCCTGGCAGAATCAATTATATCTTAGTAGCTCAATTCTACTGTGTAATTTAGCTTCTGTTAGTGATGATCTGTTTTTGCCTTTTGCTGTTTTCCCAAAGATGAGGTGTTCTTTTGTCATGTTCTTCTTCCAGAGCTGACAAAAACCTTTTTTAAAGTCTAAAGAATTTGCCTTTTTCTTTTAAAAAAAAATGGAAACATAACGTGAGTATGGAAAAATAAGTATTCCTCAAATAGAACGGTTCCACTTAATATTCTCAGAAGCTAAACTCTGATATTTTAGACTCCTATTTCAGCTTACAGAGCTAAAAATGAGGATAAGGAATATGTTATATGGCTCCAAACATTAAGAAAAGAAGACTTAGGGTACTTTGAATTCAGTGCTGATACTGACAATTTATAGGAAGATAGTGTAAAATCTGTATATGGAAATGGAAAATAATTTTGAAATCAGTTAACATTCTACATTTATAGTTTTGTATTATTGATTCATTAAATATTGTAGTCTTATCTTTGACATTTCCATAATTCTATCCCTAAAGAGATTTCCCTTTGTTATTTTTTTTTTCGTTGTTGTATCTTGTTTTGTGGAGTAGGACAACACAATGTTAAGATGAAGAGATATTAAGGGTAATTTGTAGGAATGCAATGTTTGTCCTACTAAGTCACTTATTTTGTGTAACTTAAATATAATTAAAGTTAACATTTTTTTTTTAATTTTTTAATGTTTTATTAATTTCTGAGAGAGAGAGATACAACGTGAGCATGGGAGGATCAGAGAGAGAGGGAGATACAGAATCTGAAACAGGCTCCAGGCTCTGAGCTGGCAGTCAGCACAGAGCCCGACATGGGGCTCGAACCCATGAACCATGAGATCATGACCTAAGCCGAAGTCGGATGCTTAACCAACTGAGCCACCCAGGTGCCCCTAGAGTTAACATTTATTGAGCACTTACTGTGTGCAAGGCACATGTAAAATTATTCTCTTTAGACTCTATACCAATCCTAAGTAACTACTATTATCAATCCCATTATACAGATGGACAAACTGATTCTCAGGAAGGCTAAGTAGCTTGCACAAAGTTTTACATTGAATAAGTGATGGAGCTGGGAATAAACTTGATGCTGTCTGCTGAAGGCAAAGCCTTTGCTCTTACATCCTTGGCTCCCTTATTTTAGAAGAATTAAGGTAGATTTAGACCCACTATTTCTCTTTCTTTAAAATGCAGCATCTTTTTATTTTAAGAACAAAGCGAGTTCAGGGCACCTGAGTGATTCACTTAGTTGAGCATCTGACTCTTGATTTCAGCTCAGGTCTTGATCTAAGGATCATGTGATCAAGCCCGAGTTCCATGTCAGGTTCCACACTCACTTTAAGATTCTCTCCCCCCCACCCCATCTCCTCCTCTCTCCCCAACTCTCTCTCTCTCAAATTAAAAAATTAAAAAGATAGAAGAAAGTTAATTGTATGATTATTCTGTGACTACATATAGATAGTTACAGGTACATATATTCACACTTTAGAAAATGTGGCAGCATACATTCTTTACTAGTCAACTTGCAGAAGAATTCGCAACCTGAGTAAGTTAAGTTAAATGTAGAGATCGTGATCTTCCTCACTTCTCTTTTTTCTAATTTGCTGACAGTAAACTCCATTAAGTTGTGACTACTTTACAATGAAAATGTTGCCTCTTCAGTCAAGGATTTTGGCCACTGAGCTAAAATGTCTGTTGTAGGAGCACTTTGTACAATGTTGTGATGGCCTGTTATTCTGCATTTATTTCTTTGAGTTTCTAAGAGACAGTTTTCTTAAAGGTTGCTTTTCCAAACATAATCACACTATCTTTGGAGCATTTAGAAATTGGAGATAGAGAAAACATTTCAGTTGCCTTTCTTATGTCTGGAAGATGACATTGGCAATTACTCACTTGTCAGCATAAAGTGAGAGGGTTGGTCTGTCAACTGCTTATGTACCTGCTCGGTAAAATAATACTAATAGTAGTAATAATAATAATAATAATAGCTATGACAACAGTAGTAACTTTCAATGAGTACATCTTACATTACAAGCACTGTGCTGGAATTTTAAAACACTATGCTATGATGACAGACATTTGTCCACAGTCACTCAGGTCTGTTCGACCCAATGACCTTGTTCTTTCTAGATGCCACGCTGCTCTCAAGCGTAAACAAAAATTTTAAAATGGAAAAAATGGTAATCAAGTCTCAAACCTGATTCTTTTACCCATCTCTTAAATGTGTTGCATAATTTTAATAAATTGGAACATCTTAGCACAAAGTCCCAACATCATAGATGCTTAAGCAGTACTTGGTAATGATCATGATCATGATTATAGCAAACTAGCAAGCTGGATCTTTGTACTTGAAGTTTAATTAGCACTTCAGTGTGCATTTTCTGAGAAAAATAAAAACAATTATTGTGTAATTGTTCTCTATAGAATGTACTGATTCGTGGATCTAACTATTGGCCATTATTTTACCAAATTCTCCTTTGATAGTCAGCAGTGTGACATATGTTAACAGGACCAATTCACTATGTTTTTCTTTCATCTTTTTCTTCCAAGGGCAGTTCCTTAGAATCAAACACGTAACCAAAATAAATAAATAAGGAAAAGTGCCCCCCACCAAGAAACAAAAACCCTCAGGATATTTCTGAGACAAAAATGTGTTTGCCTTTATATCTATACAGTACTCTGAAATTTACATTTTGATTTAGCTATAAAAACTATATTTAATGTGAAAGAAGCTTAATATGGCTTAAACATCGTAAATAGTTCTGCCATTTAATTAATAGAAACTTAGCCAAACCAGTTAATCAGGAAAACTATGTCTTGATTTCACAGTGTGTATCCTCCACTTAGGCCAAGCAGATGTGACAGACCATCACTGCTACCAAAGAACTCGAGTCCTAGTATCCTTGTAAGTGTGTACTGTGTCCGTATAACAAAAGATTCAATAGCTGAGTAGCAGTGTTTATTAGTTCCCACAGTGTTGACTAATAAAGTGGTAGGCAATATATAAAATGATTAAGTATACTTCCTAACCTCTGGGTCAATGACTTTCACTCTCACACATGTAAGAAGCCTCTAGAAAGTACATTTACACATGGTATCTCTACCCTGTCCTTTAGATTCTGATTTAGTACATCTGAATGGGGCTTATGAGTTTGCATTTATAAAATTTCCAGGTAATGCTGATTCTCCTGTTCTGGGAACACAATCTGAGTCCCAAGACTGTAGTCCATTACATTCAAGTCCTGTTTTTTTTTTTGTTTTTTTTTTTTCTCAACCTCACTGTAATCGCAACTATTTGTTGAATATTGAGTGAGCATCTAGCATTAATTGGATACCTAGCTTATATTTACAGATGCTTTTCATGTGCCAGACAATGTGCTTAGCACTTTGTATTTATTATCCCACTTAATCTGCAGAATGCCACATGAAATATACTCTTATCCTCCCAATATATAAATGAGTAAACTGAGTCTCAGGTTAGTAACCTGCTGCTTTTAAAGAGCTAGCAAAAGTCACGATGACTACTTAAGTCTATGTAATCTGTACACAATCCCTAACCACTGCAAAAGAAAAAGAATCCATATTTCCTGTCCTAGAGAATATGCTAACCTTTAAAATCTATTGTCTCTTTTTGTGGTTTACTTTGGTTATTGGATTTGTGAATAAGTTGAATAATCTACCTCATTTGACTAGTTTGCCAAGGAGGGAGAGAAAAGTAGTCACAAAAGAGGGTGTGATCTAAGGTGCAGGAGGAACACTTGCTGGCTGTGTGGCTGTGGCCAACTCCTTAAACGTCTGAGTTACAGATTCCTCATAGGAAAATAAGAACAATGGCCACTGCTTTCCAGATCACTTAAAGATTAGAGATAATGTGTATAAAGGGAACCGCACAAAGTATTACTTAATATAGGTTTGTTTAAAAAAAAAAAATTAAGAAGCAAATCAAAGCTCGCCCTTACATTGTTTATACTTTGGTTGGGAAACATAAGACAGGTTGATATGTATTTTCTAAGTCATACAGGAAACATCTCTTCTTTCACACAAAATGGGTTATTATGTGATCTTACAGAAATAAAAGGTCACCTCCTCTGCTGAAAAAATGACTTAAGCTTAATTTGATAAGAGTCCTTAAAAATAAGGCTTCAGAAAGATAACTGAATGAATGGGTCAGTGACTTTAAAGTAACTGCCAATTGCAAAGCATACCCAAAAGCAAATAAGACAAAGGCTTTAAAAATTGTGTTGAGACCATTTTAACTGTATTGAAAAGAACTGGAGACTATAATGGATCAAGCAAAATAAATACAATTCAAGGCAGAATTTGAAGAAAATGGAAAACCACGTGTTTGACTTATTTTTATGTTCCTGTTTCTCATACAACATACCCATGCACCTTATTTATTTTTGTGCTTGAGTATGCTCACTTCTCTAGAATGCTTTAATGTGAAAGGAAGCATATAGGATTGTACATTTAAAAACCTTTGCAATAGTGTTCACTCTTTAAAAGTATATGTATGAGTGTATAAGTACACAAAGATGAAATATATATAATAGTTCATTGTTCATTACCAAGAATTTCTCTTTTACCTACCTAATCCTAATTGTTTCCCATTTTTATCCTTATTCTCCATAAATTTTGCTGATGACTAATATTCACAGAATCCTATATTCTTCAAGAGAGTTTTATAAATTTCTAAATTGAGAAACTGTTCAGCCTTGGACATAACTGAAAGAATATATGGTCCTCCTCATGTATGCTGCCAATCCCTACAGAAATCTTCCATTAAGTAATACAGATTTTCTATTTTTATAACTCTCCTTGGAGGCTCACTGAAGGAATTTCTGAAACAATAATGTTGATAGAAGGCAGCAAAGAGGGTCCTGGAAGTAAATTTTCAAAGTGATGTATACTTTACAGAAATAAGCTTTTGCAAACCCTCTCCAGAAAGATGACTTAAGTTTAGCAAACCTACTTGAACTTTAATTGATTTACTTCCAGCTGAATGCATCAAAAGCTGGTCAGAACTACAGCTGGGCATACCCTTACATTGTAGGAATTGGAGACTCATTTAACAGTGGTCCATGTACAACTTCATGATCAAACAGTGTCTCAAATCTTTGCCTTATTACCAAGGCAGCTTCTGAGAAAGCATCACAAAGGAAGACTTTGCAAAGAAACCAGGGTTTAAGTGCACTTGAATCTGGGTTCTTTCATAGTCTTATTATGCTTCCAAAAGACATCTTATTTCTATACCTGACTCTTTTCTTTCTTTATGTGAAGAATATCCTAGTGAAAGCCAGTATAGGTATATACTGATATACACTACCACTACTCTCCTAGGTGAAGAAACTTCTTTAACAGAGATAGAGAAAATTTCTCAGAGCTCCAGAAGTAAGCATTTGAAGAATAAGAAAAACAGTATATATATATTTTTTTTTTCATGGTGCTCCAGTGTTATTTTTGGTGAAGGCTGTCAACAGTGTCATTTTATTACTGATGATTCAGCATTTTCAGTACCTTAGCACTGAAACAGCGCTCTAAAAGTTGTGTTTTCAGGGAAACAATGTACTCCAGTGTTGACTACTAGTATTCACCTCCAAGCACTTTATCAACCTCTCTTCAATCCATAACATGCAGGTGACAGCCTGTATTTGTCTCTGGAGGTCATGTCTAATGGTCATGACCCTTAAGTTGCCTGGTGCTTTTATTTGACTCACAACTGAGAAAGCCAGTGGAGGAAAATGATAATTTTTTATATGCTGGACTGCAAACTTCGTTTGTTTTTTGTTAAATTAATATTGTCTCTTAATTAGAAGCCAATAATTCATTACTCAGAGATTTGTGGAGTATTTTACCCCAGTGACAGTGAGATTTAATATAACCTAGAACCATTCTTACTTCCAGAATTATACTAGACCCTGCCAAAACAAAAGGGTCTCATTTCATGCAATGTAGTAGCAAATAATAATCCTATAAGGCAGCCTTTGAGCTGATCCAGTTTTTTTTATTTGTTTTCTTTCTTACACAGTATGATTTCTTTGAATCTCACTATCATCAATTTGGAATACAAAATAGGTGTTCTATTGGACTTAGTATCTCTGTCTCTCTCTGCCTCTACTCTACTTATCTTTAGTAGATATTTAGTAGATAAATATACTCTATTTTTAGATATGACTTAGAATAAAATAGAGGAAAAGGCTGGAGGTCTCATTTTTTTACATAGGCAGCCTTTCATTCCATCCTTTTATTTTCCAGATGGTAACTGTCTGCTCCATTGTGCCTAGTGTCCCTGGTGCAGAGCATTCTGTTTAACTTTTTTTTTTTTTTTTTTTTTTAATTTTGAA
>NW_027530545.1:16924297-17009807 GCF_008692635.1 Crocuta crocuta | reverse complement strand
TTTTTTTTACTATTGAAGAAATAGTCTTTGGAGTTGAGAAAAGCAAGCATCTGGCTATGCTAAGTGGGCAAAGGCTACGTGGGTGGGTTAATTACTTCAAAAAAAGACTTTGAATAAACCCTAGTTTCAAGTCCTAATTTCACCTCCTTTTTCAGATCTGTTTGTTGGTCAAATTCCTAGTCTGTTGAGGTTCTACAGAACAAGTTGAGGTGCACTTTATTCATTGTTGGTTTGGGATTCAGTACTCTCAGGCCAGCTAAGGCAGTTAACAGATCAGTTTTCCAGTTTCTTACATATTTGTCTTTGTACCTTTACATTAATTAATACCATCACCACAATCATTTGTGTGCCTTTAGAAACAAATTTTGTTATTTTCATTTTAATCTCTTTAACATCATTTTAGTAGTATTTCCAGAAGTTCTTATAGTGTTCTTTCTTTAACCCAAATCTCTATCAGTTGAATCTTAACACAATTTATGGTGTCTCATACCACAAAAAAATTTAGTTCCTATGTATTAAATTATTTCTTGCTTAAAAATTGAAAATATATACTTAAAAATATGTTTAATATTTTTATTGCTAACAATACATAAGGATATCTAATTTATCTGGTTATTTAGTTTTGTATATGGTATGAGATAGGCTTTTCTCTTAAATTCGAAATGAATAATCCTCCATTGACTTGTTTCTCTATTTTACATTCTAGGTATTTTTTAACTTGTCCATGAGAGGTTTTATTTTTTTCATTTTTTTGTCCTATCCAATTAAAATTTACATCACTGTTAATGTTTTTCCCCCCCATGTGCATTTCTGCTGGTTAGTACTAAGGTCTAATCAAATGTGAAGGTTATGTGTGCATCTTCCATCTACTATGTTTTTAAATTCTTCTTATTAATCCTTCTGGTAGCCTTTTTTTTAAATTAGTTTACATTCTTAGATTTTCCTTATCATATAATCATACAACCTATTATACAACCACAAAATTTGCAAATAATTCTATTTTATCTATCTTTTTTGATATTTATATTATTTTCTTAGACCTTTTATTATCAAGAACTTTCTAAGTAATGCTAAAAATTAAATAGAAATCATTTTAGTCTTTTCTCGGTTTTAATCCTAAGATGTTGGAGCCATTTTTTTCTCACATTTAAGAAATTCCTCTAGGGGCGCCTGGGTGGCTCAGTCAGTTGAGTGTCTGACTTCCGCTCAGGTCATGATCTCATGGTTCATGGATTCGAGCCCTGCGTTGGGCTCTGTGCTGACAGCTCAAAGCCTGGAGCCTGTATCAGATTCTGTATCTCCCTCTCTCTCTAACCTTCCCCTGCTCACGCTCTCTCTCTCTCAGAAATAAATAAACATTTTTCAAAATTAAAAAAAAAATAATTTCCTCTAAATTTCTTTTAATCTATTTGTAACTATATCTGTATATACAAAATGTTTTCAGAAATGACTTGTTTCATCAAATGCTTTTTGATATTACTGATATAATTTTTAGAGTTTGGCCTTTATAAATATTTTGATTTTAAAATAGAACTGATGATTTTGAAATCTGCGTATATTTTAAAACTCTGTCTGATTATAACTTACCATTATTTTAATTGGTTCAGGATGTTTCTCTTTCATTCCTCCCATCGTAAAATATTGTATTTAATATTATACTTATTTGGAAAAACAAATGTCAAAGGTTCCAGATTTTTTTCCTGTGAACCAGTTTTTTTTTTTAAATACATGAATTAGGGGCGCCTGGGTGGCTTAGTCGGTTAAGCGTCCGACTTTCGCTTAGGTCATGATCTTGCGGTTCGTGGGTTCGAGCCCCGCGTCGGGCTCTGTGCTGACTGCCAGCTCAGAGCCTGGAGCCTGTTTCAGCCTGTGACTCCCTCTCTCTCTGACCCTCCCCTGCTCACGCTGTCTCTCTCTCTCTCTCTTTCCTAGTAATAAATAAAACATTTAAAAAATAAATAAATAAATAAAATACAGGAATTAGTTCCTTAAAATTTTAAACACACTGGAAACAGAATATTATCCAATAGTATGTTTTTGAAAATCCTTCCAAAGAACACAGTTATGTTCTTTTGAAATCCTCTACTTCTTGAGCCAATTTTAGTCTTTGACATAATGCATGAGAATAACATATTTTGCTGGATTTAAAAAAAAATCAATTTAAAGTACACATAATTTTCTCTTTGAATTCATTTAATCTATCTGTGATTATCTCCCTTTCTTTTTCCCACATACTATGTATTTATCTCACACCGTATAAACATGTCTCTCTGCGTGTTTGTGTGTGTGTGTGTGTGTGTGTGTGTGTGTGTGTGTGTGTATTTCTGGCATTGTGACATTTCTATTCTCTTCCATATATTGGTATTTAAGCCTTGTGTGTTTGTCTTAATTCATATAGCTTAAATATATATTAGTATGTATTTTCAATGTTTAAGCAGTTACATTCCTGTCATTTCTTTTTCTTTTCATTATCTTTGGCTGTTTACATATCTTATTATTCCTAATAAAACCTCTAACATTTTCATTAAACTTTGAAGGAAAAGAAACTTGGATGTTTATTAAATTTCTATTTAATGTGAATTTGAAAAGATTTTTACCTCAGTGTATCCAGTTAAAAATAAAAATATGGTATATTTTCTTTTTAGTGAAATATAGTTGACATACAGTATTACATTAGTTTTAGATATACAACATAGTTGTATGACATTTACATACACTATGAAAAGCTCACCATGATAGGTCAGGTTACCATCTGTCACCATTCATTGGTGACATGTAATGTATAATTATTACAATATTATTGATTATATTCCCTGTGTGCTGTGCTCTACATTTTGCATACTGTACTTATTAATCTCCTTCACCTATTTAATTCTTTTGTCCATTCCCACTCCCCTCTGGAAACCACTGGTTTGGTTTCTGTATTTATGAGTCTGTTTCAGTTTTGTTTATTTGTTTTGGTTTTTAGATTCCATGTATAAGTGAAAGCATATGATATTTGTCTTCTCTGACTTATTTTACTTAGCAAAATACCCATTAGGTCTATCCATGTTGTCACAAATGGCAATATTCAATTGTTTTTTATGCCTGAGTAATATTGAATCATATATATGTATATATCATATATATACACTTACGTATATATATGTGTATATATATGTGTGTGTATACATATATATTGTGTATATATATTTGTGTGTCTATATATACATATGTGTGTGTCTATATATATATATACACATATATATAGACACACACCATATCTTTTTTATCCATTCTTCTATTGATGAACACTTACATTGCTTCTCTAAGTGGCCATGCACTTTCAAATGCTGTCTCTGTGCTGAGTCTCAGAGGAGTGAGTTTATGCATGGACCCTTTAAAAGCAGAGTGTCTATATTCCTCTGGAACTCCCAGAGTGAAGCCCTCCTGATTTCCAAAGCCATATGTTAGGGTGGCTAGGTTTTGTAACACAGATTCCCAGGGTGGGGGTGAGGGGATGAGGGGTGCTGATGTGGAGCTTGAACCACATGGTCCTCAGGGAGGATGTCTGTGCCTCTGACACCACTCATTCTTGTGGGTCACAGTGCTAAGGTTATGGATATCAACCAGACCTCATCTGCCCCTCCCGCTCTCTGCATGTGACTTTTCCTTTATATTTTTTACCAATGTAAGAGCTGTTTGGCTAGTGTTGAGGTCACACTCAGAGAGAGTTGCTCCCTTGGTGTGTATCTGAGGGTAAGTGAACTAAGGATCCTCCTACTCCATCATCTTGATTGGACTCCCTTTCTCTCTCCCATGTATATGAAAAGAAGGAAAGAAAAAGGGAGAGGGGCAGAGTGGGGGGAGGGGGAGAGAGAGAGAGAGAGATGGAGAAAATCTTAAGCGGGCTCCACATTCAGTACAGAGTCCAATGCAGGACCCAATGCCGCAGCCCTGGGTCATGACCAGAGCCGAAATCAAGAGTTGGACCCTTGACCTACTGAGCTACATAGGCACACCTCTCTCTTTATTAATCATGAAATATTTTAGGCACACAAAAAACTATAGAGAATTATGTAAAGAAAATTTTAGTGTCCAACTTCTAGCTTTGTAAAATCTTAACAGTTTGTGTACTTCATTTTTTTTTCCAGCTCTTTTATGTTTCTCTGTGAAATTTTGCTGCATTCTTTATGTAGGCATTTTGTGTTGAGTTTATACTTATGTGTTACCATTTTAAATAGCACCACTTTAAGTGTTATTGCTGGCATGGAGCCCAAAGTACTGGATTTGCTTTTAGATTTTTCATGTTTCTATTCATTTCACTCAACTATTGTACTTTTTGCATTTTGAGTCTTTTTTTTTGTTTTTGGGTTTTTTTTGTATTTTAAGAGATATAACTATATCATCTCAAATAATGTGTCCTTATTCTGAGTGTGTATAATTGTTCTTTTCTTAAGAAACCTTATTTAGTTGGGCAGAACTAACAACAACCATGATCAATGACACGACTGGTTGTTGAGCATCCTTCCTTGTCATATTTCTGAGTTTCATGGCAATGTTAAGTATTGGATAATTATTATGACTATTTTATTGAGATAGATAATTTATAATATTTTTTCTTTTGTCTTCAAGAAACAAAAGACCAAGACCAAAAGCTAGACCTCTGGCTAGCCTTACCATGACTAACACTAGGCAAAGCAATTTTAGGTTAGACACAGCAGTGTGGTGCACATGGAGCCTGATTCTGACATGAACCAGCTCAATGATTGTTTTCTGAGCTAGAGCTGTGGACAGGGTAAGACCTACAGTAATGGGAATTTGGGCATGACAGTCACCATGACTGACTTGCCTCGTATATGCATGTGTGATCTATACACGTATGAGATTTTGCCAAGAATGGATTTTAGATTTTCTTGATTAAATACTTAACATACATTACAGTTACTCTGTACATGTGTGTAAATTGTGAATCATGATGTTCTGTAAGTCTTTATGTGAACTATCTTTCCTATCCCAGGAAAAATAATCATTCACTGTGTATTATATTTTTTATTATATCACTGAGGGGTTTTTTTTTTTTTTGAGCATACATTTGTATCTGTATTATATAATTGAACTTCTCAATCTTTTCCATCCTATTTGTATAACTGAGGTTGACCTTTAATTTCCTTTTTATGTATTAATACTGTAAGCTTTTGATGTCAGAATTATCTCAATGCTATAAAACAAATTTTGCATGCTTTAAAACTTTACCATGCTTTGAAACAGTTTATAAGTCTAAGAAAATATGTGATGCCTGATGATTGATAGAATTGATCAATAAGACTGTTTGGACACAGCCTTTAAATAGGACACCCCTTGTCATTTCCTCAGTTTCTCAGGCTTATCAGTTTATTCAGGACTTCTGTTATCCTTTGAGTTAATTTTTCCACTATATTTAAAAATTCTTCTTGGAGAAGAGACTTTCTGCATCAGTTACTGTGTCTCCTTTCAGAGTTTTTATTATCTTTTTCTCTCCATATATTTTGGTTAGATTTGCCAAAACTTTGTTAATTTTAGTGATTTGAATTTCAAAGTTTCATTTCATGATCAGTTTTAGTCTTATTTTATTTTCTGACTTGTTATTTTTGGTTGTTATACTGAATCTTTTTTCTATGTTATTTTCTTTAGGTTTCAAGGTATGTATCTTTCCAACTAGAATAAATCACTTTTTAATGTATTTACTGTCTTTTGGATGAGGAAAAAAATTCATTAATATTAATATAAAGAATATTATAGATTTATCTATAATAGATAAATTATTATCTATAATAGACTCTCTAGTGAGAGTTGCTAGAAGAGTAGAGGTTTGGCTCTAACCTTAAATTTAAGGTGAAGTATTCTCATTTTTCACTGTTGACTAAAAAGACCATCAAAATACAAATGTCCTGTGTCCTAAACAGTTGTTTTTCAAAGTATATTTAAGTTTTTAAATTTCAAAGGCTTTCCTAATTATTTAACATCTTATGTATTTCTATTTGCTTTAAAAATATATTGAGGATTTGTTAGGAAACTGTAATAGGATCAGTATGTGTTAATATTGCACTATAGTTGAAAAACTGAGTTATTGCCTTTCTTAGAATGCATGGATATAAATGGACTTCAGCTCTATTTATATTTTTTAATATTCTTGTTTAAATATTTGTCATTAGCCAGTTTGAAAAGTTATAAACTGACAGTGGTCTGCTAGAGTATGCTATTATGATTGTATTTCTATCAAAGTCTCCTTTTTAATCAGGTTTTATTTTTATAGTTAGATACCATGTCATTTAGCACAATAAGTTTCAAAAATGTTTGACTTGGTAATTTTTTAAAGTTTATTTATATTTATTTTTGAGAGAGAATGGGTAAGGGGAGAGAAAGAGGGAGAGAGAGAGAGAATCCTGAGCAGGCTCTGCAATGTCAGCACAGAACCCTATGCAGGACCCAAGCTTATGAACCATGAGATCATGACCTGAGCAGAAATCAAGAGTTGTTCATGCAACAAAGTGAGCCACCCAGGCGCCCGTGCTTCAATAATTTTAAATGGATCTCCGTTTCATCAGAACTTTACCTTGTTACTCTATTTCATCCAACATAGATTTTTCTGCATTATTTTCTTCTTATACGTGTTATCTTCACTCAGTGTTTTTTTAATGTATTATTTTCTTTTAAAGAAGATTTCTATTATAAGCATACATTATTTTTTGGCTTTTCATAGAAGTGCTTAAATTTTAAGTTTTTAAATGATTATTTATTTATATTGAGAGAAAGAGACCAAGAAAGAGTGGGAGAGAGCCATAGAGAGGGAGAGAGAAAATCCTGAGCAGGCTCCTCACTGTTAGCAGAGACCTACACAGACGGGACTCGAACTCACAAGCTATGAGATAATGGCCTGAGACAAAATCAAGAATCAGATGCTTAACTAGCTGAATTACATAGGCACCTCTTCTATTTTAATTCTTAAAACTAGCATCTGTTGTGTTTTATGCTTTAAAAAAGGTATCCTTAATTTCTGTTGTTTCCATTGACTTTATGGACTGTGCCTTGTGTTTTTCTATGCAGTTCAGTATTTTACTATTACTGCTTTCTTTGATTATTATAAAAATCCTTGAATGTATATTTATCTGTTATAAACTTATGAATAAAACATTAAATTATGAACACTGTGTATCAAAGATATCTAGCTTATTTTATTTCTTCCCTCAAATTCCTATCTTTGCCAATATAATCTTCAATTATGGAGCTAAATTATCATTTTTATCAGCTCCTATATCTTACAAAATCATTTATTATTTGTAGATTTCCATATAGAAAATGATAAATTTTCCTTTCTCTGTTAGACTATTTTTGCTTTCAGCAACATGGTACTCTTTAATTGCCATATTTCAAGCAAGTTGGAATGATACCTTGAGTTTATTTACTTCAGTATGACAAAATTTCAAGCTCAAATGCTTTAGCGTGTTCTATATTCCTATACTATCTCTCGTTTTCACTTATTACTGGCTGCATCTTTATCCATGCTGCATTTCTCTATTATCCAGTGTAGTATGATTTAGGGTATTATATGTGCATTTTCCCCATCTAATTCTAGGAGTTTTTAATAGTCTTCTGTTGAGGCATAAATTTCATACATAAAAATAAACAAATCTTAAGGGTACAACTGCATATAGTTTTACTTTTTATACAGCTGAATAATCACCAAACAGATCAAAATGTAGGCCAGTTCTAGTACCGTGTAGGCACCTTGATGCCACTTTTCACTTTATAGGCAGAATTCCATACCCTAAATTAACCACTATTATTATTTTTATCATTGATCACATTTACTACTTTTGCTTGCCTTAAACTTCATGGAATTGGGATAGTACAATATGTAACCTTTTCTATCTGATCTTATTAGCTTTATATTATGTCTTGTACATTATATAAATGGAATGACACAATATATATTCTTTTGTGTCCAGCTTATTTTGCTTAATACAATATTTTTGAGATTTATAAACATTGAACAGGTCAGTACTTTGCTCTTTTTTAGTACTAAATAGTATTTTATTGTAGGAATATAGCATCATTTATTTATGCATTCTCTTGTTAGTGGACATTTGGGTCGTTTCTAGTTTAGGGCTATTATGAATATAGCTACTGTGAACATTCTGTGAGTCATTTGGTAGATATATGAACTCATTTCTCTTGAACACATATTTAGGAGTGGAATAACTAGGTCATAAGATACGTATATGTTCTTTAGAAATGTTCATACAATTTTCAAAGTTACAGAACCATTTTACAGTACTTTCAGGAGTGTACAAGTGTACTGTTTCTAATACATCCTCATCTACATTAAAAGTTTTCAAGTTTTTTCCTTTTTTTAATTTTTAAAAACATGTATTTTTGAGACAGAGCATGCAAGCATGAGTGGGGGAGGGACAGAGAAAGGGGGAGAGAGAGAATCCTAAGCAGGCTCTGTAAGAGCCTCACAACAGAGCCTGATGTGAGGCTCCATCTCACAAACCATGAGATCATGACCTGCACCAAAATCAAGGGTCAGATGTTTAACTGACGGAACCACCCAAGTGCTGCGCAAGTTTTTCCTCTTAAAATTTTACCTATCCCATTGAGTTTGTAGAGCTATCTCACTGTGATTTTAACTGGCATCTCTCTACTAATGTTGAGTTATTTGGCTCTAATAAGCCATTTAGAGATTTTATTTATAAAATGCCTGTTCAAGTCATTTACCTATTGTTTTTTAAATGCATTTATTTTTATCTTGGGGGTATAGTTTTCTTATTTTCCCTCAAGATTTACTGGAAAAATTGACAAATATCACTATTTAAGTTTAAAGATGTACAGTGTGAGTTTGATATATATACACGTTATGAAAGGATTCCATGGTAGGGGAAGGTAACACGTCCATCACCTCACATAGATATCTTTTTTTTGTTTATTTTTGATTTTGTGTTGAGAACACTTATATTACTTAACACATAGTGTAATATTAGTTTCAGGTATACAGTATAGTGATTTAACACTTTCATACATCACCCTGTGCTCATCACAAGTGTACTTCTTAATCCCCATCAACTATTTCACCCATCCACCCACTTCCCCTCCTAACCATTTTGTTCTATGTGGCTAAGAATATATTTCTTGGTTTGCCTCCCTCTCTCCTTTTTCCCCCTTTGCTTGTTTGTTTCTTAAATTCCACAGATGAGTGAAATCATATGGTATTTGTCTTTGTTTCACTTAGCATTACACTCTCCAGCTTCATCTGTGTTTTGGCAAATGTCAAGATTTATTCTTTATATGGCTGAATAGTATTCCTGTGTGTGTGTGTGTGTGTGTGTGTGTGTGTGTGTGTGTGTGTGAGATGTACTCACACATATACCAAATCTTCTTTATCCATTTATCATTCAACGGATATGTGGGGTGTTTTCATAATTTGGCTATTGGAGATAATTCTTCTATAAATAGCAGAGTACATGGATCCCTTTGAATTAGTATTTTTGTATTCTTTGGGTAAATACCTAGTAGTAAAACTGCTGGATATTTGGGTAGTTCTATTTTTAACTTTGAGGAACCTCTACACTGTTTTCCCAGGTAGCTGCACCAGTTTGGATTCCCACCAACAGTGCAAGAGGGCTCTTCTTTCTCCACATCCTCACCAACACCTCTGGTTTCTTGTGTTGTTGATTTTAGCCATTCTGATAGGTGTGAGGTGATATCTCATTATATATTTGATTTGTATTTCCCTGGTGATGTTAAGCATCAGTGATGTTGAGCATCTTTTTTTCGTGTGTCTGTTGGCCATCCATATGTCATCTTTGGAAAAATGTCTATTCATGTCTTCTGCCCATTTTTAAATTGGATTATTCTTTTTTGGGTGTTGAGTTTTATAAATTCTTTATGTATTTTTTATACTAACCCTTTATCAGATATTTCATTTGTAAATATATTCTCCCATTCTGAAGGTTGCCTTTTAGTTTTGTTGATTGTTTCCTTTACTATGCAGAAGCGTTTTATTTTTATGTACTCGCAATAGTTCATTTTTGCTTTTGTTTCCCTTGCCTCAGGAGAAATATCTAGCAAGAAGTTTCTATGGCCGATGTTGAAGGAATTACCTGTGTTCTTCTCTAGGATTTTTATGGTTTCAGGTCTCATATTTAGGTCTTTATTCCATTTTGAATTTATTTTTGTGTACAGTATGATAAGTGTACAGTATAAGAAAAGTTTCATTCTTTTGGACGTTGCTGTTCAGTTTTCCCAGCACCATTTGTTGAAAAGACTTCTTCGCCATTGGTTATTCTTTCCTGCTTTGTTGAAGATTAATTGGCCATATAGTTATATGTTCATTTCTGAGTTTTCTGTTCTATTCACCTATATGTCTATTTTTGTGCCAGTACCATACTGTTTTGAACATTACAGCTTTGTAATATAATTTGAAGTCTGGAATTGTGATGCCTCCAGTTTTGCTTTTCTTTTTCTTTCTTTCTTTTTTTTTTAATTTTTATTTATTTCTAGGAGAGAGAGAGAGAGACCGCGTGAGAAGGGGAGGGTCAGAGAGAGAGGGAGATACAGACTCTGAAATAGGCTCCAGGCTCTGAGCTGGCAGTCAGCACAGAGCCCGATGCGGGGCTCGAACCCACGAACCGCGAGATCGTGACCTAAGTGAAAGTCGGACGCTTAACCGACTAAGCCACCCAAGTGCCCCTTGCTTTTCTTTTTCAAGAAAGCTTCTTTGTCTATTCTGGGGTCTTCTGTGGTTCCATACAAATTTTATGTTTGCCTGTTCTAGCTCTGTGAAAAAATGCTGGTGGTATTTTGATTGGGATTACATTGACTCTTTAAATCACTTTGGGTAGTATAGACATTTTAACATTTGTTATTCCAGTCCTCTTCAATTTCTTTCATTAGGGTTTTATAGTTTTCAGAATATAGGTCTTTCACCTCCTTGCTGCTAGGTTTATTCCTAGGTAGGTTATTGTTTTTGGTACACATGTAAATGAGACTGATTCCTTGATTTCTCATTCTGCTGCTCCATTACTGGTGTATAGAATGTGATAGATTTCTATACATTGGTTTTAAATCTTGCAGCCTTACTGAATTCAACGATCATTTCTAGAATATTTTGTTTTGTTGTGTTATCTTTAGGGTTTTCTATATATAGTATCATGTCATCTGCAAATAGCAAAAGTTTTATTTCTTCCTTACTAATTTGGATTCCATTTATTTCTTTTTGTTGTCTTATTGCTGTGACTAGGACTTCCAGTTCTATGTTAAATAACAATGGTAAGCAAGGACATCCCTGTCTTGTTCCCGACTGTAGATAACTTCTCAGTTTTTCACCATTGAGGAGGATATTAGCTGTGGATTTTTCATACACGGCCTTTATTATGTTAAGATATGTTCCCTCTAAATCTAGTTTGTTGTGGGTTTTTATCACGAACGCATGCTTTTCTTTGTTAGATGCCATTTCTGCATCTTTTGAGAGGATCATGTTGTTTTTAATCTTTTCTTTCATTGATGTGGTGTATCACATTGATTTTTGAATATTGAACCATCCTTGCTATCCAGGAACAAATCCCATTTGATTGTGGTGAATGATGTGTTTAATGTGTTGCTGGATTTAATTTACTGGTACTTTATTGAAAACTTTTGCACCCATATTCTTCAGGAATATTAGCCTATAGCTCTCTTTTTTAATGGATTTATTTTTTCAATCTGATTTTGTTATCAGGGTAATCCTGGCCTCATAGAATGAACTTGGGAGTTTACCTTTCTCTTCTATTTTTCGGAATAATTTGAGAAGACTAGGTATTGACTCTTCTACTCTCTTAGCAAATTTCAAGAATACAATACAGTATTGTTAACTACAGTTGTCAAGGTATACACTAGATTCCATACTGGCTTTATGAGTAATTACTACCTNTTTTTTTTTTGGTCTTAGTTATGGCCTTTTGTTTTAACTCAAAGAATTCCCTTTAGCATTTCATATAAGGTTGGCTTAGTAGTGATAATGCCTTTAATTTTTGTTTGTCTTGGAAGCTCTTCATCTTTTTTTCTATTTTGAATGTTACCTTGCTAGATCACACCTCTCCCTTCTGGCCTACAAAGTTTCAGCTGAAAAAATCAATGGATACGCTTATGAGATTTCCTATATATGTAATTGTTTTCTTTTCCCTTGTTATCTTTAAAATTATCTTTATCATTAATTTTTGCCATTTTATTTATTTTTAAATGTTTGTTTATTTTTTAGAGAGAGAATGAGTGGGGAATGGACAGAGAAAGAGGAGACAGTGGATCCCAAGCAGGCTCTGTGCTGTCAGTGCAGAGCCTGATTCAGAGCTCAAACTTATGAACTGCAAGATCATGACCTGAACTAAAGTGGGAGCCTTAACTGATTGAGCCACCCAGGCACACCAGTTTTTGCCAGTTTAATTATTGTATGTTTTGGTGTTGATTTTCCTGGGTTCATCTTGTTAGAAGCTCTTTGTGCTTCCCAGATTTGATGTCTGTTTCATTCCCCACATTATGGGTTTTGAGCTATAATTTTTTCAAATAAATTTTCTGCCCCTGCTGTCTCTCTCATTCTGGTATCTCTATAATGTAGATGTTATTACACTTTATGATGTCACTGAATTCCCTTGAGCTAGTCTCAGTTTTCATTATTCTCTTTTCTTTTTGCTGTTATTCTTGGTTGCTTTCTATTAATATTACCCTGTCTTCCAGATCATTGATTTGTCCTTCTGCCTCCCCTAAACTGCTGTTTATTCCTTCTAGTCTGTCCCCCGTCCCCCACCACCAGTTACTGAGTTAATTTCTTGTTGCATCTGGTCTATATTTTTTATTTTGTTGTTGAAGTTCTCACTCAATTCATGTACTCTTTTCTCAACTTCAGTATCTTTATGAACATTAGTTTGAATTATTCATCAGGCATATTGTATATCTGTTTCACTTAGTTCTTTTGCTGTGATTTTTGCCCTATTCTTTCATTTAGTAAATATCCTTCTTTCTCCTCATTTTGTCTCTCTGTGCTTGTTTCTATGTGTTAGGGAGGTCAGCTATGTTTTGTCTGAAAAGTAGTGTCTCTGTGGGGCACCTGGGTAGCTCAGTTGGTCAAGCATCTGACTCTTAATTTTAGCTTAGGTCATCTCAGGGTCATGAGATCAAGCCTCATATCAGGCTCTATGCTGATAGCATGGAACCTACTTGATATTCTCTCTCTCCCTCTGACACTCTCCTCCACTCACACTCTCTCCAATAAAAAAATTAATGTCCTTGTATAGAAGAGGCTCTTTGGTGCCCTGTTGTGCAATGCCCCCTAGTCAACAGAAGCAGGTACTCCAAGAGTATCTCTTATGGGCTGTGTGTGCCCTCCTGCCATATCCTCAGCCCAGTTAGCTGCAATGACACACTTTGCATTCTGAGCTGGTTTTGGTCCTGAGCTGTTGAGGGTCCTTTCTGAGGCCTTGGTGGGCTAGTTGGTGTGCAGGGGAAGCAACCACCATATCTATTTTCAGTTAACCTTTGTTCAAGGCCCACAGAGTTGTTTCATTGGGGGGCTAGGCCAGCAGTCCAACTAGGCGGCTGTAGTCAGCATCTTTGCCACAGTTGCAGGTGTATCCAATACCAGGCCTTTTACCTGCACAGTCAGCTAAAAGGCTTGGATGCTGGAATTGCTGGTGCACTGCACTTTTGTGTGGGGTTATCTCTCCTTCTCCCAAAGGCAGGAGATACTTTGTTGTAGAATAAGCCCCTGCTGGGGCTGCTTGCTTGGTGTGATTTTGGAGGAATGTCTGTTGAGGCTAGAAGGTTGGATGGGGCAGGTCTTCTAATGAATGCTGGAGCAGGGCATGCAGTGCCAGCAAAATAGGTGGAGAGTGTTAATATTGGTTCCTACAAGTTTCAGGTTATGTAGGCTGGGGTAAAGGAAGAGAAATGGCACTCATCAACACTTTTGGTTTTGGAGCAGGCTCCTGGAGATCTCTGCACTTCCAGCACATTTCTGACATTAGCAAATAAATCTCCTTTAGGTGTATCCCAGGTGCTTTTTAAACTGCTACTTCTGTGCTGTATCTCCAGCAGGGTTATTTATCTTGCTGGCTCTGTTAAAGGCAGGCACTCACTTTTTTATCTTTCTCCTGCTTTCTTGGAGTTGAGCCCTGTTGATTTTCAAAGCTCCAGGACTTAAGCCTCAGTATTTTTCAAAGCCAGGTGTTATGGGGATTCAGTATCCATAACTAGTTCCCAGAACCTGGGTGCCTAGTGTGGGGTCTGATCCTCTCACTTCTCTGGGATTGTGTCACCCCTCCCATTTGTAGTTAGTCTCACTGGGGGTTTAGTTCCCAACCACATCTCTGCCCCTCCTACCCTTTCCAATGTGCCTTTCTTTTTATGATTAACTGTGGAAGGTCTGTTCTGCCAGTCTTCAGGTCACTTTCAGATGTTGTTCAGATGTAACTGTTATCTCAGTGTGTTCATGGGCCAAGGTGAGCTTAGGATCTGCTCTGCCATATTTCTCCTGCCCTGTGTTTCCATTTTTACTTGTCTCAGATATTTTTGGACTTCCCTTTTCGTTTTTCCTTTGACCTGGTCATTCAGGAATGTGTTATTTCATTTCCACATATTAGTGAATTTTCCAATTTCATCCTGCTGTTGGTTTCTAGCTTCTTATCATTATGGTTAGAAAAGATATTTGATATAATTTCAATTATGAATTTGTTGAAACTTGTTTTGTTGTTTCTTTATTATATGTTGTGGCCTAACATATAATCAATTCTGGAGAATATTTTGTGTGCACTTGAGAAGAATGTGTATTCAGCTACTGGAGGAATTGTTCTGTATATGGAGAGAATGCTCCAGATAAGTATATTAGGTCTATTTTGTCTGTAGTGCTGCTCAAATCCACTGTTCTCTTATTGATTTTCTGTCTGAATGATCCATCCACTATTGATAGTGGGCTATCAAAGCCCTCTACAATTGTGTTGCTATTTATTTATCCTTCTGGTTCTGCACATACGTGTGCACGTGCATGTGCACGCGCATTCCAATGTGGGTGCATATTTATAATTGTTACATCTTCATGATGAATTGACCTCTTGATCATAATATAATGAGCTTTTTGTCTCTGTGGCTCTTTTTAACTTAAAGCCTATTTTGTCTGATGTAAGTATAGCTACTACATTTTCTTTTAGTTTCCATTTGCTTGGAATATATTTTTTCTTTCTTTTTGTGATCACTTTATGTGTGTCCTTAAAGCCAAAGTGACTGTCTTGTAAACAACATATTTGTGGTGTTACACTTTTATTTTTTTAACTTTATCATATATTTTCTACAGATTTTTTCCTTTAGGATTACTATGACACATATAATATCTTATAGTGATAATATCCTATTTTAAGTTAGTAACAACCTATCTTTGATAGGTTTAATTTAATAAAATTCTATACCTTTTCTTCTCTCCCTGCTCACACTTTAGGTTATTGCTGTTATTGTTGATATATTGTTAATATTTTGTATTAAATAACAAATTGTTGTAAACATGGTAATTATTTAATACCTTTTATTTTAATTTTTTAACTAGAGTTGAAAGTGATTTATGCACCACTATTACAATACTAGAGAATCTGAATTTATCTGTCTATTTACTGTGCTGGTGATTTTGACACATTCATATGTTTTCACGTTTTGTGTTGAGCTTTAAAAATTCTTTTTGCCTTTAACTTTCTGACATTTTTTTATGTGTCTTGATATAATTCTTTTTGGGTTCAACCTTTGGGGATATTTGAGCTATGAATCAAGATGTTCTTTCTTTCCTCACATTTGAGAAGCTTTCATCCACTATTTTTAAAATAAGCTTTCTGTCCCTTTCTCTTCGTCTTTTTCTGAAATTCCTATAATGCTTATAGGAATGCAAAAGATTTTGATGTTGTCTCATAAGTACCATAAGCTTTCTTAACTTTTTCATTTATGTTTCATTTTGTTCTTCTGACTGGTTAATTTCAAGTGATTTGTCCTCAAGTTCACTGAGTTTTCCTTCTGTTTTGTCAAGTCTGTTGTTGAAACTATTGAATTTTTCAGCTCAATCATTATATTCTTCAGCTCTAGGACTTTTATGTGCAGTTTTGTGTGTGTGTGTGTGTGTGTGTGTGTGTGTGTGTGTTTGAGTGTGTGTGTGTGAATGTTTATATCCCGTTATTGATTTTCTCATTTTGTTCATGCATTGTTTGCCAAAATTTGTTTTATTGTCTATCTGTGTATTCATTGAACTTAAGAGGATTATTCTGAATTATTCTGAGTTTTCTGTAGACAGATCATTGATATTCACTTGTTTAGAATTGGTTATTGGATCTATATTAGTTTCCTTCGGTGGTGTCATGTTTATCTGATTATTCTTTATGAGCCTTGTATCCTTGCATTGGTAACACAATTGAGGAAGCTACCTCCTCTTCAAGCCTTTACAGTTTCCCTTCAGAAAAGAAACCTTTTCCTTTCAGCATAGTTTGTTGTTCTGAATGAGTTAACTGGTAATGTCTGTGGCAGGTGAGACTTAACTATTGTTGTCTTTAGTTGGGTGGGGTCATTGCCCATGCTTTGAGGTTGGGAGTGTGCTGACTGGGCTCCACATTCAAATGAGACCACTATCTGGGTTCTGCAATCACCTCTGGTTGGACAGGATTGTAGGCTGTGTTCCATGACAGGACAGTGCCATTTGTTGTACTCCATAACTAGGCAGCAATACTAACTGGGCTTCTTGCCTGAGTGAGACCATAAGCTGTGCCCAGCAATCAGACTGGGCTGTAGTATGTATTCTTTTGCCAGACAAGATTGTATGCTGAGCTCCACAGTGGGACACCAACGTAGGCTGGGCATTGAGGCTTTCCATGGTCACTGTCAGCCTCCTTGCTCAGGCAGAACTGGCATCTCTCCTCAACCATTGTGCAGGGTGCAAGCTTGATCTTTTACCCAGGCTAATCACTGAATGAGCTTCATGGCTAATCAAAGTCTCTTTCAAGGCTTTCTGGGTAGGTGGGGCTAGTGGCTATGCTCATCCATTGGGTAGGGCTGCTGACTTCTTTATTACCCAGGTGAAGCTGTAAAATGGGCTCTCCATGGCCAGGATAACCCATTGGCTGGTGGACACAAACCAGATAGATCTACTCACCCAGCTCCTTGGCCAAAGGAGGCTGCCACCTCGGCAATGTACATAGGCAAAGCCACTGGCTGGCATCTCTGCTTGAGCATTATTGCCAGCAGAAACATGTTTCCAAGATCCATGTTCTGGTTTTTCTGGATCCAGCCTCTGTTCTCTCTCTCTAGATAATCCACAGTGGTCTAGTTTGCTGATTTCCCCCAGTGATTCCCAGGAGGCAAAACCCAAGTTGGCCTTCAGAGAAGCATTCTGTAACAATAGGAAAGCATTCTGTAACCTTGGGTTCTCTTTTCCCTACTGGAGAAACAGTAGGCCCAAGGTAGCTTTCTGGATGTAGTGCTCTGTCAGCCTGGGGGAGAGGCTGTGCACCCAAAGAGAAACCATTCCTCTTACCTTCTAATGATGTGTGTGTGTGTCTGTGTGTGTGTGTATGTGTGTCTGTCTGTGTGTGTTTGTGGTCCAAGGGGTGCTTCACCCTAACCCCTAGTTTTAGGATTTTGGCAAAGGTATCTTGTCTATGGACTCTGGTTGCTGGTTGGTATTTCTCTGTAGGGGGACTGAAATCAGGAACCACCTATTCCACTTGTCTTGCTGATATCACTTTCCTATTTTTATTGATTTAAAGAAGCTCTTTATATATTCTGGATATAAGTCCTTTCTCAGAAGTATGCATTATGAATATTTTTCCAACCTTTATCTTTTTACCTTCATTAAAATGGGTTATTTTGTTTTAGTAGAAGTTGTTAGTTTTAATACTGTGCAGTTTATTGTTCTCTTTTGAGCTTGATTATCTATTTTGTCTTGTTTAATAAATCTTTATCTAACCCAAGGCCATAAAAACATTCTATATTTTCTCCTAAAAGCATAATGCATTTAGTTTTCACATTTAGATCTATGGTCCTTGTTTAAAAAACAAAAACAAACAACTTTGTGTAACGTGTTTTACAAGTGTATTAGTTTGAGTTCTTCCAAAGTTAAATCCTGTGCCAATAATTCAGTGCAAGTGATTTATTAAGAAAATATTCCCATGAGAAACCAAAACAGTAATGGTGACATGGAATTGAATAAGGAAAGAAGCCAATTTGCCATCTCAAATGAAGTCCCCAACTCAGTCTGATCTTAAAAATAGCTCTAGAATATAATTATACCACAGAATTGCCCCTCCTTGAGGCCAGGGAACTGGGCTTATGTCCCCTGCCACTAGTTATTCACCAGCTATAGGCTGAGTTTTAGGGAATTGAGGGGAGTAGTCATGATTTTCCTTAGAGTTTTAGAAATGTAGTGGAAGTGTCCAGGAACAATCATCTGAGAGTCTCAAGTGCAAGTCATTAGCAGCAAAGCATGTAAAAATGGAGAAAAGCACACTCAGAGTACCTAGTCCATTGGTTTATCCACACACCAACATCACACTGTCTTAATTACTATAGGTTTAAACTACTGATTAAACTTGGTAATATAAATATTCCAATTTTTTAAATTCTTCGATTGTCATCACTATTCTGTGTCTTTTGCGTGTCCATATAAATTTTAGAATTAAAGTGACAGTTTCTTCCAACAGTTCTGCTGTGTGTGCTTTGATATTTCATGGAATCTGTAGATCAATTTGGGAAGGACTGATATCTTAACAATAGTGTTTAAATCCATGATTATGGCATATCTCTCCATTTTTAAGATTTTTACTTTCATTCAATAATGTTTTATAGTTCTCAATTAGGAAGTTTGGCTCATCTTATTCTATTTTCACATTTTTATGTTATAGTAAATGAAATTGTTATTTTCACTTTCCCATTGTTGATGGCTAATGTACAGATATTAATTTTTAAATATTAAACTTACATGAAATTACTAAATTCACCAGTGTTAAAAACACTCTATAGGAAATAAGTATTTCCACACTTTGTGAGGCTCCTTTCCTTATTTTATTTCATCACTGTATCATGGTCTCCAAAATTCAAGTACTTCTCTTTGTTGCATTTTCTATACTTCGTTCCATAATTATGATATTATAAGAAAATATAAAAATGCTACATCTCCTTTTGTCAGTCTATCCGGTCTCTCCTTTCTGTACCTACCTTCTCATAGAAAGTAGTATGAGAGATTGTCATGGTGGGTTTCACATGTCATAGGTACAGCATGGGGCCAACCAAGCAGTCCTAAAGCAGACACATCCTAACAACCAAGAGATAAAGACATTCTCAAAGGCCTCAGGGTGGTGTAATATATATAAATGCTTCCTGATTCCTTGTACTTTTGTTGTCTTATTTGTATAATTTCAAATCAATTTGTTTAGCTTAAAACTTTTTCAAATATTAATTCAGAACAGTTTAGTGATTTACTATGTTGGCTTGGTTTGGAAGTACTTAACTTTCACTTTAAAACAGAATGATTTGTCTTTTATATATAGGCTAACAGCCTTTTTAGCTGATTGTCCTTTAACAGGAACCTAATTTTAAAAATAGATTTGTGTGTGTGTTTATATGTGTGCACATACACATATTTCTATATGTGACAATGAAAATAGATATATATATAGATAGATAGATAGATCCATCATAAATGACTTATCAATCAAATAAAACTTTTAAAAATAATGACATTTATTAAAACTCCTTTAGGTGAAGGTTATATTAGATGCCTATTTAATATTTAATTACTAAATATTGAATATCAGCTTTAGGGAGCTTATATATTGCTTGGTACTTTTGCAGATCTATATCACATTGTTCTAATCCTTAAAAAACTCAGAATCTCAGTGAAGAGAAAAAAGGTATTTACATGATGGCAAAAATAGAGAACAATACAAATAGTTAAATATATGTTATCATTTAATCTTATTTTGGGATCATAAGAGAATGAGCTCTTTGTAANTATCCACACACCAACATCACACTGTCTTAATTACTATAGGTTTAAACTACTGATTAAACTTGGTAATATAAATATTCCAATTTTTTTAAATTCTTCGATTGTCATAACTATTCTGTGTCTTTTGCGTGTCCATATAAATTTGACATATAGAAAGTCACTGAACACAGGCAAAGAGTCTGAGTACGAACTGATTGATACAGCATCCTCTAAGCGCAGAAGCTGTCTTGCCTGGAATACAGTGCAGCTGTTAACAAACTGAGGGGAATCAGTTAAAATGAGAACCAAGAAGAAAAGTCTTTTAAATGGTCGATTAACAAATTACCTTTGAATTGGCAGCATATAGAATTAATATGTGCTTTATTAGCAGCCTACCTTCTAAAAACTTCCATTATAGATATTCCTTAGTTATACTTCATTTATTTGTATGTTCAGATATCTTCTGGTTACTCATACAAGCAGGTAGATCTTCTGAAACCAAAATCTTATATCTAGTTACACACACTCTGATCAAGTATCAGACAGTTCTAGCTGTATCTCAACTTGTATTTACCTTACACTGAAATAGAATGAATTGACTTCAATCAGATTTATCAAAGTACATGCAAATTGAGTTAATGTGAGAGTTGTGCTCTGAGTCCCTAAGATGTATAGTTTATTATCCTTTTTCCTTCTCTCTCTCCTAGTTCTCCTCCTCCTCCTCCTCCTCCTCCTCTCTTTCTCCTTTCTTTTCCTTTCCTCCTCTTCCTATTACTCCTCCTCCTTCTCCTTCTTTCTTCCTCTTCAAAACTGTTACAATGTGTAGTGTTTTCTACGGTCCAGTAACAGTGGATTGATCAGTAGATTTATTCCTCTGTTACTATATATTTTACATTATTTTTAAACATTTGAAATAATAAATCAGGATGACTATGTATAAATTTCAAAGATACTAGATGATTTGACTTGCCACGGACACAATAGAAGGATACAGTAATATTTATTTTCACGAATATGTAAACTAAACTATGTAGTATTTCACCAAAAAAAAAGATTATTTTGAAACTAAACTAGTATTTCTGGTAGCCCAGGGTTCAAAATCTGTGAGCATGAAGTAATTTGATGGTGGTTTTGAAATTTTCTAAAATTAGTATATTGGAAGTAGCTGATATTAGGGGGTAATTTAAGAGAAAATCTCAGCACAAGTTTGAAAAAGATATAACGGGAGCTATAAAATAAGGTAAAATGTATAATACAATCATAATGTATTGTCCCCCTGATTATTTTATATGTGTATACCCACATACACACACTCTGATTCTTTCTTCTATTACAGGTTAGTGAAAAACTTTGAGGTAGATTTTTAAATAAAGTATAATTTAGCACTTTAATTTTCACGAATAAATCTCTTTGCCCTCTTCTCTGTTCTTCCCTACATAGACTTTGCCAGAGAAATAGCAATGGAAATGACTATTAGTATAATACACTCTTTATTCTTTTTGATAATGACCCCTAACTTGAAAGAAATGGGCTGAAATTTTTGTTGGGCAACTTTTTGCAACAGAACATCATTGTAACTAATGCAACAAACTACTCTTGCCATGGACAATTGTATGATACATGGAAATAGATTGTTGTATATGATCTCTGTCATAATGGCCTTTAGAATAATGGAATTCTGCCTGTATTCTCAAACATCTATAAAATTGAGTTATAAGTCCCTGACTTTAATATAGTCTTAGGCCTTGGAACATTCCAGTGTCTATCAGGCTCAGGGCATGGTTTTCCAGGGTTTGAAAACAAGTTTCTTTATGTTTAAAATGCATCAGCTATACAAGCTAGCTGTCAAAGTCATTTACTAATTTGAGAAGTTCCAGTGCAAAAGCAGGGGGAGAATTGTTTTCTAAAAACGCAGTGGTGTCTGTAGATATCTATCACTATATAGAATTTATCTGGGAATCTAGACCTTGGAAGAGTTGGCTACTAGTTCACTAAATATTTGCCTAATGACAAGGAATGACTTGACCAATGGCCAAGTGATGGATAACACAGAGTTAGAGAAACTGAGGCATCGTCAAGAACAAAAGACACAAAGTCAATGAAATGTTACATTTTGAATACATAATATAATTACCGTTTATAGCTGTTTAAATTTATAAAAGAAAAATATTCTGTTCATGGAGTTTTCTGAATTAAGACCTGCAAAAAGTACACAGCTGTGGCAATTCCAGAGTTATTATTTTAAATTGGGGCTATATGGTTGACTGGTAAAAGATGGACTATTGGAATTATAAACACTGTGTATTTGGAGGCATAGTCCTCACTTATATATATATATACACCTATATATAATATATTTATTTATATATTATATATATAANACCTACACCTAGGGATTCCTGAGAGAAATAAATTATAAAAACGTATGAAAGCCCTTGGTGATTTAGTACGGGGCTCCCTTTTCCTACATCCCTCATTCCCTCTCATCCCTGTTCCTGTCTCCTTCACCACCCCTTCTTCTCTTTCTTATTACCTCTATCTCTAAGCTATATACATGCATATATTTATATTAAAAAGCCAGAAAGGCTCAGAATATTATTTTTGTCTTGACACAGGTAGATTGAAAATTAGACCTATGACCTGTAGTCTGCTAGACGGTACATCCTCTGGTCAGTAGCCAAATATGCTAAGAGATCCTCGGAACTTTGAAATATATCCCTCTGCTACACCTGACAAACCTACAA
Source organism: Crocuta crocuta (assembly GCF_008692635.1). Classification (NCBI taxonomy): domain Eukaryota; kingdom Metazoa; phylum Chordata; class Mammalia; order Carnivora; family Hyaenidae; genus Crocuta; species Crocuta crocuta. The sequence continues at coordinate 16,987,067 of NW_027530545.1, read as the reverse complement.
TATGGGATCAGGAATAAAAGATGAGTTTCTTTTCCATGCATTAACAAAATTTCAGCAAGGAAAGTAGGTTCTTTATCGTTCAGGACCCAAACAACTTTGTTAGTCTACATGTTTTGCCTTGCGTTCCAGAACTATTCACTAATTCACAGAATAAAGTGTTTACAGGATTAGCTGGTGAACATTTACACTGGCTTGTACAGTAAGTTAGGATATGAGCATTTATTAGACAGTTATAACTGCTCAAAACCCACTAGAGATGCATTCACTTTAGTTTAAGGGTTGCACATTTCCCTATAAATGGCTTGTTGTGAATAATGTAAATGTGCATCACTGAGAATAAATTAAAGACATTTCCTGCTATTGGTAATGTGTTAGGATAGTTGTGCCATAAATCACTTGAGCAGCATTTATAGATTACTATACTCTATCTAGGCCAAGCTTGTAAATATCTGTGTAACTCATAATTCAGTGATTTGCAACCCACTAAAGAAAACCTTAGAGATTTTTCTCTTGTTTTTTTTCTTCCCTCTCATATGATAGCAATAAACATCTCCCTCAAAGATACTCATTTTGAATGCTTCTATAAAGCTTAACTTTTTAATAGAAGCTAGAGGATTTAATGTATAACAAGAAACATCAACCAGAAGCCTCTGGAGTGACTCTAACAGCTCATAGGTGGGTCTTCTCCCAGGTATCCCTTTGCCCTTTCCCTACCAAGGCGTCCTTCCTGGAAGACTCAGGAATTCTCTGCAGGCTTGTGGCCATAGGAAGTGACCATTTTCCAATGCTTTTAGGCTTCCTTTGTGCTTTGTTTTCTCCCTACTTCCTTCTCCACTCTTCTCCTCCTCCTCTCTCTCCCTCCTCTCTCTCTCTCTCTCTCTCTCACACACACACACACACACACACACACACACACACACACACACAATCATTTAGGAAACAAGCAGACATATTTTGTCTACTCCTAATTTCATCAATTTTATTAGAACATAGGACACATCAGAAGCAAAATGGGCATTCAAGTTTTTTGTTTTTTTTAAATAATATAGACCCTTGGTTTCCATGTATCCTTGGAATCACTGTACTAAGTAAAAGCAAATTCAAAACAAACAATATAAATAAAAATAATGGGGCGCCTGGGTAGCTCAGTCCTTTAAGCGGCTGACTTCGGCTCAGGACATGATCTCACGGTTTGCGGGTTCGAGCCCTGTGTCAGGTTCTGTGCTGACAGCTAGCTCAGAGCCTGGAGACTGCTTCAGATTCTGTATATCCCTCTCTCTCTCAGACCCTCCTATGTTCATACTATCTCTCTCAGAAATAAATAAAACATTAAAAATTTTTTAATAAAATAAATAAAGTCAGGCCCAGTGTTTCTCTATGCTAGGCATTTTGTGTGTATTATATCATTTAATGCTTATAGAATAGCATGATTAGCCCCCTTATATTAGTGAGGAAAGTGAAAGGTTTAGAAAACTTATAAAGTCTGGGGTTGCAGGGCTCACAGTTGAAATTGAGCCTAATTTAAAAGCCAGTATCTGTATTCTTTCAGCCTGATCTATCTCTCCACAACTGTAGCAAGAGATTTCATTCTTAGGAAAATTGGTCATGTCTGTTTAATAGAATGCTCTGCAATTTTGCCTCTATGACCTGTGTTTGAATTTCCAAACTTACAGTACAGCCTGTTCTGTCCCATGTTTACCTATGTTGCTTTCTTTTGCCTCTTTCTGGTTGCATTGGACTTCTAGTCTAAGAGAACACTGTACTTCTTTAGGGAATACACTCCAAATTATACTTTATGCATCTGAGTGTTTGTCAATAGGGAGTGAAGAAACCTTGCACTGGTTGAGTTCTGTTACATCACTCCTGTGCACCTACCATCCCCAAAGCCTCTGCTTCAGCAGTCTTCAGCCCTCCTCGTGCTCACTGGCTCACATTCCAGAGTCTGACTGTCATCTATTTTGTGCTCTGCCAATTTTCAATTTGTTTCTGGTGGCACTTGATTGAGAGGCCCTAACCTTTGAGTAATTGGTGATGAGTTGGAACTTAATGGCTCTTAGTTTTCATTTAGATGATACTCTGCTGAATCACTTGCTGCCTTGTGCACAGTCCAGTATGAACCCCTCCCCTCACCAGAGTGACCTCTGTGATAACAGAATGCTTTTTGTTCTTCAGAGTGCTCTCAAACTTATTTTATTGTCTTCGTTGTGAATTATATGGGATAAATTTATGAGTGAAGAAACAGACATGGAGAATTGCCTTTTATTTCTAGTTCATTAAGGGAGCAGGCTTCTGTCAATGCTCCTTTTGCAATCACAACATGCTAAAATAGGTTCTCAAAATCTCTAACTTTTTACATAGGATAGTTTTGACATAAGAACATCCAGGTCATTGAACAGTGTATTTGGAAGATTTCAAACACCCATATAATGTAGAACAGGCCATGTAAACTAATTAGCTACTATTATAATAATAAAATTATTCTCCTTGTTATTGAAATGTACTGGAAAACATTATTTATAAAGTAGGTATATAAAGATAATACTTGATACAGTCTTGAAATCCAAGAAGATAATGAAAAGGGATATGAAGATTCTGGTTTATGTCCTTTGTATTATGCTATGTGGCTATGACAGGTTGTTGACACTATTTGAAGCTCTATTTACTTATCTATAAAAGTGAGTATAATAATTGCTCGTTGGAATATCAAATATGATTTTTATTGGGATTACAAACACATCAAAAATTAACAACATTGAACAACTTAAAATATCAGAGTCAGAGCCCAAGTTTACTTGTACTATTTCTAATTGCTGAACCTTCTGCAAGTGGAGTTTTCTCTAAGAAGTATGACAAGTGTGACTATTTTAACTTTTGAAATAGTGAAATATAAAATTTAATTTTTTGAAATGACTCATTTGCTTTCTTTGATCTATGAAGAGCTGTCTTTAGTGTCCATGATATTTCATTATTATGGCTATTATTAAAATTTCAGTATCCAACTACTGTGTATTAATGGTTTTGAACTCAGATTTGTGATCTGTATTCCATTTTACTTGTGATTTTGATTTCATCCCAAATGTAGGTTTCATGTTCAAGGTGAAAAGGCCAGATTTTCACTTTGAATTTTAAACATGTGTTTACCGTATGTGAAAGTTGCCCTACATGTCCCCCTCTCTAACATTTCAATCCCCCAAGTTGGTGAGATAGAAAATATATTGACTCCTAAGACACACTGATTGATTGCCATGGAAACTCTCCATAAAATGGCATGTCTGATCAGAGAGATCCCTTGGTGATTTTTATACAGACTTCAGATTTTTAAAAATTACATGTGGCTCTCCAAATCTTAACCTCCTTTCCATTTTGGTTGCAGTATCCTTATTACCTAGAAAACTATCTGTGAATAATTTTAAGTGAGCTATGTTTTCTTAAAGGATTTATGGCTAAGTTAGACACGTGCTATCTCAGTAGTATTCCTTAGTTCTTCATATGTATCTGTAGGGTTTTTTTTTTTTTAAGTTTTAAAACAGTACATTATGTATACGATATAAAATAAAAATTGCAAATAAAAATACTATGGGTGCTTTTACCTTCAAATTATATTATTATTACAGATTCTATAGAGACAAAATTATGAATCCCCACCCTTTAGATTATTTTTCCTGTTTCAGAAGACGGTGAGATAAAATGGATTTCAATTTGCTTGCAATGTCTTTTTCTCTAGATGGTAAATGCCATGTTGAAAGGCAAATGCTAAGTATACAAAAATGTTGAGTAAACATTTATAGGAAATAAATTTGAAATTTTTAAACAACCAAAAAAAGATTATATTCTTTCCTCCCTGTTTCTCTTCTTAGCACTGGTACTTTGAGAAAGCTATGTAACCTGAATAAATCAAGAAAATTAAAATAATTCTGCACAATTTAGAAGTTATTGTAAGGATTAATACATGTAAATCATTTAGCACAGTTTCTAGCACATAGGTACAAAAATAAATTGTAAATGCTATACAGTGGACCAATATTAAGTTCCTCCTAGGTGGCGAATGCTATTAGACATGGGGATATAATGACCCTCAAGAAAGCTACATTCTTCAAGAAACCTACAGTCTAATGAGGAATACAGAAAATTTCTAATCAATTTCAACAGAGTAGTAGCTGTTAACAGAGAAAAAGCAAAACTTGTCATGTCAGCATATATTGGCACACTTTTTAACAGCTACAAGTACCCTGAAGTTTTCCAGGCAGAAAATATACATCTGGAAGCCTCAGATGAGTAATAGTTAGTTAGGCAAGGTTGAGTAGAGTGATGGAGGGAGGGAAAAAAGTGGAAAAGAAAGATTCCGTGTGAGTAAACGCCTAGAGTAATGGTGGCCTAGAAAGAATGAGCCCAGGTGTGGGCTCCCTCTGTGTTGGTTTGCCCCACATATAGCATTTAATAACTCTCTTCTTCCTTTGGTGGATCAAGTGGTTTGGGCTAAAAAATGGTTTCATTTCATTCTCCTGGGATGAAAGGGGCCCAAGGATCTTTGGAAGGAGAGATGAGGCAAAAGTGGAGAGTGAGATCTTGGAATCATTCTAGATGCATTGTTTAGCCTCTTTGATTTATGGTGGGGACTGGAATTAGAGGGGGATACAAACATTAAAACACATATCACAAAATTGACTCTCTTTTAGTCTTCTGAGACCAGAAGAGGGGCCGAGCACTCTCTCACTGCTGGTAGATACCAAGACTCTGTCCAGACAGTCTCATCACAGGCAGCATCTTGGAGTCCGTCGCACAGCAGGAACCCCACTGCAGTTTATTGCTTAATTTGGCTTGGTTTTTAAACTTGGTTCTTGAGTGAATGAGGTTTAGAGTGAAGAAAAAGAAGCAAGCATCACATGGAAATTAAAGAAGAGAAGAACGGGGCAGGGGGTAGGTGGGAAGGACCGGTAGACAGTTTGAGGTTAAGAGTTTGTTTGTTCCTCAATTCATATAGCAGTGGTCACCTAGGGATCCTCTAGGTGGCTTATAGGTGGTTTATAGGTAGTTATCACTACATGTTTCATTTGTGTTTTTTTCACAAGTATCTCCTAAATATCGGTGTGCCAGTGCCATTTATAACTCCGTTATTGAAAAAAATTCCAAATAATTTCACATTTACAGAAAATTCACACCATCAGTTTTTAAGTTTGCCACATATACTTTATCTTTCCCTACCTCACACACACAGACATGTACCCCTTTCTCTTTCTACATGGACATACATATATACATATATGTTAAAAAATAATGGTATTTGTGTGTGTATACACAGTCTTTGTTCTGAACCACCTGAGCATGTGTTGAAGGCAACATGCCCTTTTTTCCCTTACTATTGACCATTCAGTATGTGTTTCCTAAGTACAAGGATATTCTCTAACATAATCACAGCATAATTAACAAATTCAGGAAATTCCTCATTGACAGTACTGGCAGCTAACTTTTGGGCCATATTCCCAAATCCTCAATGGTCTCAATAATGTCTTTTCTAGCATTTATAGTCCTTTGATTACTGGATCCAGACCATATTGCATTTGATGATTCTATCCCTTTGGTTTCTTCAGTCTCTTTCTTTCATGACTTGGACATTTTTGAAGAATGTAGGCCATTAGTTGGGGCTCTGTTTGGTCATTCTTCTTTCTTCATTCTCAAGCCCCAATAATAATATGAACAGGGGATACCGTTTATAACATATAAATAGTGACTGGATAGGGCATACATCATTCATTTGTTCCAAGGCCTCTGATTGGATTATAAATCTGTACCTTCGCACCTCCTTAGTGTCATAAAATACCAAGCAGAAGGACTATGTGGGGATGTCCTGGACTATTATAAAATCTTTACCCAAACATCTTAGCTAAGCAAAAATCTCCAGATATTTATGTGTCATCCCAACTTCCTCCTCGCAATAGGGCAGCAAAGCTTTCCCAGGAACGTTATTTCATGTTGATGATATGATAGCTTTTGCCTCTGCTCTTGTCATTTTCATTACACAGAGACATGTGGCCCTCCTCTTTCCAATTAACTCTCTAAATACGATGAGTCAGCCCCTAGCCTATGAACTGTGGTCTCCTCAAAGGCAGGCAGCAAATCTTATTCACTGTCCCCATTCCTTGCTTGACTTCCCCACACCTCAGCCTGTGTCTAACCTTGCTTTGGGGTTAGTTTATAAAGTTCCTTATGTATGTTCTCTCTTCCTTTCTCTCCATCTCTAATTACTACTGTCCATACTAAATGCTTTCCAGGTTAAAATAAACGGCAGTCACAATAACCATAGTCACTAGCTCTTTTAGACATTGTTTTACCTTATCTCAACATACTCCACAAGTACCACTACTTTACACGCAGAACAGTTGAAGATACTAAAGAGCAAATTAGCCCTCTCCAGTTCAAATCCTGGCTTGAGAACCTACTATGTTGTTATAGTCTTTGGATTTCAATTTCATCATCTATAAAAAATAAGGATATTAAAATACACCTAGATCAGTAGCAGGTTGAAGGACTTTATGAGCTTATCACCATAGTAATATCCCCACAGTATTTGGCATGTGTTTATACTCTAAAATACTACCTGTTGTTATTGGGCATTTAAGACAGCCCAGATTATGGTTTCGGTCTCCACTGTCAAAGGACAAAGAGAAGCTATAGAGGCTATTCTGCTATACATAGGATTGTGTCTTGTTCGTCCCGTCAGTTCTGGGTAAAGTTCAGGGAGAGACAGAGCCCATCACTGTAGGGCCAAGGGATCCAACTTCTGCCGCTTCTCACTGACTAGTAACTTTAGTTTACAGTATTTTCATTTCTGATCAGCTTTGCTATGATGTCATAGTAAACATTCCTTTTTGTATGCAACTTTTTACCTGTGCAGAATACATTAATAAGAGTTCACTGCACTTGCAAAATCCACAGCTCTAAGAATTCAGAATGCTTACATTCATTAATCTCATTAAACTCATTAAGTATCCCAAAGCCACTTTGGTGGCAGAGGTTAGAAATACATGCTATTATTTCATTTGTTCTGAAAATGAAAAACTTCAGGGGTTCATCCTGATGAACTATAGGAGTTCATTTAAATTCTCCATTAAATCTATATCTCCTTTTTTCTCTTCTGAGAGTCCACTTTTTCAAGGACACTGGCAATAAAAGAAATAGAATATATCATAATTACACATTTGCTTTGATCCATGTAACAGAAAACATTCTCAGAATAACAATATTCCTACTACCAACACAAGTACTTTAAAATGTTTATATTTTTTCATAGGTTCTTCTCATTTTTTTACAGTTGAATTTTATCTACATCTTATACATTTTACATGTAAATTTGGCTCACCTCAAGTCTTTAGATTAATGTCATCCCAGTCCTTTTTGGTTGTCTAAACCTCAGTGTCCAGTAAATTCCTAAGATAGGACTCCTGGAAACACCATTCCTTGAGTTCTTGCATGTAGTTAATAGTTTATGCATTGTATTTTAATTGAAAGTCAGCTTTGCTGGATCTAAAATCCTTGAATCATGTTTGTGTGTTTCTTTGTTTTCTTCGTGTACCTTTCTGATAACTGGTATGTTTTCCTGTCAAAAAAATCTCATGACCAGTTTGATTTTATTTCTTTTGTAAACCATCTGGTATTCTTGCCCAGATACTCATAGAATATTTCCTTCTTTTTCTTTAAAGCTTAGTGCTTTTACCAAGATATGTCTCAGCATTAGTGATTCTGAGGTACCTTTTCAATAAGTAGTTGAGTCTTACCTTCTTTTGAAAGTTTTTTTGAATATTTTTCAGCTCTATTTTCTTGTTTAGGTTTTCATTTCCATTAAATCCTATATGCATGTGGCATCTCTATTGCCTCACTTTTCTAATTGCTAATTTTTCTCAAATTCTTTTATCTCTTGTTCTTTTATCCCTGTGTTATTTTATTTCATTTTTTTCAGTTTTTGTTTTTCATGAAAACAATGGTAATTTTTTTAAATGTTTGTTTAGTTTTGAGAGAGAGCACAAGCAGGGGAGGGGCAAAGAGAGAGAGAGAGAGAGAGAGAGAGAGAGAATCCAAAGGAGGCTCCAGGCTCCAAGCTGTCAACACAGAGCCCAACACGGGCCTCAAGCTGTGAGATCATGACCTGAGCCAAAGTTGGACAATAAACTGACTAAGCCAACCAGGTGTCCCAAAATGGTATTTTTTATTATTGTAATTCTCGTAGTTTCATATTCATTTCTAAAAATGTTTTTCTTTTATTTCTATTTACTTAGTTCTATCTCTAAAGGTCTGTGTTTTTCTAATTTTTGTTTGTGCTGTTCTTTCATATCTGTGCCATTTTTGAAATTCCAATCTGTTTACTTTGAAGTAGTGGTTTGCAACTCTCTTTCATGCATATCTTTCTACTATACTTACTTATCTATGGTGGTGCTATTTTAACCTTTATTACCTTTTTTCATGATACTGTTGTTTGGGATTTGAATTTGATCATTTTCTTATTTTTTTGTGTGAAATCAAGTTTTGTGAACTTTTAGGAGAGGGTGTGGTTGAGGATTGTTTTTTTCTAATTTTGTTTTCATGGTCCAGGGCTTATTCATTCTTTTCCACATTTGTTTTTAGTGTTCAGAGCTACGACTTACTTTGTGAGATTTACTGGATCTTTTTTCCTTCACCATTACTTATTGGGTCTTTCTTTTCCTTCACTGGTAGTTTCCCTATTTTGCTCAATTTGGAAACTCCTCTCATCCACTTCTCGTCAGTTCAGGAAACTATCCTGGAAGGGAGTTTTTGCTTGTTAACACATCAACGCCCAAAATCTCTCCATGGACCCCTTCTAGCCACCTGCTTCTGTAATGTACAAAATCCTCATATGCTCCAGTTTAATTTTCCATTGTGTTGTTCTTGGGTATGGCAGATGCCTCATTTTACTTTCTGCTTTCTCCTGTTGGATGCTGATGTCACCGAGGTCCTGTAACTTCAGTCATTGGTCCCCATCTGTTCATAGTCTGTTTATGGAGATAACGCAACACTTAATTTTACTGACCATATTTTCCATATGTTTCTGTCTTTGCTCTAATTGCACTGTAGTAATCCAAAGAACTTTTTTTCACATCTTCTCAGAATCTTTGAGGGTATTTTTAAGCAGAAGAGGCATAAATAACAATTCTTCAGGCCCAGATCTTTCTCCTGTAGAGGTCTTCTCATCCTTTATCAACCTTTAAGAATCAGTGTTTGTTTATTTTTTAATTCTAGTATAATTAACAAACAGTGCTTTAGCAGTTTCCAGTGCATAATATACTGATTCAACAATTCTCTACATTACTCAATGCTCATCACAAAAACAAAAACAAAATTAAACTACCGGGACTATACCAAAATAAAAAGCTTTTACACAGTGAAGGAAACCATCAGTAAAACAAAAAGACAGCCTAGTAAATGGGACAAGATATTTGCAAATGATCTATCAGATATGGGTTAATATTCAAAATATATAAGGGACTTATACAACTCAACACCAAAACAAAAATACANTCTGCCCATTTCTTCACTGGATTGTTCGTTACCAAACTACAATTTAAAAATGGGCAGAAGGCATAAACATTTTCCCAAAGAACACATACTGATGGCCAACAGGTACACATAAAAGATGCTCAACATCACTAATCAACAGGGAAATGCAAATTAAAGTCACAATGCACTATCACTTCACACCTGTCAGAAGGGCTAAAATCAAATACACAAATAAATGTTGACAAGGATGTAGGGAAAGAGAATCAGGATTTAATTTTACTAAAAAATTCCTTACAAAGCATTGCAGTGGTATTTTGCAAATATTTTTACCCATTTTTCCAAATAAGAAAACTCAAGTTAAAAGCATTATATATCCAGTTTTGCCTCCTGAGAGAGATGGAGAAACAGCAGAGCTCCTGTCAGCAGGGCCAATCAACGAAATAAGGGAGAAACCATCTCAGAATCATCAGATAAATTCTGTAGCAGAATAAAAGTGTTCATTTCTCTATATCTACTGGGAATTGACAAGGCCATACTTTGCTCCTATTCATTTCTAGATAAGAAATACTGAGTTATTTAAGTTTACAGGCACCTGGATTTACGTGAAGTTTTATTAAACTGTGTTTGTTAATAATTAAGTAGTAGAGGAATGCCTATATGGCTCAGTTAAATGTCTGACTCTTGATTTGAGCTCAGGTCATAATATCACACTTTGAGTTTGAGCCCTGTGCTGTGCCCTCCTCTGACAGTTGGGGCCTGCTTGGGATCCTCTCTCTCTCTCTCTCACTCTCTCTCTCTCTCTCTGTCCCTCCCTGCTCACTCAGTCTCTCTCTCAAAAATAAATAAATAAACTTAAAAAATTGTTAGGTGTTAGAAAAATACCAAATTATATATTTTTATTTGGATTTCTTTAAAATATTGGAATTAACTGTCATCCTTTATGTGGGTGAATCAAAACTCATTTACTGATATGCTTTATTATTGATAGATGCTATTATTTTAGGAAATGTCATCTAAGACATGAGAATTAGATGATTACATTCTCTTGTTATCAGATATGCAGATCTATGGAGAATCCTTATATTCAGGCAATATGATCATAGTCCAGTTTGTCTCCTAACAGCAACTTACAAATATCTAGTCTTATTGCCCAGGAAGAGCCAAATTATCCTATAAAACAAATATTTATTATTTATATTTTTTATTTCAGACATAGAATAATTCAGTGTCCATGAAAATTAAGATAGGAACTCTCTTCAAATTGTCCATGGGAAAGAATGCACACACATTGGTACATGTACAAATACAGTTGAGATGTTTAATAAATGAGATTATTCCATTTTTATGGATGCATGGGAGTCATTGGAGGCTCTCCGATGGGATATCTGATTTGATTTTGACAGATGATTACAAATATTCAGGTCAGGCCCCAAGGTAAAAGGCCCTATTGCTAGGGAAAACAAAAGATGTGAAAGCACAATGTCATCAGGAAGGATTGAACTTTAAGATAAGTGCTGGTTTTCAAAGGTAATAAGTTGGAAAATCCTGTCTCATAAAGGGGGCTTATTTACTAGAGACTAACTGGTTCTTATTGGTTATCTCTTCCCCTAGCAAATAAACTTTAGTTATATAACCTTGATCTTTACAAGAAAACTGGTCCAAAGTTGACTTTGGGTTAGTTTTTCACACATCACTTTCTCAACTTCATTTAGGAAACGGACAATAAGTCATTACATAAATACTCTAGAGGGGAGAAGATCCAGGTTTGTATTTGAGGAGTCTTGATCCAATAAAGAAATCATCCAGACATAAGCCTCCTTTACCATTCTTTCTTTCTTAGCCGACTTCCATCTCTTTTGTGAGGAAGTCATTATCTTATAGCCTTCCTATAAATAACTAATAGAAATAAAGAGAGAACACTAACCTACCTATCACTTCTTAGCAGTGCTAGGGCAGTTTTGTTTTGTTTTTTTTTAAGTGGAACATGAAAATATTGCCTACGGTTAGGTTGGATTGTGGTTTTGGATTCCACTCACCCATACTTTCCCCTTTGTCTGTTTCTATGGATAGAGAATTAGTAGGAGAGTTAGATACAGTGTTGGTTTTCAGTATATTAATTTCTAGAAAGTAATTATGAAAGTCTACATGATTATGAATTATGGGTTAGGCTCAACTGCATAATTTAAAACCACATCCCACAGAATTAAAGACTGATAGACCATGAGATCTAAGGGAGGAAATTCTTAAATTTCATCAAATCAGAGATGCCCTGATCCACTTTTCTCACCCAAGTTTAGATAAGCGAAGATTTGGAGTATATAAGTAACTTGTTCAAGGTGATATAATAATTTGTGTGTGTGTGTGTGTGTGTGTGATCTTTCTGGCTTTATTTGATGGTGTAGTCTAAGCAGGTACATAAGTTCTAACACTTATTCATTTGATTCCAACATTGATTTTTTTTAGAAGGTAGAAAATCAGTAGAACACTAATCCAGGTTATCTACCTAGATACTTTCATTGGCAAATCATTTAAGTTCTTATTCCTTCTTATGAGAACAATCAAATTAATTGGTGAATTAGTAATAAATTATTGGTAAGCATTTATCATGGGATTCATTTGCAGATAATTAAGTATAATTACCTGGTTTTGATGGCCTTCTTTATCATTTAGAGATAATTCAATACAATTAAAATGTAAAATTAGTTTACCAGTATTGACAGATCATCCAACCAGAAAGTCACATGGATTAAAAAAAAAAAAGTGTTTCAATGTCTCCAAACATTTAAAATTGGAAGAAAATGGGGTGCCTTGGTGGCTCAGTCGGTTAAATGTCTGACTTTGGTTCAGGTCATGATTTCATAGCTTGTGAGTTTGAGCCCTGCATTGGGTTCTGTGTTGACAGCTCAGAGCCTGGAGCCTGCTTTGGATTGTGTGTTTCCCTCTTTCTCTACCTTCCCACCCCCACCTGCTTGTGCTCTCTCTGTCTCTCAAAAATTAAAAAAATATTTTTAAAAACTTAAAAAATGAATAAATAAATAAGAATAAAATCAGAAGAAAATTTTGTGGCATTTTTCTGCATACTTCAGTGTAATCCAACCTTATCATTTGTATTAATATCCAAGATTCAGTTTACAGGTTATGTGACCATATTTAATGGTATGTATTGAACAAGATTTTTAGAGATTCATATGGGAAGTAGAAACCATAATGTATCATGGCTTCAACGAGTTTACAAAGAAAGGAAGGAGCCAGAGTAATAAAGAAATCATGGCAATATTATAAGGGCAGGTATAATATAGACGTATAAGTATATATTCAGAAGCAAATCCTATAGAGTCATTCCTGAGCATGGGTGGAAAGTTGCTTGGGAAGGAGGAAAATAATTTATCTTTACTGAAAGAGTATCAATGTTGAAGCCTTGATTAGTGTTCTGAAGGGAAGGGATAGGATTTTGGACAGTTGAAAGATGGTTCCAGTAGGGGGAACTTGAAGGTTCACCATGGGTAGAGAAGTTGGATGAAATGTGGCAGGCAAGTTTACCTGGCTCAAGGGCATTATATGAATTGAGGCTATAAGACAACCCATGGGCAAAGTGATATTTGCAGGAGGTCACATTTATACATTCATTTTGTTGAAAGGGCAATATGATGTGCTCATCTGTGGATCAGACAGCCTCCCAAATATGTGGGAAGTTCTGGTGTATTGACAATATTGATTTTATAATTCTCTCTATATACCTATTCTAGGGTTTTAAAAATTATTTTCTCATTAAGACATTTTGCATGGTTATTTCTATTTGGCTAGACTATCTGAGGGCACAGGGACATTGCCTTTTCTCATTTATTGAGACATTCAAAATGCATTTATCTCTTGCTATGTGGCAGGCTATTTAAGAGCCCATAGTGTGTTTAATTGAAGAAAACAGTTCTCTTTGTGCCCAATTCGACATGGAAGATAGAAATGTAGCCTTCACCATAATCTAGAAAAGGAGTTGTTAGGTACAAAAAACAAACAAAAGAACAATTTATAGTGAATCACAAAACAGTTTTATTTTCTCGGTATTATATTTAACACTCTTAGTTGTCTCTTCCCCGTAGTTGTTACACAAGTGCCTATGTGTACACAGATAATCATACATGATTTGCCAGCTAACTGGGGGTCCATTCTAACTCTGCCTGCTCTTTGATTTTCACAGTCATGTGATCCCCACTCCACTCAGAGAAGAACCCGCCATCTGCTAAGGCCCTCACTGAATTCAAGGACGTGTGCTGAAGACTCTCAGGTGCGGCCCTGCCTCCTCAATGAAAATTGCTTCCAGTTCCAGTACAATCTAACAGGTACAGTTAAACCCCACAGCAGTGCCATTTTCCATGAAAGTGGACTAATGGGAGAACGCATGTGTGTGTGTTTTCATTCTTGGGATTCAGGACTGACTAGAATGTGAGAGTGTATTGCATGCAAGGTCGAGAATTTGACATTGCCAGTGTTCCTTCACAGAAAGAAATGCCCGCGCTTGGCATGTAGCTTTAGCAAGGCCACCTGGAACCCCCGAATTCCAAGATGCTTCAAAAGACTTGGCAAAGTTTCACAATAGAGCTGAATTAAGCCATGATAACCAAAATAACAAAATATATGCAGCAGGCAATAATTTACCATTTAGGGAAGAATGCGGTCATGCTGTCATAATTTAGCTCTTTTATGGCTTTTATTATTTCAAGAAATTCAAGCTTGTGATGTATTTGGTCTATGGGTCTCAATAGGATAAATAGTAAACCTGAGTGGACACCGATACTTTAGAGGTACTGGGAATCCCTCCACCTCATTATTAAGCCACTGCTCAGGATTTTCCTGGGCACCACAGTGTCTCATTCCACAGATTGTTTAGTTACATTGATTTGCTACCTGCCATTCCCAGCAGGAGCAGGCACACAAAATGCCACAAAATGTGAAACCGTGTTAAGTCTCGGCACTGAATTCAGTACTGATGGCCAAACCACCACTTGCTTGCCGAGGCAAAGCAATAGTCTCTTCTGAAACAAATTCCCCACTGAGGTCACAGTGGCACTACTGATATTTCTCACATAGAAAATTTTGTAATGAATTCTGGGGTTGGGGGGGGGCAATCAGATTGTCTTTATTAGTGACAGATGACTTAGTGTATTTGCCCTCTTTCTTTAGTTAAAGGTGCTTCAGATCCTTGATTTTTATAGTAAATTTTCAGAAATAAGTGAAATTTGCTTTACTGGAAGAGCATGTCTTTAAAATACTGATTTTACTATGCATCAGTTTACTATTCCTGTTAAACTCATAGATCATTTATCAAATATAGAATGTGTCCTTAAGGACGTTCTTGATGTATATCATCAAAGGCCATTCATTCTTTCTAATCACATTAAAAGTCAGATTTGTTTTTCTGGTTTGCTTTTTAAGAATCAGATTAATTATGGGATAATTCATTCAGTAGTCTAGTTTGCAACACAACTATCCAAATCTATAAAACCTTCTCTCCTGGGGGTGCCGGGGTGGCTCAGTTGTTTGAGCATCCAACTTTAGCTCAGGTCATGATCTCATGGTTTGTGAGTTCAAGCCCTGCGTTGGGTTCTATGGTGACAGCTCAGAGCCTGGAGCCTGCTTCAGATTCTGTGTGTGTGTCTCTCTCTCTGACTGTCTACTACTCACGCTCTGTCAGTCTCTCTCTGGAAAATAAATTTTAAAAAACTTTTAATAAATAAATAAAACCTTCTGTCCTGAGACAATAACTTGAAAAAAACTAGATTGTCTGTAATATTCATGTAGTTTCGAGGTACCTTTCTTTCCTTTCTCAGTCTGAAGCTCTGCCATATCAACTTTACCAAATGGTTTAGATGACTGGATTTATTCCTTGAAAATAGTTCCAGGTTACATTAAACAGTAGCATCATTTCTGGGTTCCTTTTCTATCAGTTATCCTCCAATAAACAGATGATTCCAAACTAGTTTTTCTTTACCATCCTTGTTGGTATCTTTCCTTTCCTCTTCAGCACAACAATGACATGGTCTCCAACAAACCATTTGGCTTTTTACTTTTAGAAAGCAAACTTAAGAAGGTAATTCACTTTTAGGGGCGCCTGGGTGGCTTAGTCGGTTAAGCGTCCGACTTTCGCTTAGGTCATGATCTCGCGGTTCGTGGGTTCGAGCCCTGCGTCAGGCTCTGTGCTGACAGCCAGCTCGGAGCCTGGAGCCTGTTTCAGTCTGTGACTCCCTCTCTCTCTGACCCTCCCCTGCTCACGCTGTCTCTCTCTCTCTCCTAGAAATAAATAAAAGTATTTAAAAAAAAAAAAGAAGGTAATTCACTTTTATTTGGCTGTTTATATGTTTTGCAGTAAAAGATTTTTATGGTGCTTTTTTAAGCCACCTGGATATTATTTTAGGATTATGTATATGCTATCCTGCCTCACCAATGCAAATAATCAAAGGTTTGTTGTATTTTGCTCACATGACCATAATTCTGAAACTCAGTGTGGTGATCCTATACCTGTAGAGTGGAGCACATGCCAGCTGAGTGAAAATGCCACTTGTGGACAAGGCGTCAGGACCCGCCTTCTGAGCTGCATACGCAGCGATGGCAAGCCAGTTGGCGTGGACCAGTGTGAGCAGGTAATTTGTTTGTATTTGTATCTCATGCTAGGTGCTTTGGGTTTCGTTGTTGTTGTAGTTATTGTTGTTTGCTTTCAGGTTTTTTTCTTCTTTTATTGTAATGTTAGTCTAGAAACTTGATATTTGGTATAAATGACAAATTCTGATTCCTTCTTGACAAATTTAGGTTCAGGTGTAACTGGTATAGCACAGTTATACCTCACTAGTTTGAACTTAGTCAAAATGACTAGGAAAGGGAGGGGAGGGGCAAGATGGCGGAGAAGTAGGGAGCTCCGTACCTGCACTCGCGCCCAGGCATCACACGGAAAAGATCTGAAGCCATAGGAAACCGTACCACACCCAAGAGATTGGGAGAGAAAGGATGCAGACCCCACTGAGAAAGACTTCTAATGTGAGTGCGAACTGGGGAAGTAAAAATCGGGCCTGGATTGGAGACTGGAGAGACGGGCCACCCCCTCTGTGGGGAGTGAGAGGGGAAAAAGAGAGTCCAAAACAAAAAAACCTCCGCTCTGGGTGTAGAAAATCTTTGCGCACAAAATACCTGTGTGTCAGGCCCCTTCAAGCTCCAAGTCGCCCAGGAGGGGCTACGCTCCGATTTGCTTCTTTGTGCTGGCTCCTGGATGGCTGGGAGAGGCTGCGCGCCTGCAGCCATTACCCTCGAGGCGGGCTTGGACCCCTAAGGAGCCTCACAGGCACCAGCGTCTGTGCTCCTAGCTGGCTGGAACTCTAGAGGGAAGGCAAAGTGCTAAAAACTGGCAGATGTGACCTCGAGTTCGTGTTCTGGGTGATTGAGACACAGAGGGAACTTGATCTCCTCACTCCAGCGGGCTCAGCGCGCCGGCAGACAAAGCCCCCCAGCCCAGCCCAGGCCCCCCAGCCCCACCCAGAGGAGAAGGGAGCAGAGGCTTCTGGCGCCACCCCCAGAGCTAGCCTGGAAGATTAGAATCGCCCTGAGGGGAAAGCCAGGGGATCGCCTGAGGCAATTTCAGCGGGGTGCTTGGCCTAGGATTTGGAGGCTGGGACTGGCCTGGGTTGAAAAGCGCAACAAACTTTGCCTGAGCCCCTGGCTCAGGAAGTTTACACGCCTATAAAAGCGAGGTGGAGCGCCACCACTCTCCTCCCTACAACCTCCAGGCTGAACTCCCACCTGACTCATTGGATCACACCACGCCCATCCTTGCTTGAGTGCTGCCTTCCTCCCTTTTCCCCTTTTTTTGTTTTTATTTTTTGTTTTTCTTTTTGGTGGTTTTTTTTTTTTTCCCCTTTTCTTTTTTTCCTCAGAACACTGACCTGATTACCTCTGGTCACCGGCGTACTTAAACAATCAAATTTACTCCATTCTGTAGATGTAAATTCTTCACCTCCCGACCTTTTCATCTCTTTCTCTCAGGAGTAATTAGACTATATAGTTTCTCTGGATAATTCCAGCATCCTTCTCTCACCTATCCAACCATATTCTACCCTTTACCTCTTTGAAAACAGCTTCGTATCACTTCTGCCTGTTCATTCTATTTCCAATTGTGCCTCATCCCGCCCGGTCTTCTCTCTCCTTCTCTATGCTCTTCAACCAGCACTGCATACACACGGCTATTTAACTGTAGCTGGGAAATCCGGTTATATGCTTTAAACCGTTCTTTGTCCATCAGTTTTCTTCTTTCTTCCTTTCCTTTTCTCCTTTTTCACCCTTTTATGTATTTTATACCTATTATTCGCCTTCCCTCCTCCGTCTTTTCTATTAAACTTTTTCGTTTTCCCTCTCGCTTTGCATGTTAGTTGAATTAGCCTGTGCGTTTGTGTGCTCCTGCTCCCTGTGTGTTTGTCTNTTAGAACTCTACATCCTGAGGCCAAGGAATTCACTTTCTTCTCAAGTGCGCATGGCACATTCTCCAAGATAAATCACATAAAGCAGCCCTCAATAAATATAAAAGAACTGAGATCATATAAATATAATGATTTTTATAGATAGCTCTATCTCCAAGATAGATCACATAAAGCAGCCCTCAGTAAATATAAAAGAATAGAGATAATACCATGCACACTCTCAGATCATAATGCTTTGAAACTTGAAATCAATCCCAGGAAGAAGCCTGGAAAACCTCCAAAAACATGGAGGTNGGCGGAAATGGTGGGGGAAAGGGAGAGAGGCAAACCATGAGAGACTCTTGAAGGCTGACAAAAACTGAGAACTGATGGGTGTAGAGGGGAGGGGGGATGGGCATGGAGGAGGGCACTTGTGGGGATGAGCACTGGGTGTTATGTGGAAACTAATTTGACAATAAACTATTTGTAAAAAAAAAAATGACTAGGAAAGGTCATTTTACACTGAGGAAATGGGTTTATTAAAAAATTATGTGTACTACTTTCAAGAACTTATATAGATGTATTTTCTAACAAACTATTCATGTCAGGTGACTATAATATTTAGATACGATTCTGTATTAGGCAGATGATTCATTTGCATATATGATAGTCATTGTGCCTTGCATATGAGATGAACACTGACACTTGCTATTAGAATATACACTCCTAATTTGCTTAGAAAGGATTGCTAGATAAATAGCACAGTTGTGTTTTTCTTTGCAGTCTAAGTTAAAGTGCCTCCCTACAAAGTTGCAATTAGTGAATTCTGAATTTTTGCAATGTTATCATTCCTTTTTTTCCTGTGATAAACTATATAGAGTTTGGACAAGTGCTGTAGTCAAATCTCTTCCAAAGAAGTTGCATTTCCTCCCTGATATCAAAGTGAAAATCACTATGGGGACAGTTAAATAGAAAGAAGAACTGCCATATGCTCTCACACTAGAATCATCAACACAGTTTATGGAATTGTAAATTCCAAAATTGGAAGCTGAAAATCCAGGGTCAGTGAACTCATGTTTCCGCAGAAGAGTCCCTCACAAATTGGCAAATGAAAATTGGTCCCATTTCTCCTAAGACAGGTGGAGTCCACAAGTGAAATTCAAATCAAAACTAAATTTTTCTTACCTATCCTGACTTAAGTGTTAGCCTATCAAGTATTAGTAAAACATGGCTCTCTTACCCAACAGTATAGACACACAACAGCCCAAAGACCAGGCCATCCAAAATTGGACATCCTGTTTGGTGAAATTGTAAAACTGGCCAGAGTTCTGTCCGCCATGTGTCAGTGATTTATTTTAACATTTCATTTAATTTGCCTCTGCAGAAGTCTGCAGGAAAAATAAATTGTGGATCTGCAGCAACTCCAAATAAGTTGAAAATGTTACATTTGGTGCATGTAATAAATCTTTTCTTTTGATACAAAGTAAGATATAAACGATTCATTAATAGAAAAATCAGTTTCCAAATACCATGTATTAAGCAAATATTTAAAGAATATTAAAGAAGTTCCAAATTATTCACCTATCTAGATATCTGTTATCTCAAATGGATCATATCCTATGTGGTAATTTATTTTTTGCCCATGCAGCATGTAATCATGAAAGAAATCATTAATTTTAACTTGGTGTGGACATTGCTAACACTTAGCATGTGTTGAATGTCAGAGTTTTCCTAAATAAGCACACGGTGTATGATTTCTGTAGCAGAATTTTTCATTATTCTTTCTGTGTTTCTTAGATGATTTATTCTCTCACTAAGATCTCTTTTAACTTGGCCATTACAAGAAGCTATAGACATTCCCTAGATGCTACTTTCAGAGAGGACAAGAGAAAAATAAACCATACCACCAGCATTTCCTTTAAATAAGAGTATGGTTATGTTTTCAACCTAATTGGTCTTTTTAATGAGTATAGTTGTGGATTTTGTTTTTATTCTTTTTATTTTTTTAGCCTGGAGGGCTATTAATTTTGAGCTCTCTGTGTGCTGTTGGACAATGCAGAACAGCAAGGTACCTGAATTTAAAACTGAGGCATCCTCCGTGCTTCTGTGCTTGCTAAGCCAGGACAGATTTCTGTGTCATCTAACTGCCTGCACTCCTAGCACCCTAATTCCAGGTCTATTCTATAGTTGAGGATCTTATAAAAATAAACTTGGGCCAACATGCTTCTTATTTGTGATGTGAGGACAACCATTTTCTGTGACTACCACCAATTTATATAAGAAAGGATATTGTTCCCTACAAAGATGTAGAAAGATTGTTATCATAGAATAAAGAACATAGAATGAAGTCTTTCCCATGAAAGGATAGTGAATTGATTTGACAGTGATATGATTTCTCCAATAAAATCATACTTTATTTCCATCTGCAGCGTAACTTGGAGAAGCCCCAGAGAATGAGCATTCACTGCCTGGTGGACTGTGTGGTCAACTGTCAGCTCTCAGGGTGGACAACTTGGACAGAATGTTCAAAGACTTGTGGCCATGGAGGTACTTGGTTTCCCTATGTTTGTTCCCAGTAAACAGTTGGGTGGGTTTTTTTTTTTTTAATTTTAAATGTTTTTATTTATGAGAGAGAGACAAAGGGCAAAAGGGGGAAGGGGGGCAGAGAGAGGGAGACACAGAATCTGAAGCAGGTTCCAGATTCTGAGCTGTCAGCAAAGAGCCCAATGCAGGGCTGGAACCCTTGAACTTCAGCATCATGACCTGAGCCGAAGGTGATGTTCAACCAACTGATACCCCTAAACAGTTTAGTTTTTAACTGCCTTTCTGGGGGTGCCTCAGTGGTTCAGTCCATTAAGCATCTGACTCTTAATTTCAATTCAGGTCATGATCTCATAGTTCATGAGACTGAGCCCTATATTGGGCTCTACACTGACAGTGTGGAGCCTGCTTGGGATTGTCTCTCTGTATCTCTCTCTGCCCCCTACTCTCAAAATAAATAAATAAACTTTTAAAAAAGGAAAAATATTAAAAAAGGAAAAATAAGTAAATGCTTTTCTGTATGCCATAGTTTGGCCAGTCGGAGGCAACATGAGGCTGACTCAGAGGGGAAGAGAGATAGAACTTGGCCTTGTATGAGTCCTTTATGTCTAGGCAGAGGTTGCAAAACTGACTTGGTAATGGTGGCAGACACCAGAGGAGCTGCTAGACCAGTGGCACAGTGTTTGTTCGAAAGGTCATAAGCTCAACCAACTGAAAAAAANTCCGTAGTTTTTGGAAGAAGTATATATTATGTAAGTATAGCTGACTCCTGTGTCGGGCAAACCCCCAAATCACAATTGCTTGATATCCTAGACTAGAGACCAATTTTCACTCACTTAAAAGGAGGTGTTGCTTGCACTTTAAAAAGTCAATCAAGGACACAGGTTGATGGAGAATCTACCACTTTAATATAACCAACAGTAGATGAAAGGTGCCACCTAGTTGGCTCTGTGTAGGTTTTGATGGGCCAGTTTGGAAGTAGCATACATCCTTCCATCATCTATATTAGAAAGAATTTAGTCCCATGTTCCCAGTTCAGTGCAAGATGGTTGGCCAGCAAATATATTTTCTAGATGCCCAGTTACTCTTAGCAACAGTGCTACACTAAGGTGGAGTGAAAAGGAGTACACATCGGTGGTGAACAGATAGAAATCATTACCACAAATTCCCAAGATGCAGTGAGCAAATGATATACAGTGGCAAGGAATGAAAGGCAACTGATAGGAAGTAGGCAAATGGCTATATAGATGGCACACCAGCACGAGGCCAAAGTAGGGATCAAAACATTGTCTGTGGAAGACAGCACAGCAAGAGCATAATGGGAAAGCAAAGACCTATGGTTTAGGATATGACTCTGGTCCTGAAAAAGAGTTAGAATTTATCACAAGGTAAAAGTCAGAAAATTGGAGTAGGGCCCTAGGGGAAAATCTTGTTGTATGGTTAAGCACTAAGCAGAGGAGGAAAAGGGAAGAATTGCAGATTTCAGGAATCATGGAATCAAGATGGAATGAGGATACACCAAGATCTGCATCTGATTGTCAAATAGAAATACTTGGGAACAGATTCCTAGAAGTTCTGTGACTGGCCATTGGCATTAGTACATAGGCTTATTTCTAAGGTACTCTGAAATGAGTGTGCTGTGGTTGTAGATAATTCTCTGCCTCGGCTGGGATTGTCTGAGGAACTGAGGCAGGATGCAGCATGGAAAAGAGGCTTATCTGTGAACTCAGCTGTCAGATTTTGGAGAGGGTAGAGCTGAAAACATTAGCCAGGATTTGTATTAGGGAAATGTGGCTAAGGAAATTGAAAACTACTTCTGCAAAGAGCATCACTCACAATGAAAATGCAGGAGTCCAAATGCCCAGTAATAACATGCCATTTCCTGCACAGTTGAGAGCCTGTAAAGAACCTCAGGAAAGCAAATGGCAAATCTTAAAACCGAGATTTCAGTGACTGACCTGCTGTTCCTCAAATATTCTGATCAGCAGCATGCTATAGTTTCCAACTGGGCATCCGCTTTAAAGTTGGGTAAATCTAGGTTCAAATTGCAGCTGTTTAGGCAGATTACTTAATCTTTCTGAGTCTCAGCTTTATCTATAAAATGGAATTTATGCACTCTGGAGGAGTTTTTGGTTTGAGAGTTAAATAATATGAAGTATATGAACACCTAACACAGGAGCTGATGCACCACAGATGTTTATTTTATATTAATTTCTGTCTCCATCTTCTTAGCCCCCAGGAGTAGTAGAGAGGGTCATTGGAGACTACTTAGGATCATTTAAGTCATGTAAGGATTATTCTACAGACCTAGTCACTCTGTCTCTAAATCTCATTTCTCATCCTTTCACCCCATTCAAAATCCATACATTATGGTCACAGCATAAGTGTATTCTAAAATTGCAAATTTGAGGAATGCCTGCATGGCTCAATTCCTTTAGCAGCTGACTCTTGATTTAGGCTCAGGTCATGATCTCATGGATTGTAAGATCGAGCCCCACATCAGGCTTTGCAATAGGTGTGGAATCTGCTTAAGGTTTCTCCCTCTCCTGGGGTGCCTGAGTGGCTCAGGTAAGTGTCCAACTTTGGCTCAATCATGATCTCACAGTCTGTGAGTTCAAGCCCTGTGTTAGGCTCTATGCTGACAGCTCAGAACCTGGAGCCTGCTTCAGATTCTGTGTCTCCCTGTCTCTGCCCCTCCCCTGCTCTCTCTCTCTCTCTCTCAAAAATATATAAACATTAAAAAAAGTTCTCCCCCTTGCCCCCTTCCCCCACCCGTGTGTGTGTGTGTGCGTACACGCACGTGTGCACGTGACACACACTGTCTCTCAAATCAAAATGCAAATTTCAACAATTGTTTTCCTATTGACTTAAGAGTAATTTATTCATTAGACAAATACCCATGTGCCAGTAACTGAGTGACAGGAGACCATAAACAATCAAATAGGTAATATTATATGTTGATGAGTTCCTGAAGACTTACACAAATGAGAGGTGTTTTTCACATTAGTGCTGTCTTTAGTCAGAACAACTGGTTGCCCCTCTGTCCAGCAGTGACTCATCCTGGTTATTCTACAACTGTAAGAGCTGTAGTTTCATCCTCACAGGTCTCTGGGAGGTGTAACTATTACAGTAGTAAAGGATAGTATGGAAAAGTAGAGAAAGGATGAGGCCTATACTGCAGCATGATCTGCGAGGACCTGTGGGATCTCATCTGAGCCTGCCTCTCTATTCCCATCACCCTCCACTGGCACATGGGCACTATCTGCTCTAATACAGCATATTTCAGTCACATCCCTGAATGTGTGCTTCTCCGCCCACTGGCCCTTTTCCTAGTGTGGAACATCCTACCATCACCCCACTTCTGCCTTCTACTACTCTTAAACTGTATGCATCAAATCAGTTGCTATGTCTGTATGTCTGAGGAGCCAAAGACCCTCTTTGGGATCTTCATGTGTGAATCTCCTCAGTTCCCATGAGCACAGTTCATGGCACATCGGAGGAATTTCACTTAATATCTGTCATTGCCCAGGTGTTTCTGGATCACAGAGAAAGCCGGAAATGGAATAGGCCACAGAGTAGATCACTAGCCCAAAGGCAGCCACCCCCTTGCCAGCGGCTATTTTCCTGGCCCTCCAACTAAATGCCTAGGTCTTAGGTACGTTACCTGAGAACATATTCAATGCAAACGAATCAGATCAGTTTATTATTATTTTTGCCTGGCAGTCCTAACTCTGCCACTATACCAAGTCAGGGAAACATGACAGATCTCCATGTTGTGCTAATATAATATCTTTACAAATAAGACTCCCATTTGTAAGTTCAGCATTAAAGTATTTAACTTTTCAAGCAGTTCTGTTATTTCTGTGAACTTACCAGACCCTGTTTGTCTATTAGAAATACAAAAACAAACAAATGAAAAACCTTTCCAAATCTGAATCCAGCTCTTGGAGAAGTCTAGGTAATTTGAGTTTGAACTTAAAATCACCTTTTCTAAGCTGTAGAATAATAAGGAGAAACAATCAAAGATTTCCTAAGGAATTCATTGTGTGAACTAAGTTACCAGTGGGATTAGGGAAGGAATGTTAACTACTTGGAGAAATCAAGTTGCATCAAGTACTTGAAAGTCATCTAAATAGTATCCATTGACATTCAATATAGCACTGGTTACAAATCACTGCTAGGTACTTTCTAAGGGTCCATTAGGACTTCTTGGAAATCCTTTCTTGACCTTTAGATGTCTTGATCTCCTGAACTGTCAGATGTAAAAATAATCTTTTTAAGAAAACTATTCCATAATCCTGGTATCTGTCAAACCCCCCAGTGATCTAAATATGAATGTTTTCCATTGTTCCTTTATTCATTCAACAAGGATTTGTAAAGTTTACACCTATTATCCTGACACCTAACAAGTGTCCTCTTTCATTGTCAACAGTGACAATGTGAAAAATAAATTATATGGTGAGCATGCTATTTAGATGTCTGTTCTTGAAGGCAGGACTGTAGAAGTGTATTCATATGTTTTACAAATATACCCATCGGATGCTTTCTGAGTGTCAGACATTCTCCCAAAAGCTGAAGCTACGCTGTGTATGGAACAGATTGGATCCCAGGCAAAGTCCCCTGACATTTAAAGTCCCACTGAATCCAGTGAAAAATTGGATGCTGATAACAAGACAGATAGCAAATAAACAAGAAAATAAACACAAAAATAACAGATGTCCGCAATGAAACCAATAATGAAACCAAAACAGATCATGAGATGGAGAATAAGTAGAAACAACAAGTATTTTGCAAGGGAGTGAGGGATGGGGGAGAAAGCCACTGAAGAGCTGATATTTATGTCAAAATTGAATGACAAGTCCCCATAGCTCTTATAACTAGTATTTTCTTTATTAGCTCTTACTCAATTTCACAAGCATTTTTTAACTACCTGTTATATTCCAGCCTCTATGTCAGGACCTACAAACAAAAACCTCAGAATAAGTATTTTTCTAATTATATTTTGCATGATTTCAATCTTAAGAAAAATAAATTGATCAGTACAGAGAAGAATAGGATACATGGCTCTTGAATTTTTAAGCACCCTCCCTCAGGATGTTGCTGAGACCACCTTTGTGGTTACATTATACCCAACAGCCCCAAAACTTCTCCCCGACTCCACTTAAAGCACCACTCTTCCCTGACCATCACCTGCCCCGCCACAGGCAGACAGTAAGTGTTTCCAAAATGAGAGAATCATGTATTTAGATCATGCCTTAATTCTCGCACAGCACAACCTAAAAGCAGTAAGCAAACAGCGATAATCAAAAGCAAAAATGTATGGCACAGATGAACGTGTTTCTTAAAAGAGATCAAACGCTGGAGCTGAAAAGGTTGGAAATTATATCATTGAAAAGCATCTGTGCCTCGTCTCTTCTGAGACAGCATGCCGGCAGCTGTCTTTTGTTAGCCGCTTTCGAGTTTCCCACTGGTGGCGGCAATGGGGCAGAAATCACGAGAGGAGATAGTCTATTTAGTCACATTAAAGTGGGCAAGCAAGTTGCATGGGAGTCTGACTCCATCACCTGTGGCTCTCAGCTGACTTGTTTATCAAAGGCAAAAAAGTTCACACGATTGTCTCAGTTTATGAATTCACAGGCTGTCAGGCCAGCACCAGTGTGCCGGATGCCCTGGCTACTTCCCCATGAGCCACACTTGGCCGTCAAACCCCCAGAACTACATTGATCTGGGGAGAGATATTCAAATGAGCTCTTTCTCTATTTTCCAAGGGTCTGGATTACCTCTTTAATGTACACCTGATGCTTCACATAAACTTTCTAATTGTGTTAAAGAATTCAAGGTCAGAACAGTGTGAATCTAATTTATTTCACCTTAGAGACTGATTCTAAGCTTCCACTAAGGGATCTTTTTAGATAGATTTCAAAGATCAAAGCTTGTAATAGAAGAGCTTAATATTTGGATTAGTCATGTTCTTTGTTGAATTTTCATCGGTTCAGTGGAATGTAGAACTCCCTAAATTTAGCATATCATGAATTATTCATAACTATTATTTAACCAATAATATTCTAAGAATATTATTAATCTCAAACTGATTTTTTCCTATTTCATACTTTTAATTCAATGTATATGAGTTTATATTTTCTATTTTATGTAATGCAGCCTGACTTTGTGTCTCCCAAATGGCATATAATTTTTCTGTCAACTCAAGCCTATGAAGAAAGAAATAATTTTTTACTTATAATAATTTATTTATAATAGTTAACTCCAAAATACCACAACTTTGTGATTTCCAGCATTTTTTTTTTCCTTTAAGCAAAGGTAAGCTGGTAACCTTCCTTTTTAGTGTCTAATCACACTGTGATCAGTGCGGTATCCTTGAGCAGGCACTGTCTAATAGTTATAACAATTCAAAATTATTATGTCAAGTAATTAGGTCCTATGACATGAATATAAGAAGCTAGTTAGAAAATTATAGAATGGGAAAAACCAAAGACCAGACAAGAAACCAGAAGATGTAGGTTTTCAAGCTGGTTTTTCTAATGGCAAGTTGGAGGACTTTAAACTAGTCTTTGCGGAACTCACACTATTTACCTGTAAACTGATGAAATGTTAGACATTTTATTTGTAACATGTATTGGTCAATAGCACACTTACTGGAACTAGGAGTATTTTTTAACTTTTACAACAGTACTATAAAGTACAGGTATAACTTTACATGTGAGGTGACAAGCAATTAAGTAATCTGCTCAAGGTCATGCAGCTTGTCCATTATGGAGGAAAGATATGAACATATGTTCAGGTGTCCCCAAAGCCCCATTTTGCCCCTTTGCATCTGACACTGTACTTGTAAATGTTCATGTTGTATACATGGCCCTGTGTTGGGTGCTATATCACTTTATAAAAATTCTCATAATATATAGGTATATTTAAAAATAAGCAGAAGAAATGGACCTCAGATTAGAACACAAAGGGCAGGGGTGCACAGGTGGCTCAGTTGGTTAAGCATCCAACTTTGGCTCAGGTCATGATCTTGCAGCCTGTGGGTTTGAGTGCTTCGTTGGGCTCTGTGCTGACAGCTGAGAGCCTGAAGCCTGCTTAAGATTCTGTGTCTTCCTCTCTGTTTGTCTTCCCTGCTCACACTCTGTCTCCCACTCTCTCAAAAATAAACAAAGATTTTGCACATATAGGAGGATTAGGAGGAACTTAACGGAGGACCATGGGGGAGAAGAAGGGGAAAAACAGTTGGGGAGAGAGAGGGAGGCAAACCATGAGAGACTCTTGAATACTGAGAACAAACTGAGAGCTAATGGGGGTGAAGGGGAAAGGGAGTGATGAGCATGGAGGAGGGCACTTGTGGGAATGAGCACTGGGTGTTATATGGAAACCAACTTGACAATAAACTTTTTTTTTTAATGTTTTATTTATTTCTAGGAGAGAGAGAGAGACAGCGTGAGCAGGGGAGGGTCAGAGAGAGAGGGAGTCACAGACTGAAACAGGCTCCAGGCCCCGAGCTGGCAGTCAGCACAGGGCCCGACGCGGGGCTCGAACCCACGAACCGCGAGATCATGACCTAAGTGAAAGTCGGACGCTTAACCGACTAAGCCACCCAGGCGCCCCGACAATAAACTATTAAAAAAATAAAAAATAAATGAATATTTTAAAAAATTTAAAGAACACAAAGGGCAGTAAGTGCTTTAAGAAGTCCCTCTGAATTTTCAGCCTCCTAAATATTTACTTGTTTCATAGTCAGTAATGTTGCATATTATCTAGTTTGTCTAATTGGAATATAGCTGTAGGGAGCCAATGTTATAGATGGGAAATGTGTGACTCTGATGGACAGAGTAGCTGCAAGATGCCAAAGTCACTCTCTTTATCCTTTTCCTCTTGCATCACATGGGGAGATCTTTATCGGGGTATTTCTGCTGTACCTAGGTTTTTACAGTGGTCCACCAAGTTTTGTTAGCTTTTAATGGGACTGAATGTGATTGTTGAGAGTAGCCCTAGTGATAAGTGGCTAGAACACACTACAGAGAAGTCTGGAGCTCTTTATTGCCAAGTAAAGCCAAAGGTGCCTAATCTTCTATTCTTGGAAGACCTACTGCAATCCATGATACCATAGTCCTCTCTTGATCTCTAAACCGTGATCTTCTTACTTTCTTGCTTAGCTGACTTCAGTCCCAGATAGATGGTCATGGCTCAGACTAGTCTGTTTTACTGTGAAAGGTTTATGGAATCTTTATCTTACCTAAATTGAGTGTTCTCTAGGATGACAGGTACCTGGGTGCCTGAAGCAATTTTCAGAAAGGCCAAGGAATCCCTCTGTAAGGGAAACCCTTGCACCATGGCTCTGAATGCAGAAGAGTTTATCTTCCATTTCTAACAAAGCCAAACATAGGCCAAAGATCAGTCTTTAAGGTGAAGATTGGGACCGAGGTTTTTACTCACGCTGCTACATTAGAAAATAACACTGATCCTTGGGGCTGGGTGGCTCAGTTGGTTGAGTGTCCGGCCTCAGCTCAGGTCATGATCTCACAGCTTGTGAGTTCAAGCTCCACATAGGGTTCTGTGCTGACAGCTCAGAGCCTGGAGCCTGTTTCAGGTACTATGTCTCCCTCTCTCTCTGTTCCTCTTCTACTCTCTCCCTCTCTCAAAAATAAACATTAAAATTTAAGAAAAAGAGCATTGACCCCAAATCCATGTCCACCAGAGGGTATATTTAAAACAAAGTTTACACTTAAATTTGGATAAAAAATGTGGGCAATATTGTTTTAACTTTTTATTTTAAGTAAACTCCACACCACATGTGGGGCTCGAACTCACAACCCTGACATCAGGAATCATAAGCACTACTGATTGAGCCAACTCCATGCCTCTAGATGATATTTGTTAAGAGAATTAAGTAGTAGATTCCAGTATAAAGATCCTTATGAAATCAACTGAACATTTTATTTATTTATTTATTTTATATTTATTTATTTTTGAGAGACAGGGAGAGACAGAGCACAAGTGGGGGAGGGGCAGAGAGAGAGGGAGACACAGAATCTGAAGCAGGCTCCAAGGTCTGAGCTGACAGCACAGAGCCCCATGTGGGGCTCAAACTCATAAACCATGAGATCATGACCTGAGCTGAAGTCGGACACTTAACCAACTGAGCCACCCAGGCACCCCCAACTGAACATTTTAGACAATGTAACTTGTCATGATTTCAGAAATTTACTGACAAATACCCAAAATCAAATAAAGAGCTATCAGAGTGGAAGGTGTTAATACTACAATTTTAATCACTTTTTACTAAAGGAAAATATAAGTGAATGCAAATAGCACATTTATTGTAGAGGGTAGACCTAAGTACACATCTCAGACTTGTCCAAGTGGCCTAGCAATTACAGGGTAGCATCTGATACATGTTTTGGACCAGATGAGATCCTTGCAAAGCACATGCTTTTGNAAAAAAAAAAAAAAAAAAAATTTCTCTGAGCTTCAATTTATGAACTGAGAGTTTTAATAATTGTGTCTGAAGCAGAGTCTGAGATCGGGACTCTTGTTGATTTATTTGAGGGTAGCAGGGAGAACAGGTGCTCTTGGGGGAATAGGAGCAAAGCAAGCAGAAGGAAGGGAAAAGAATGAAGCAAGAATATTCTAGATCATCTCTGTATCATAGCATATTGTATTCACTTAAGTAATTTAGTCCCTTCCTCCATATTAAGAAAGGAGACATTTTAATGACAAAAGGTGTTCTACAATAAATTGCTTTAACCAGAGACATATGTGATTAAAATTGATTAATAGATTTGCATGACCAGCTCTTAATGAGGTTTTTAAGTATCCCCTTATTTCTTTATCATTTATTTTGTCATCTGCTAGAATTTGCTACTACTAACCTTAGGTAGTAGGCACCAAAAGCTCAAGGATAAATACACAAGAGGAAATACTTAAAAACGGAAACATTGTACTCAGTACATTGACCCCATCCATGGCTAACCCCTTATAGATGTCAGCTCTATTAAGATCAACCTTGCCAACAATGTGCATATGCCTAGAAAATTCAAATCCTGTTCAAAAGAAATAATGCCATGGTGGAAATAAAACCAGTCCTAATATTCAGACAACATGGTAGAAGCACAAAGTGACTTTATCTACTACTGTTTACACATCTGCAGTGAATCAGGGTTTATGGATATGTTCATCTAAATTGCTCTACTTGAATGAACCATTTAAGGTTAAATGGGTATATTCTTTATTGTTTTATTATTCTTGTATTTCCTTTTCCACTTTCCCCTACATACATACTTTGCACTGTTTGTCTAGGTCATATTCAAACTGTCCAGAGTTGGTGTCAAGACCATAATGTTCAGTTAATCCAATGACTATGTGTCAGGGACACAGAAGAACTGTTGTTTAAAGCATGCCACTGTAAAGGTACATGGTGGCTCACTCCTCATATCAGAAAGTATGGTCAGAGAACCATTGCATTTGACCCCATTTTCTTTTATGAATATACAAATTGACACATATTTGAACAGATTTGAGAGCTTTTTTACTGCTTTAATCTTCCACATCCCCTTTGTCAATGGAACCTCAGAGTAAAGTCTGAAGACTGCTGAGTTCAATAGAAGTGTAATCTGGTCTCCTATGCTTTTAATCTATATGCAGCTTTCAGTATAGGTGTGTGTGTGTGTGTGTGTGTGTGTGTGTGTGTGTGTTACAACTCATATGCTTCATTGTTTTTTCTTTTCTTTTTTCTTCTGGAGTTCCTTCCATGTACTTCATTTTCCTTTGCCAATTATTGCCTATTTAACTGTAGGCCCAATATCACTGTTGCTTATAATGAGTTTCCAAAATTCCTTAAGGGGGAGAGGAAAAGGCTCAGTGAAAATTCCTAGAAAATTTACCCTACTGTAATCTGACTCTATTAAATTGAAAACATATTTTATAAGGGAGTGCTTTTCTCTCTTTTATAGTTTGAAGAGTAGTCCATTTCTATTTCTACATCTCATTGGCACTGCTCCTAAAGCATCTTGTCTAATTACTATTGAATTAAGGTTCCAAATAGATTCCAAGTCCTATATCTTATACTTTTGTTGATGAACATAAATCCAAACAAGAGGAGTCCAACACAGTGTCCAAGAAAATCCCATTTTCAGATCTGAAGCATCAGGATATGTGTGGTAGCAGCCTTCACTCTCACTCTCAGAGCAGAAGGAATCCAAGCTAGAGTGGAAGGGGTTGAGTGAATTGGGACCAGGCTGAATCATTAGGAATTTCATAGTTATATATATGCACTTTATATCATAATCCGAATAGAATAAGGGAGAGGCAGCCACGAATGGATACAAAATAGTGGTTAAAATAAATGATTAAAAATAGAAGTTTTAACAGCCATCAACTATATTTTTGATACATTGTTAAGGTGGCTTATATATGGTGTTTTTTGATTGATATAACCAACATGAGATGACTCTAAGGAATCTTCATCATCTCAGGATTTTTCACCTGAATCAGCATAATTATGAACTCTGAAGGAAGCCAGACCCCTTTATAATATCAAAACTTCACTAATGCACTGACCATTTATGAAGCTATCCCCCAATCAATGACCTTTCTCCACTGATTCATGTTCTGTCATTGCATCAGAGTATTTGTGGGTTGGGCTCTAGCTGCAAATGGAGTTATGTACCCATGACAAAGGGAATACAAAATGCACCAATCTGTACACCAAAGCTTAACTGGAGCTCTTGAGAAAATTGGTGAAAAGTGAGGCGAAATTCAAAGACTCTAATGATCAAACTGCAAAGCCAGGCATGAAACAATGCACCTTTTATAGAATAAACATCACATTATATAAGAAGTATCAATAGCTGATTTATCATTTGTCCTAATAATGATTGCATGGTTGCCATTTTCATCTACATGGTAGTTGATAATAGATCAAATAAAACCACTTCCATACCTTTCAGTTCCAGAAAAAGTCCCATGTAGACATTTTTTTATTATTTATTAAAAATAATTTGATTCCCATTTAAACAGATTCATTTTTAAGTGGCATTTTCCTCCGCATGAGTTATCCTCAGATAATAAGGACTTTTTGTATATTTCACAGAAGAGGAAATTCGTGCTCAGAGGAGTTAAAGTACTTCCATGTAGTCACATCATTTACGAGCTGTTAATTTGAGAGACCTGTTTTCAACCAGAGAATTTTGATGCCAACTCCAGGTTTCTTTTCACTGCACATCAGCTATTTTAAAATTCTCTTTCTTTTATATTCTATATCACATTGTAATGTTAAACATCTTTAACTTGGCCACGTTTTTACTTTCCCCCTTCACATGAAAATTCACTATTGTCAAAACCATTTCTTTTGGCTTTTCATTTTAGGGGTTCTTTTTGGAATAGTTATTGTTGAGAGATATTGCTTGTTTGAACATTCCATCCATTCTGATGTTTGGAATCCAGGCAACTTTAGACTACTAACCATTGGAGATGGTGGGTCTCTTTGTTGACACCATCTGTATACCATGTAGCTAAATTTAATATTTACAACTTCAAGATGTGTGAAAGAGTGCCTAATTTGAGAGGTACTTTCTTTGCTTATTTAATTTATACAACCAAAATCCCTGACTTAAAAAGAAAAAAGAAACTGAATAAAAGATATCAAGTGCCCCACAGAAACCTTTTGCACATTCATGCATTCATTAGCAACATTTTTCTCATTGAACTTTAATACTAGCTACTTAAACATGACAATATACTTCAAAATGTAGGATTATTATGTGCTCCTTGATTTTAAAATGTTCTTGGTAGTAAGTGGCAATATTTAAAAATACTATTTTTCCATTAGGATAACAAAAGGTGGAGAAATCATATGGCTGTGCTTACAATGAATGGTTTTAAGACTTCATTATTTCAAAAAGTAATAGCATCATTTTTTTTCTGTTGAATACTTTAGGTTCCCCTCCTCAACACATACACCTCTGTGTCCAGCAAAAGATATCTGTCACTTTAATAGAAATAAATGAAGCGGTTCTAAAGTAATGGCCATCTGCATGCCATCAATTCAAGAACAAACTTGAAATTATTTGGTTATACTGAAACAGAGCCTCTTTAGCTGTGATAAAGGCAATGCTGCATTTTTTTATTCTTACATTTGATAGAATAGAATGGAATTATAATGGCATTTAGGGTAATAAGCATTAGGCCAAGAGAATAAATATAATGACCATTATAAAAACTGAAGAGTATTTAAGCAAGAATTAATATAAAATACCATATGTATTCGCCAAGCAGAGACAACATTTCATATGAATGATGTCTAACTAGCATTACTTGATTTAAGTGATGCTGGGTAGAACATCATGTCAAAAATGCACGGTCTGCATGGCAACTCAGCACCCAAGAAGAATGGGTAGATTCTGTTATTCAGTAAGCACATGTTATTGTTGACTAAAGTTTTACTGACATCCAAAGTTCCTTTTATGTTTTGCATAACAGACAGTGGTAAGTAGCTCTCCTTGCTCTCTCAACTCAGGGCTAATACAATAACCTCTGTAGCAAAACGTTCTGGGTTTGAATTTTGTTCTGCAGCGTACTAGTTTTTTTGATCTTAGACATGTGACTTAAACTCTGCCTCATTTCCTTTATCCACAATATGGGAAATAATAGAATTTTCCTTTAGGGTTGTTATGACTCTTCATTATATAAGTATCTAGAATAGTGCCTTAGTATATGGTACCTGGTCAATAATTGTGTTGATATATCATCATACATTTTCAGATACCAAATACCACATAGACAATTTATGAAAATATGAATTGCACAAATATTCAGTTAGTACTTAATGTGAAATTAAGTATGAAATACCATGTTAGGGATGGAAGCCCAAACCTCAAGGAATAGAGAATGCAGTGATTAGAACTTCCTAGTTTTCTTCAAAAGGTCTTCTCAAAGAAAGTTGACAACAAAACTTATAATATGCTCGTGGTCAGTAAGAGGTCTAGTCCACTGAAAGGTGAGTCACATTTACATGTCCCTGAACTTGAGGGCATCTGAGAATTATTCCCAACAAGGGCTTTCAAGTGAATTGTGTTAAAGTCATCACTTGGTTTCCATTTTTTTAATTATTATTATTTTAGAGAGGGGGTAGGGGGGAAGGGCAGAGGGAGAGAGAGAGAAAATCTTAAAAGGCTTAGCATGAAGCCCAAGCTGGATGCATCTCAGGACCTGAACTGAAATCAAGAGTCATGGTCAAATGCTCAATGGACTGAGCCATCCAGGCACCCCCTAGCTTTCCCTTTTTCTTAACATACAAATCTGGAATCTTTGGCATTGACTAAAAGACCCCATTTAAATAGCTTTAATAGCATTGGCTCAACCTGTTCTTCTTCTGGTTCTCTCTGTTCCAGCCACTTTGGCTTTCTGTCAGTTCTTCAAACATGTTTTGCTCCTTTGCATCTCATGACTTCTTCAAATGCCCTTTCTTCAGCATGAGACACTTTGTGTATATCCTGTCTGGCTGACTCCTTCAGATTTCTACTTAAAGGTCAACTGTTCATGGAAACGTTCTCTGATTCCTTCCCAGACTGGCGTATATATGTATATATATATATATATGCCTGTAACATGCTCTCACAGAACCCTGCTTTTCTTTTTATCACAAATACAATTACACAGTTAACTTTATAACAGCAGTGGAAAGACATCATAGTCACAGATAACAGTAATGAAACTATCCACACATAGTACCTCATCAACAAAGAAGAGTAAGGACAGGAGTGAGTCCAGGAGAGAGCAGGAAATACAGACATTTACATTCTGTCCGCTCTTCCCCTTCAGCAGGCTTATGACCTGAGACCCATGAGTGGCCATAAAATGACATGGGAGCTCTGCTCTTTCCTTGGTTGTTCCCATTAACCAATTTTCTTTGTTGATAAAATGGAATGCCAATATTTGAACATGTTTTTCAAACATCATGCCTCCTTCACACAAGCCAACATCATCATCTAGGGCTCAGTTAAAAAAAGAATTTGGCCCTAAACTGTAAGAAAATTATCCATGTTGAATTAATTGAAAGACACTCTGGAGATCTTGGGGTGGCACCTTCCTAGGGAATTTTCTAAGGTAATTTGGGTCGTGTGCACTTTTTGCCCTACTTGCTAGTTTACAACCTAACAATAAAGATGCAATTCTATTTTTAATATTTCTAATCTTGGCCTAAAGTACAAGGTCTAAAAGGGTGGAAGCTACCTCAATTTCATCACTGTATCCCTGGCACACAGCAGGATGCCTGGATCACACTGGAGCTTAATAAATATTTATTGAATTAATTAACATTCCACCAGTGTTTATAGGATCAGTCTATTTGGGCAATGATACAGTTTGGAGTTAGGAAGACTAAAGAAGTAGAAGGCAGACAGAACTCCAGAACCTTACACATTATGCAGACTTTATAGAACCTGCATGCCCATAGAAACCTAAACTAAAATAGCAGAAAAACTGAGAGCCAGACATGACAAAGTTCAGTATATTTTAATGAAGACTTATGTATGGAAGGCAACATTCTGTCTTTTAATTCGCTTTCTAAGCCAGCCTATAAACATAAAGCTAACACCTTCCTTATCATTTTAGGTCGAATGAGCCGGACTCGATTTATCATTATGCCAACCCAAGGAGAAGGACGGCCATGCCCCACAGAGCTTACCCAGCAGAAAACCTGCCCAGTGATGCCCTGCTACAGCTGGGTCCTTGGCAACTGGGCTGCATGCAAATTGGAGGTAGGTCATGCAATGATACTTAAAGAAATCTTCTCAGTATGCCTAAAGCATCTGTCTGGTCAACCTGTGTGCTGATGGAATAAATTTCACAGCACCAGGGGATTGGTACAATGTATTTTTATTCAGTAGAGCACGTGCAAAAATACGACCAAATGACTTAAACCTCATGCCAAGTGTTGTTGCTAGGAAAAGAGCCATTCATTAGTCACTGGTTCTAAAAGGGTCATGGGACTTTCACTCTCTTAGGCATTCTCAAGAATACCATGCGATGTTCCCGGCTTATTGAAAATATGAAAGCATTATTTAATTAGGCAAAACCCTGATGCTACGGAAATGCACAGCTTGCTGTGGACTGTATTTCTTAAAGATGTACTTTTAGGCTTAGACAAAATCTTGCATATGGGCAGAAAACCAAAAGTGTATGAAAGTTATATTTTAACATTATTACACGAACCAAGGTTACTACATTTTCCTCAATGATTACTTTTTTATTGACCTGAAATAGAAATGCCTAGCAACATCATCATATATCATATACCCAGAGCTTTTGCTGGATCAGCAAAGATCTCCTACTGCATTTTCTCTCTGGTTTCTAATGTAAGAAAAGCACATTGATTTCTTTTTATTCTCTTGTTTTACTAGCTTTTCCTTCAGTTCATATTCCAAAGCACATTTTAATTAGGTGACAATAATTATGATTAAGCATTAGGACATCTGCAGAGTCTTCTCATAGAGATGTTTAGTGTTCCTGTCAGGATGACATTGTCATGTAGCATTACTACCTTGCAGAAGTTAAATGCCCATGTATTTTAATAAGTCCCAGAGGAACAAAACTGTGTGGTACATTTGTTCAGTCTCCTTTTTACAGAAAATAAGATAACTGTGCTCATTAATTCAATAGTAACCTAACATTAGTGAATCTGAATACTTTTGCCTACTAGTCTAAAATCTTCTTTTCTAAATCTGAAGCAATTTTTACATGCTGCTTGGAATCACAATAAAAAATGGGAGGAATAGTTTTTCTTGTAATTGTGATAACTGTTGACAGAGTAGAGAAAATAAACTCAAAGAACTCAGGAACCCACTGAAGGGGAAGAGAGAAAAGTTAGCAGGGGGAGGACTGAGAGAGCCCACGCTCCAAGTCTCGCCAGGCATACAACTACTACTCTACCTTCACTCTTCTACCTTCCCTTTTCATCTTCTCAGGTGTAAGGAGCCTCTTTTAAATACACAATTCTGCCTACTTGGCCCATGGGGATATTTGGGGCCCTGACTAATGTAGTGTTCCAGTTTGCTCTCACTTACTGAGCTCATGCCAGAACCAGAGGGGCAAGAGTGGTGGGTTGTGAACACTGTCTGTAGAACTGCCAGTGAGGCTTGGGGATTGTGATCTCCACTGGAGATACCCAGGCTTGGAGGTCCTGGAGCTGCTAGCAGCAGGTGTATCCAGAAATTTCAGAGCTGCTTCTGATTTCTAGATGAGGTTATTCTTGCTCCTTGACACACTTCCAGTCAAAAGGAAATGCTGAAGTTCAACTTAATCCAGACAAAATTCT
Source organism: Crocuta crocuta (assembly GCF_008692635.1). Classification (NCBI taxonomy): domain Eukaryota; kingdom Metazoa; phylum Chordata; class Mammalia; order Carnivora; family Hyaenidae; genus Crocuta; species Crocuta crocuta. The sequence continues at coordinate 16,949,261 of NW_027530545.1, read as the reverse complement.
CAAAAAACAAGTCTAGGTAGTGAGTTGCTCTGGGGCGGGCACCTTACCGGAACAGGGCCAGTCGGCTTTCTTCCCTAAGAATTTGGAATAGGATTAGAGCTGTTCAAAGATTGTGTATCCAAGTACTCTTACCTGCCACATTTTCCTGCCCTGTAGATAAAATAAATAACTCTGAAGCAAAAACGAACAAAGAAGGTCCCACACAAAAAGAGGAGGCCAAAAAGAAAGGGAATCATGATGATATGAGTTGAATTTTGCCCGAGTTCAAGCTGCATTTTTGCTTTTTCTGAAGCCTAACTGTGAACCCTTTGTGAGACAGATAACCCGGTATCTTTTTCGGCTTGCCTTTTCTTAAATGTATATGTAAACAGGGTTTGGAATTACCGATTCAAATACGTGTGGGCCTCTGCACACAAAGGACGATCACATTTCTCATAGCTGCATTTCTCCTTTTCCTGGCTGTCCTTGCCTGCCAAATACAGGTTGGGCACTCGTTTAGTGAGGGTGGTGGTGATGTCCAAGTGGCTGACTGCCATCCAGTGGATCAAACCATCAGAGAAGCTAGCACAGGGCACAGTGGGTGTGCCAAAATACCACTAACATAGAAAGAGATTAGCAAAAGGAAGTCTGTATCCTCAAGCTTCACTTTTCTTTTCTTTTCTTTTTCTTTCTTTTTTTAGTGTTTTCTAGCTCTTTCTATCCAAATTCCTCAGTTGATAACATGTATCCACACATATGTTCATGAATCTGTTTTACAGGCTCAGACTCCCAGAGTCTAACAAGCTTAATGTTGGCCAGCGTTCTGCCAGTTCCTAGCTGTGCCATTTCGGCCAAATCCGTAAACTCTCCGAGTCTATTTTCCTACCTCTATGGGGAGTAGAAATAGTACCTGTTTTTTCTGGGAGCTTTTGGTAGGGATTAGACAGTTTATATACAGTGCTTACCTTGGTACCTGACATAAATTAAGAGCTCAATAAATTGTAGTTGCTATTATAACTTTGATTAAGACTATGATTATGATTATTATCACCATCTGCCTCTAGACATCTGGAGACTATACAAAACATCCATCAATGATGCGGACAGTGGAGAGTCAGTGAGAGAATCCTAACTTGTTGACATTCTTGCTCAAAGAAGACTGGGTCTATTTTCAGTCTCTAGTGTGGAAAACTTTATGAATGAGAGTGAGTGAATGCTTGCTTTATGAATGAAATTATCATTCTGATGCTGATTTCTCTTCATCTTACAGCCGCCGTTGTCAAAGATATAAGAGATTAAGGTTGAATGTGGGTACATACTAGGAACATATTCTTGTTTGTCTTGGTTTTTAAAGGGATCCCTGACGTAGACTTGTTTCCTGTCATTTCTTCACACTCCCATCTCCTGGAATGTCAAACCAAACTCTAATCAACTTCATCTTCTGTTACCTGAGGTTTCAGAAGGCAAATTTCATGTACTGCTGAATCTTCACACTCCTCTTTCCAAGTACTCTGTAGAAAACATACAGCTTAGACAATTCTGCAATGGATCCATCATCTGGAATGATACTTATAAGAGAGAACCCTCAAAAGAGAAATTCAACTTCTACTAGTTATTTTCCACTTTAGAGAGTAAACACTTATTAGAGCATTTTCTTAAAGGAATCTACTGTGTCTTGACTTTGAACCTTGCTCATCTCTCAAAAAACGCACTCAGAACAAAATTAGTGTTCATTTTTTTGAGTTTCACAAATGCCATAGAAATTATTATAGCAATTATGAAGTATTGATAAATCAGGTGTGGGAGTTTCCATCTTAGATAAACAAATGAAAAACCTTGTGAAAACCTCTCTAGAAGCAAAGGTGATACTTTTTTTTTTTAAATCAATTTATATGCCTATTCAGGTTTTTAAGCTTTAAATGGCTACCACTTGGACCTCCCTTAAGTTCCACCTTTTCTTTCTTGAAAGTATGTCTTTAAATTCTAACTGCTTGTTACGTCAAGAATTCTTCTCAGCAGTCATTCTGTAACGTTGTGTACCTCCGGCAGTCTGTCCACGACCTGCCCTTGGCATTCAGCAGTTGCTGCCACGGTGCCTTGACCTGATCGGGGCCTGCCAGCCCCCAGCCCCGCTGCACGCCCTGGCACGCTGTCATGACTACTTTAGCTAAACACCCCGTCTTCCTGTGCTCCTGCCACAAAAGGCCACAGCAACTCCAAAGCCTAAGAAAGGCTGTTTCTGGCTCCTGCAGGGGGCAAGGCATAAAAAGAACATGAAACCCAGTTTTCCAGTGCAGAGCACAGTTATCACACTGTCACCTAATAATGGGTTAGTGGATTATAGCATGTGGTATCCCTGACTGTAGTAACAGAGGTGCAAAGGTGGGATCTCTCTCTAGCGTTTTCTCCCTCCACCTCTCCCATCATATGAGCACGAGTCATGAAAATTCCAGCTCTTCCACTGACTTCTGCACTTCGTAGAAATTGAGCAACACACCTTGGAAGTTTAGGGGAGTTAATACTGCCTGGGATTGCTTCCCTCCCCCATCTAGGCTGGTACTGAGCCATGTTACCACATGGCCTCTCTGGAAGGCATGGTGGCCGAGAAACCAGCTGTGTTTACTTGCGAAGTTGAGGCCAGCTTGGTAACATACCACCTTATATTTGCTCTCCCTCCATTCCTGCTCTAGTTCTTTATCCTCACTCTGCCATCCTGGGATCTCACCTCCTTAACGTAGAAGCTTTGCCTTAGGCTTTATTTTCTAAACTATTTATGGAAAAACAGAGCTATCTAGAGTTATCCAAATATCCAGTGGACTTCTATTTGAAGTATGAGCACCTGACAGAAACTGAGGAGAAAATGCTCATGAGTATCTGCCAAAAATGTTATAGTAGGAAACCTTTCATCAGGCAGATGTTTAGGTCAAATAACCACGAAGAGCTTTCCAATTCTAAGCTTCTGTTTCTGTGAAACATTGCACAGTTTTCTTTCTAATTGTCCAAAAAATCTGAGTGTGATTTGTATTAAATGTCTTCAAAGAACATTATTCAACACAGAAGGCATGCTGGGAAAAGAACTTCTTGTGGCAAGAGAGAAAATCAGTGTTTTATTGAGAACTCCAACCTAATCCATATAAGAAAGTACTGAATTCCCTACAAAAGAAAAAACAGCAAAGTAAAAGAGAAATATATGCCCTGTGGCTGTACATGCTCTCTTGGGGAGTGATTATGGATTAGGCTATTTTAATACATACACCTAGACAAATTTTGTATGGTTTTTTTCTTTTTCAGTCAATCCTGGCTGAGTTCCAAAATGAATCGTCATATTCTGAGCACATACATTCCATGGAATAAATTTGCATTTCTACTTCAGCTTCTCTATCAGCTCTAGAAGGATTGCCAAGTGATACTTTCTTGTCAACAATTGAAAGATAACTCCTAGGAGGAGGAAGCTTCAGATTTTCTTGGGCAAGAGGTGGCAGAAGCTAAAAACAATCAAAAAACAAACAAAACAACGACAATAACAACAAAACCTGTGAGATACTAATTGTTTGGGTAATTTTAACTGTATCCTTTCCTTTCTTAGGGTGGAGACTGTGGGGAAGGAGTCCAGATCCGCAGCTTGTCCTGTGTGGTCCACAACGGTTCAATCTCTCACCCGGCTGTAAGTGTAGATGAGGCACTGTGTGGAGAAATGCCCTTTCAAGACAGCCTCCTGAAACAGCCATGCTCTGTACCTTGCCCAGGTATGCAATTTTAAGTGATTGGAAGGGACTTCCCTGGTGATTTAATTTTTTTTTTCCTTTTCATTTTTCTGGAGAAGCTCTCCTTAAAATTGAAATTTCATACTATTTTCACTACAATTAAAAATGCAATAAAGTTATCACTTTATAATATCCCTACAGCTTCAGTGGAGGCAGAGTAGGTTGGAGGCACTGGACTTAGAAATTTAAGAACTAAGAATCTGTGTCACATCATTGGTGTTTACCAGAGACATAGAGTCTAGTGCCTTGAACTGAAATTTGCACCATCTAAAAAATGTGTTAATAATGCCCAACCTGACAGCACTGGCCAGTACTCAAACAATGTTGACTAGATCTTTGATGAACCCTTGAACGGTGGTGTGGTAGGAGCAAGTAACGCTATAGGTTCATAAAAGCATTCATTAAATGTGAAGGTCATTGTTAGTTACATAATATGTGTGAGTTGATTTTAATCCTAATAACCAACCTAACTTGTATGGTCTAAGTTTACGGTGCCTGAATATATCCATAAGTGTAAATACATACATAGGTACATACATATGCATACAAATGTATATGCTTAAATTAATAAATATTCCTTAAACTCAAAAATACTCCACTTCAGAGACCAACTTGTTCCCTTTATATGGTTTCTATGCCTGTCTATTTTACAATGTTACTGCTGTTCTTTGAAAACTGAGTTACTATCATCCTTACATCTCCCTTTTAAAAAGTTTATTACCACTGGAAGACATATAGTGTTATCTACATAAAACTGCCATTACTACATTTCAAATCATAGTAATCTAGTTTTCAGTACTTTCTTGCTAAACTAGATTAAACCATAAATTGTTATTCTCAGTATATTCCAAGTGGAAAATTGGTCAAGGTAGAATGTACAGTACCTAGAACCTGCCCCTATCACAGTGCCATCACCACAAATCTCACTGTGAACCCTGTCCATGTTTTCAAGTGTCAGTTTTCATGTTATTTTCCTTGCTCTGTGCTGCACAATCATCCAGGAGACTGCCACTTAACGGATTGGTCAGAGTGGAGCACGTGTGAGTTAACCTGTGTCAATGGAAGAAGCTTCGAGACAATGGGCCGCCAATCTAGGTCAAGGACATTTATAGTTCAGTCTTTCGAGAACCAAGACAGCTGCCCCCAGCAGGTTCTAGAAACACGCCCTTGTACAGGTACCAAGAGCACTTTTCAGTTCTCAGCCTTGATTGAGCAACGCTTATTCTCTTTGTGTGTGAGGTGTAATAGAACCGCTGTTATCATATTTACTTGCAGGAGGCAAATGTTATCACTACACATGGAAAGCAAGTCTTTGGAACAATAATGAACGAACTGTATGGTGCCAACGTTCAGATGGCATTAATGTCACAGGTATTCCTGCCTAAGATTTGTGTGGGCACTTCAAAAAGATCTGAGTGTTGGTGTTTGTGAGAAGAATTAGCTTCCAAATTATAAGCAAGAGAAGACTGGGCAGGTGACCTTAGATGATCTTCATAGCAAAGTGTCATTATATCTTTTTTTGTTTTAAATTTTTACTTGAGGTATATATATTGGGCATATAATGTTAAATTAATTTTGGATATATGACATAATGACCCAACAATTTTACACATTACAAAATGCCCACCATGATAAGTGTATTATGATATTATTGACCATATTCCCTATGCATCATTTTTCTTCCCCGTGACTTATTTTATAACTAGAAATTTGTACTTCTTAATCCTCTTCACCTATTTCACCCAACACTGCCCCCCTCCTTGACCTTTGGCAACCACCAGTTTGTTCTACGTATTTTTAAGCCTGGTTCTTTCTTTTTTGTTGTTGTTTGTTCATTTGTTTTTTAGATTTTATACAAAGTGAAATCATAGGGTATATGTCTTTTCCTGTCTGGCTTATTTCACTTAGCATAATACCCTCCGGGTCTGTCCATGTTGTTGCAAATGGGAAGACCTCATTCTTATGGCTGAGTAATAAAACCTTGCATCTTAGAAAGCAAACAAACAATTCTATTTGAAGACCCATAACATCTATGACAACGTACACTATAAAATTTCCTTAAATATCATGTTCTGAGACAAAGGCTGAAAAATACAGATAGTTTAAAACAATGGTCTCTAAAGTTTTAAATCATGTACCTTCTTAGTAAAAGGTTTTGGAGGACATGTCTCAACATATCCTATCCTGCACTCTTATTCTAAGATTTTAGGAAACACATACAAAAGTTGAAATTTAAAGGTGGATAAAGATAAAATATATTTGTTAATGGTGCGAAAACACTTTTTTTTTTTTGCTCAAAGTTGTATTTCTTTGTATCATGCACTGGAAACTTGGTTTTGGATATTTTGCTAGTCATTATTGTTTAATGTCTAGACTGAGCAAAGGCTTCCTCATTCATAACAGTGGATATCATTTGATTATATAAATGATCTCAATTTTAAAGTTTTTTAATGGCTTATCAGAGAGAATTGTTATTGTTTTTAGTGCTACTGTGGCTGACAGAGCTTATTGAATCAGTGAGACAAGTGGAATTGAGGAATCATCAGCTCTGCCTTTTTCTTGTTTGCCTATTTTTGCATTGCATATTCCCTTTAATCCATTGTTTATCCATACAATAATTTTAAGCTCCTTGCCCATACTGTAAGTTATCGTTGGAACTAAACACGCTGTAAATCTTCCTAACCAGGAACACAGAAAGCAGCAACATCTACAACATGCTGAGAGCTAAGCGGTGAGGGTTACACTATCAAATTCTCTGTACCTAGTACTTGGTGTACGGTGGACAACATGGGGCCATCCTCCTGTGGGGGCAGCTCAGGTTATGAGGCTCAGCTGTTAAGTATGAGAGCTTAATATTTTTAAAATTTAAACTAAATATTGTATGAACTATACAGTTTTGAATTTTCTTCCCAATTCCCTAGAGATTCACTACTTCTGGGGTGCAGACACTACTCTTTGCAGATCACTGGTTTAAAGAGTGTAAACACTCCTCCAACAACTATTAGTAGCTATAGGTTCATGTGGTCATTGCCACTAACGCCCGGATTATCCATTTCACCCATAGGTACTAATTCTGGATTATAGAAATTTTTTTTGTTTTGTTTGTTTTTATTTTTCCTGTGGAGATTATTTTATTCTTCCAGTAACAGTGGGAATGTAGCTGCTTCATGCCCAGGGAAAATACAGATCTGTTTCCTACACCACCTAAGGCCAAAAGCTTTTGGCCAGCTACCCATTCATAAACTATAATTGGGTGACAATTTTTAAGGCAAAAACTAGAATCTCTAAATGAAACCAGTATTATATAAATAAAATTTAAACACTGCCCTCAAATAATACATCAAGTTGTTAGCTTAGTACCTTGAATCCAGAAAGGCATGACTAATATGTAAATGATTTTCATATTATAGGGACATTATTCCATCTGTTTACTCAAAAATACTTAATGAGCACCTGCAAGTACTGTATCAGATGTATGACTCTGTCTCCTGGAGCTTTACATTTGCTTTTAAAAATGTGTAAAGCTCCACTTTTATGACTCTGTGTGTGTGTGTGTGTGTGTGTGTGTGTATTTTCTGGTTGAGATACATTTAAAACTGTTACCAAAGTGTTTGCCATTGTGGTCCATGAATCCATCAGTCGCATTCTTTTAGCATTTGGTTGTTGCCAGTTGGCTTATTGCCTAGTTGGGGTATTCAGGAGCGGGAGAAAAATATACATAGAATGAGTCTTTGAGCAGATCTATTTTCTGCTCCTGAACTTACATTGAAATTTCATCAATTCTTTTCCTGATCCCTGCACACAGATGTTGCCCTCAAGCAGAGCCATATGATAGAATGACAATGCCAATGAGCAGGTATAAAAACTACTGCAAACATCTTGTTAGCAGAGCCTCCTCTCTTGAACAATTCTTCCTGGAGTAATCTATAATATACAGCTGGACCATATGTCAGCAAATGGGCATAAAAAATAATACTGTTATAGTCTGGCCAGTGCCAGAGAGGAAAGAGGAAAAAAACTTTTTTACTGTTTACCATAGCAAAGTCCACAAGTGATGGTGGGGGTTCTGTTTTATTGTAGGCGGCTGCTCCCCTCAGACACGTCCTGCTGCCATTAGGCAGTGTAATCCCGCCTGCAGGAAACCTTTCTCCTACTGTACACAGGTGAGTCCAGTGCGGGAGCCATCTGCAGTTCATTACTGTCTTATGCATATGCTGTTGGGTGTTTTCCGTGGGCGCCAGCCCCAGCGGCAGTTCCATGGGCTCACGGTACCATCTAGAGGAGTTTGTGGGAATAAATGCAGGTATTAGGGATTTTTCTTTGTAGGGCTGTGTCTTACGGAAAGCAGTCTTTTTCTAGAACTCTGTCTATAGGCAAATCTACCTTTCAGATATCTCATTTATATTAGCTCTGCTTATCAACAAATGTTCTTAGTGGATTTATTCTTTCATTCTTAGCCTTTCATCTACCCAAACTATTTTGAAAGATATTATAAATGTCTATATTTGCTAATTACTTAGTAAAAGTTGAATATTTGCCTATGGGTAAAAAGAATGTATGTACACCCACACGTGTTTTTTAAAAGCGGAGATCTTTCCCTCTGTTCTTCTCCCTTAACTCGCATTTACTCCTGCTCAGGAATTAATGCAAAATGTGCAATGTATTCTAATCAATGGCACTCACAGTGTGCAGTGAGAAACAGTTTTATTATTATGTGTTCTTTCCCAAAAATGATCTGGTTAAAAATAATTCAGGCAATCCTATTTTATGCCTCTTTTACTTTTGAGGTAGGTTAATTCTCTACCACAGAAAAACAAATACTTAAGCTAACAGAGGAGAAAATAGGTCAGCAACAACTTCATATGCTAATGAGATTTGCAAAATAGAAGTTGTGGCTTTCCACTAACCATCGGGATACCCTCTTTAATAAAAATATTTTTACCTTGAATCTTTGGCATATGTGATTGGTTACCCTTTTTACTTAGATTAATCGAGATGGTCTCAATTGTCGTAACTAGTTCTTTGCATTGAACACCATGTAACATCTTCAAATGAAATGCTGTAATAATTGTCATTATTATAGGAATGCTGCCTGTTCACTAAACAATGGGCAATGATTAATTCTACGTACTTTTCTGATCTTTGTCTTTTGTAGAAGATTGAGGTGCCCTCTTTAGTTGGAGTGTATATTCTTCTTAAAATCATGTGTTAACAATTGATGACTCAAATAGGTCCATCCTTATGAGTCACCCAGAGCTGAGTGGCTATTTGAAGGGCCTATTAAAAAATGCCACAAAAACAGTTTCAGGTGAGGAGCCCCAGCAGCAAAGTCACAGATTCATAATTGTATCCTCAACTTGTCCTATTCTTCTCTATTGTCTTTATATTTGCTGGAAGAAGGAAGAGCTATTATTTTCAGTTTCACCTCAAGAGACAGAAAGAAATCCTTGTTCTTTATGACTCATCACAGCCAACTCATCTTGGAGAGGCTTATTGTACATGAACGTGACCGGGAATTCACAGACAAATATGAAGCACACATTACCACAATGCCAACTAGGATTGGCAAGTAGTGATGTAGTGTGACACTCAGGTTACTACAAGGAAGGATATGGGACATATGCCTTTGGTGAAGTCTTTATTTTTATTTTTTTCTATACTTAGGCTGCCCTCCTTGAGTGCAGAACCAAGCTTCCAAGCAGAGAGGTAGTTCAGACTAGTTAGTGATCAAGGGTACAAGGTGGTAAGTGGCATTCAGCAGCTGCTGCGGCAACAGACATCAAAAAGCACAAAAATCCAAAGGCGCCCCATACATAATCCGTGTTGCTTTACTTCTCAGCATCAAGGGCAGCAGGTTTGAGTGAGTGGGCAGGAATCTGAAAGAGTTGGGGGAAGAGTTGGAGGATAATTTGATTAAGTGCCTTAAATATTTCTGTAAAAGAGAAAAAGGAAGGAATGGATGCCCTCTGTTGTGATTTCTTACATGGAAGGTATAAGAATTGTAAGCCTGTAGAAAAATCAGACACTGTATTCAAAGGCTGACTTTGGAATTCAGAAAGATGAACTGTTTGGCTTTTCTTTGGCAACTCTGTTGCTGCAACACCCCAAACTGCCGTAACAGATCATGCATGTATTAAGTGATTTCAACATTTAAATTGTTCTTCTTCATCACTGTGTGATGAATAAAACTATTTTGTATGCTGTAGGGTGGCGTCTGTGGCTGTGAAAAGGGATATACAGAGATAATGAGATCAAATGGTTTCTTGGATTACTGCATGAAAGTCCCGGGCTCAGAGGATAAAAAAGCTGATGTGAAAAACGTTGCCGGGAAAAACAGACCTGTGAATTCAAAAATACATGATATTTTTAAAGGATGGTCACTTCAACCCCTTGATCCAGGTACATTTCAGTTAAGAGTAAGAAATATACATTTTTCTCATGGGGGGGAGGGGGTTGGGCTTCATGTTGTAACCACTGCTTATGACAGAAAGAATAGAGGGAAGGAGGAGAGACGGAAGAGGTGATGTGGTCGAATTCAACGTTTCTTAAATTTTAGTACCATATAAGACGTAGTCCCTTTAAATGTAAAATGTTCTCATGGATGGTTGAAGATAAGTCTGTTTCAACCCCAGTGTAAGACATACTGAATGAAGTTCTCAAAATATTAACATTTAAAATCATCTTTTAATTATAAGTTATCTCTGTAAAAGAGAATGCCTTTGTAACTGTGGTTTTGTGTATATAATTGAAATTAAAAGCAAAAACTGTCATGGATCAAGAACATGTAGATACCTTAGGAAATGTCTAGGGACCCTATCTGGTTTGAGAGACACTAGTGGAATATTAAAGAGCCTTAATTTCACAGACAGACCTTGACCTCCTGGTTCAGAATGCACCTGTGTATTGAAAGTGCCTCAATGATGTGGTTAAGTGAAACAAAACCCAGAAACTAGATCTAGTAGGAGAAATCAGATGTACACTCTTCAACCAACTATTCAGGATGACCACAGTAATCATTTTTATTCCCCTGTATGTCTGGGCATGCCATAAATTTTAAAAACATTTCATTTTGTGACTAAATTAGCAGTACCTTTACATTTGAAGGAAGCATGATATAAAATGCAGTCAGGCTCACCCATTGCCTGTACACTCTACTTCAGGAAGAGAATTAGGGTTTCTAGAAGAGAATTCTAGAAACATGAATGCTCAAATCCACAAGTGGGGTCCTTAGACTTTGGGAGCTAATTAAAATAGCAGTAATAGCATGCACCTGCATATGGTATATCTATGTTTTTCTCTTGATAGTATAAATTGGAGCAACCTTAAGAAAGTCATTTAGGCAATATGTATCATACAGTTTGACCTANTAGCTTCTTGTTATATAAAAGATGAGTGTACAGGCACCTGGGTGGCCCAGTTTGTTAAGCGGCCAACTTTGGCTCAGGTCACAGTCTCAGAGTTTGTGGGTTCAAGCCCCACATCAGGCTTTGTGCTGATAGCTCAGAGCCTGGAGCCTGCCTCAGATTCTCTCTTTCTCAAAAATAATAATAAATAAATGTTAAAAATCTTTTAAAAGATGAGTGGAACTAACCTAAATGTCTATAAGCAGAATATGGAAAAACAAAATATAATGCAATTCTACATTACGTCTCATATTAAAAAGAATCAGACCTGCCTGTAAGATTTAGTATGGAAAACTGCATGCATGCACTCATATGTTTGCATATACAAAGGAAACTAAAATGATTGATTCACAAGGAAACAGGTAACAGTGGTAGCCGCTGGGTTGGGAATTGAGAGAGAGCATCAGGGAGACTTCTTATGTTTCCCTACGTATCTTTTTTCAATAGTTTGAAGTTTGATCCTATCCATTATGCTATTATAAAAAGTTATATTCTTTTTTAAGTAACATGGACCACATACCTCCACACTGGGGATTGAAAAGTACTGGACCCTCCCAGTACTTCAGTTCTGTGAGGTTTAGGAGTAAAAAGATGAAAGGTCCTTTATCAAGGAAGACTTTTTTCTTCCAATGTAAAAAAAATTCAGAATAGGAGATTTCATCATTAGTGTTTCAAAGAGATCCAACTCAAAGCTTTATTAAAAGTTTTATGACCATAGAAAAGTATCATTACTGCATTGAAACCTCATTCTAAAAACCTGACTGAAGCTTTAAAGTGTCTTATAAGCAAAAACTGTAATGGGTAGTGATAATATAATTGAATGTAATTATGATTTTATTCAAAATTTTATTCCAATTGTTTCTTTAATAGATTTTGATAGTTGTTCATCCCACAGAAGCCTAAGATGCCAATAAGTTTTTTGAACCTGCAGTTAATTACATCCGTGTAGTGCAATGAATCTTCTGTGTGCATCTATCTTTCAGAAAGGAATGCAGTTCCTTGTGGGTGCTGAGGCATCGCTCTCCGCCCAGTTAGCCGTGCTGACATTAAGCAGAAACTAGAAAAACATATATGCTCATGTCATACATGACATAGTAAAAATCACAAAACAGATCAAACTATTGGGTTCTATTTTTCTTAATTCTAGCAGATAGGACATTAAAATAAGGTGTACTTTCACATATATGGTTCTAACTTGACATAATTCGGTGAATTTATTATTAGCTTATTTGGGCATGTAGTTTTTGCCCATTCAAGCAGCCAAGTCACCAAAAGTAGTGATAGTAAGTTTCTTTGCATGTAGGATTGCCTCTTAATTTTTTGGTTCTATTTATGTTGTCTAAATGTATTATTATACTTCAGTGTTACATGTATAAGACACTATAAACATACAAAACTAAAACAGTCTGAGAACTCTTTTGTATGCTAAACTTATTATTTAATCTCTATTTTACACAGATGGCCGAGTAAAAATCTGGGTTTATGGTGTTTCAGGTGGCGGTTTTCTTATCATGATTTTCCTAGTATTTACTTCCTACCTTCTTTGGTAAGTACTAACTAGCAAGGCATTTATATTCCATATTCTTATAGGTGACATATTATGCTAAAAGGTCATTGGCTATGGTAACTGGACTCTTGAACCCGCAATTATCAACAGTAGAATATTTGAAATTATTGTCCTCATTTGACATAACTTTTTTGTTTGGTTTTCAAGTAATATCAGAAGGTATAAGAGATAAATCATTAGTAAGGAATTTCCCATTTTAGTATTTTGATTTAGGCTTTTTTTATTTAAAAAACTTTTTGAGAGAGTTGAGACACAGAATCTGAAGCAGGCTCCATGCAATGTGGGGCTTGAACTCACAGACTGTGAAATCATGACCTGAGCTGAAATCGGACACCCAACCAACTGAGCTACCCAGGTGCCCCTGATTTAGGCTATCTTTCAGCTTTGACTGTACATTGGCATCTCCTGGGGACTGATACTTGGGTTCCAGCTCCAGAGATTCCGATTTAATTAATCTTGCAGGGGGCCAGGTCACCCGGATGTTTAAAAGCACCCTAGGTAATTCTAAAATGCAGCCAAGGCTAAAAGCCATTACTCCAGATAATTCTACTTAAATTGACCTATCTTGACCAGTGAGTTCAAACAACCTGTTTAGTATGTTTTAAGTAGTAACGCCAGGTGTTTATCCACAGTGACCTGATTGATAGGAGACCTAGGTCAATGCCAGGAGCCCCATTTTATAAGTGGCTTGTTCCTGAAAATTTATTGTTCTCAGAAAATGATGATTGGTTTACTGGACAGAATGTTTACGTTGATGAGCTGCTCTTGAGACCAGACAGATGTAAATACATTTGAATGTTTTCAAGTATGTTGAGAATATTTTATTAGCTTCCAAAGGAGCTTGTTATTTTCATAGATCAAAATGTTACTTTTTTTCTCCAAACTGATACTTATATTCATCTATTAAACTATTTCCTTGAGAATTTTTACTCAAGTTTTAATCTCGATCCAAATCCAGCTGTTGTATATTTAGCCTCAAATTCTGTTTCCAAGGTTATACAGGTTGTTTTTTTTTTTAATGTTTTATTTATTTCTGAGAGAGAGAGAGAGACAGCGTGAGCAGGAGAGGGGCAGAGAGAGAGGGAGACACCAAATCTGAAGCAGGCTCCAGGCTCCGAGCTGTCAGCACAGAGCCCAACGCGGGGCTCAAACCCACGAACCATGAGATCATGACCTGAGCCAAAGTTGAACGCTTAGCCAACTGAACCACCCAGGTGCCCCACAGGTTTTTAAATCTTTGCTCTGGATCAGTGAAAGTTAGTGAAGAAAATAAGATGACTTTAATTCTTTCTTCCACCTATAGTGCAACAAACTGAATCTCTAGAAATTGGATTTCTATCCAACTGATATTTCCATCCATAGTGCTGTAGTAATAAGTAACACCTTCAGTTAGTCCTTCAACCTATAATCAAATGATTTGACCAATTTTTATGTCTCAGTTGATAAATTTTGTATGTATTCCTAGATCATGTCTTAATGAACAAATGTGAAGTTGAAAGCCTCATATGAGGTTCAGAGTGATAGGATGCATTCATCACTGGAAAAGGTCTTATATTGCAAGAAAGGACATGAAGGTTTGACAGATGAGAAACTCCTCTGAAAGTAATGGCCCAACACAGTGTAAGGGAATCAGAAAATCTGTTCTATAAAAGCTGGGATGTGTTCTAGTTGTTAACTGCTACATCCTATGTTATCTAAGAGATTCAAAACCGTTAAGTCATTGAATTTGCCTTTTTGCATTTCTCCATTCCTTCAATAACAAGTATTTATTGAGGCCCTTTCTGAATGACCCTAAGCTCTGGGGATTACATCACTGAATTCTGGAAATAATTTTCTAGACAATTTTTTAAAGATCAATGTAAACCCCCCCCCTTACTTTTTAGTGACCAAATTAAATAAATATTAATGTACAGTATTTTGCACATCTTTTTTCATTTTCAATGCTTGGCCTTAACTGGGTACAGCACAGTAGCTACATACTTGGACTTAATACAAATACTCCTTTCTGCTGTCTTTAGCCAGATTAGTCTTTCTAAAATTTAGCCACATGATCAGCCTCTTTCCTCCTCAGAGACCAGCAGTGACTTTCCATTGACAGCAAAATGAAAGTCATGTTATGGCTGCCTCGCTAGCCAACTAAAGTCTTCCATAATTTAAGCCTGAAGAATCCTTCCAAGTTCATCTTCTATTTCCCTATGCCTTGGACAGTTCCACGTGTGTATTTTTCTCATTAGATAAAATGGTAAATTATCTACTGTAATATTTAACCAGTGTGCTTAATTCTACATCCATACCCATAATCCTATATTATATATTAGTTCACTATAATATACTCATTTTCTCCACTTTTGTATCTCATAGCAAAGTTTCTATCCACCTTTCAGTTCACTTTGTCATTACTTTTATCTCCCTTCCCACAGTCAGTTTCTCAAGTTTACCATTTTCATTTCTATCCAAGTTGTTTGAGATACCACACTCATACTCTGTGTTGCTGTTTCAGAAGTTTTATCCCCAAACCCTACGTACCCTTTTTCACTGTGCATGTTCACTTTTGATGTCTATTAGGTATTTTTTGTATTATAAAGGTAAGCTTTTCATTAAATGAAAAACTTATATAAGGATTGAATATAAGCCTACAACTTCTTTCTGAAGGATGATCTTTTGAGAGAAGTAACCTTACTTTAGGATGCTTATGGTGGTACCTTCTAGTTTTGGCAGGAATCTTCTGCTTCCAAGGTTTCTCTCCGTAAGCTCCATTCATCGAGAATGAATTGTCACCATTAGTATTGACAGTCTATCATTTCTTACCCGTAAAAGTCAAATGCCAATAGATAGTCTGGAATACTGTGTCCACGCTTCCTCTTCTCTGGCATTTACTCTGTGATTGTAGTTATTTCTAGAAGTCTCTTCCTCCTCTATCACCCAAAGTAGAATAGGTTGATGACTAAATGAGTGGATAAGTAAAAACACACATACACACACCCAAACCTAAGTGTTTTACATAGATTGCCTTTTCAGTACTTACAATAATGTGTTGTTGCGATTATACCCATTTAAATATTTTTAATGTTTATTTACTTTTGAGAGAGAGAGGGAGACACAGAATCCGAAGAAGGCTTCAGGCTCTGAGCTGTCAGCACAGAGCCCAATGTGGGGCCCAAACCCACGAACCATGAACCATGAGTTCATGACCTGAGCTGAAGTCAGACACTTAACCAACTGAGACACCCAGGTACCCCCATCATACCCATTTTAAAGAGAGAGCAAGTTTATCTGAGGTCATCAGCCTGGGAAAAATCTCTTCTATGTTTGCCTAGGCCCAGAGCTTACACTCTTTCCACTGGTCTTCCAGTCTGCAATTTCTTTCTCTTAAGTAATCCTAAAAACTTTAGATTCAATGTAGTGTCTCCAGCTTTCATATTTTTTGATGCTCTTAGATTCCCAAGTAAGCTATAGACCTGGGAACAGACCTCTTGATACCAAAACATATACCACTTACTGTTACATATGAGCTGCCTAAAGAGTCCAAATAGATACTTTCATGGCATTTCCTTCTATTAAATAGCTTGCACAGGAGTTAGAGGATGACAGTTTTGGTGATTTTATATTTTCTCCCCAAAGTAAAAGGCTTAGGACAAGAGAACTGCTCTAATATGCCAGGCCTTAGGTGTATCCTTTAGATGAAAGCAATTTATAATAAAACTTAGAAGTGCTTTTGAGAAAATATAGAAAAATAGTCTTCTTAAGGACCACTTCGTTCAGATACAACCCTTTGTACATCTACCATTAGTGTTCGAAGTTTTTGAAATATTACTGATGCCCCCACAACCCTTGCAGTAAAGATCCATGAGGCAATTTAGTCAAGACGAGCTGAGTGAGCTTGTAGTTGATGTAGACATAGTACCAGAAAATGGCTCCAGGTAACTACAGCATATCCATTCGTCCCTGCCCTGTGCCACTTAGTAAATGGGCCTCCATTCTCCCAAGTGTGAGAGTAGGGCTCCCACTTCCAGAGGCCCTGCCCTTAGGAATGTCTGCCTAAACCAAAGACCTTTTCAGGCTTTCATCAAGGTATTTAAGCTCTACTGCCCTGGGGCTGGGTCCTTGGGGCAGAACTTAATTGGTGCTGTTAAGTACCAGCAATTGCCTGTCAGTCCATAGTCAGTTTGCTTTCCTGGTTTATTGGGTTTATCCTTTGCTAAAAGACAAATGATAGTGGAAGAGGTCACTTTAAATGTGTGTCATTTAGGGCAGTCGGTTTAAGTGTCTGACTTTGGCTCAGGTCATTATCTCTCAGTTCCCAAGTTTAAACCCTGTGTCCGGCTCTGTGCTTGGAGCCTTCCTCGGATTCTGTGTCTCCCTCTCTCTCTGCCCCTCCCCTGCTTGCTCTTTTCTCTCTCTCAAAAAGAAATATTAAAACAAAATTTTTTTTAATAAAAAGGAAAAAATAAATGTGCGCCATTCAAAGGTCTCTTACAACCAGTGTTGCGTAATAGTTTTATCTCTGTGCCAAACCTGAAAGTGACAGTGCCTGTCAATAGTGCTCCATTAGGAAGAGTTACAAGGCAACAGCTCAGTCGGACAGGGAAGAGCAGTGTGATGGATTAGAGATCCATCCTGGGTACGGGGTGAGTAGCGGTGGCCTATTTGCCAAGCATCTGCAGGTCCTGATTGAGTATGAGTGAAGTGGTCACACCTTTCCTGATACCAGAGTGGAGGAGAAAAAAAAATATTTTTAGAAAAAGAATTAAGGGAAAAAGGAAAAGGAGCAGGGCCGGTAAACACAAGTTCCCTAGTTGGTGGCTTTGCTGAGGACAGCCCTTCCAGATAGCCCCTCCCCTCAGGGGTCTTTTTAATGAGCCAGGAAGCTTTTGAAAGCCACAGCTACCCAGAACAATTTCGCCTTACTCAGTTTACCAACATTTAACAACGTTTAAACTGTAAAATTCCTCAGGTCTCACATATTCATGGTTACGATATTAGGATCAATTGAGAGGTTACAGAATTTGGAGATAATAAAATGTCACCTTCTTCCAGAAGGTCCCCAGCACACCCCATGGCCCACAAAGGATTTAAAGCCTATTAGGAGACTCCTCTTTTTTTCCCAGTGGTTGATGCCATGTTCATAATCCATATGTGCAAACTCCTAAAAATAACTCCCATTCTGAGCAGAATTTTATAGGCCCAACAAACAGGCTGACCAGGTTTTGGTCAGGAGAATATCCATATAAAGCTATCCTCCCAGGCAATATCCATATAAAGCCTTCTCTCTCCCTCCTCACTCCCCAGGACTCACCTTTTGCATTTCTGTTTGCCCACAGCCCTTCACAAATGCTAATTAAGAATGGATAATCAAAAACTCTTTGGAAGCGCCTACCCATCTTCCCTCTTTCTTCCCCTGCCTCTCAAAAGGCAAGAGATAGAGGACGAGGAAGACCCCACTGTCATTTCGGATGAACTCTCCTGTATTAGGACAGCCTCCCCTATCACCAGAACCTCCACCACAGTGGACGCACAAGCCGTCACTTCCACATTGTCCTAAACTGTTGTTTGTGGGATTTCTTAGTACTTTTAAATGCTGCGGATTAGCAGGCTCTGGACCTCCCTTCAAGCTGGGTCCATTCTCTATGCAAGAGTCTGGGCCAAACAATAGAACCAGAGCCACTGGAATAGGCTTCTATATTAATGTAAAGTTACATTGAATATTCCAATAATTATAAAATGAATACCCTTTTGAGAAGCAGGATATTGCAGGCTAAGATCTCCTGACAGAGGATGCTAGAGCAGGTTTCTGCCTCTCCTCAGTTTCCCTAGTTGGAAGGTATCTCCCTGCAGCTCATGCCCAGCACTCAGCTTATAACCCATTGAGCACCCACTGCACCCCAGGTGCCGGGCAGGAACACAGATGGGATCTACAGTTTTTCCTCTAATGATTTTTATTTAATTTATTTTTGAGAGAGTGTGAGTGGGGGAGGGGCAGAGAGAGAGGGAGACACAGAATCCAAAGCAGGACACAGGCTCCGAGCTGTCAAAACAGAGCCCAATGCGGGGCTGGAACTCACAAGCCTAAGATCATGACCTCAGCCAAAGTCCCACATTTAACAGAGCCACCAAGGCATCATTAATTTAATCATTAAATGATTAAAAATCATTTAAAAAGTGNTAAGCCACCCAGGCGCCCCTTCCTAGAACCATTTTAATTCTATCAAGTGTATATGTGTGTGATAAAATTCATATAATACAAAATTCTCCATTTTAAGTCAGACACAAAAGGCCACATATAGTATGATTCCATATGTATGAAATATCCAAAATAGACAAATCTAAGATGTAGAAGTTTATGTGGTTGCCAGGGGCTTAAGGATGGGAGAAATAGGAAGACTACTTTTGTGAGTACAGAGTTTTTCTCTTTGGGTGATGAAAATCTTCTGGAACTAGACACGATGATGGTTACACAAATTGTGCCACTGAATTGTACACATGAAAATGTATTTCTAATTTAAGTTCAAAGTATAAAAATTCCCATGTACACGCAGAAATGTTTCTACCCAGTGCCAAGTTAATTACATGGATACAGAGGAAGTACACTGAAAAGTTTAATGGCCTGGGCCTCTGTGTTAGATGTGCTTAGATTTCAGGCTCNTGTTAAAAAAAAAAAAAAAAAAAGGCATTTTTAATGCTTCCCCTATCTTAGGGTTGTTC
This sequence comes from Crocuta crocuta, assembly GCF_008692635.1. Taxonomy (NCBI): domain Eukaryota; kingdom Metazoa; phylum Chordata; class Mammalia; order Carnivora; family Hyaenidae; genus Crocuta; species Crocuta crocuta. The sequence goes on along the minus strand of NW_027530545.1, from coordinate 16,929,846 downwards.
TGGAATTTACTTAGGTATAAAATGTTCAGCACAGGGCTTGGCAGTTAGTATATTTCCAATCAATAACAGATGGGATTTGGGGCATCTGGGTGACTCAGTCGGTTAAGCATCCGACTGTCTCTAGTCATGATCTTGCAGCTCGTCAATTCGAGCTCTGCATCAGGCTNCACCCTGTCCCTCCCCTGCTTGTGCCCTGTCTCTCTCTCAAAAATAAACATTAAAAAATAGATTAAAATAATAGATGCTACTAAAATAAACTTGGAGACAAGGAAAGAGTTGCCTCCCTGCTGGTAAGGACAACCCAAAAGGCTGGGCACTGAAGGCATGGCAGAGCAGAGGTACTGACAAANGGGGCACCATGTGGCAGAATTCAGTCTATAAACATTCATCAACCTAAGTTGAGCTTCACCCAGAGTGTAATGGAAGTTGTTTTGCCCCAGATCTGGGCCATCACTGTGTGATTTCCCAAGGTTACTCAACCTCAGCTTCTCCAAGAAGGAAGAGCAGCCCTCCCTGACCTGGTAAAGTTGTCACCTCAGGTAAAACAGAGACCAGGTGCGAGTGGCTCTGCAGAGTGCAGAATCAGAGAAAGTGTCCTGACAGACTCTGGTTATGTGGCATCTAAATGTCAGGCTTCAGGCCAGAGCAGAAGCATGTTTACTTAAAAACAAGACCAGGGTAAGGCACAGAAGCCTGGCTGCTCCAGCTGCTCATATGCTCTGATGTGCGTGTGGGTCACAGGAGCTTAGGAATTAGTGAATAGCAGATGTTGGCATTACTGAGTATAAACAAGAACAAGAAAAGTAGCCTTCAACCAAGTTCACTGCTTCCATGAAACCATTTTTAAGATTCAGAAAAAAATGAGAACTGCTCCTTAAAATAGAGGTAAAGTATTCAAGTATTCAAAAAACAAAGTCACAGGTTCAGAGCACTCAATCTTTTGTCATTTAACTGCTTGAATTTCTATACCTCACAATAGTTTTTGGCAGATGAAACAAAACTTTGTGACCCTCCCTTATCTGAGGAATTCTTTTCCCTTTGCAGCAAGAAGCCAAAACCACATCAAAGCACACCTCCCCAACAGAAGCCTCTGACCTTAGCCTACGACGGAGACTTAGACATGTAACCTGAAAAAAGAAATCCAAATGTAGACATCGACTGCCTTAACCGCTTTCTCTTTTGTAGCTCTCAGACTTCTCAGTTTTTTGAGGAATCTCATGATGTGATACAGTGGGCAGAATGCAAATATTGCGAAAGTAATATTGCCTCAACTTCATTTGGACATGAAGTCAAGGATTATTAGGTCTGCCATTTTGCTTTCAAGTTGTTTGTGGGTGTGTGTTTAATTTTTTGATTCTCCCAAGGGTCCTGAAAACCCTTCTCTTCCTGTTTGGAAATGGGAAGAAGAAACCATGATGGAATTCCCACAGACTCCCATAAACTTTATCTTCAGCAGCATGATGACAATCTGGAGGAAAGTCCAATCAAGGCATTTACTGTAAATGACGAGCCTGACACTGCTTTGTTACGCACTATATTAGTGCAAGTCTTTACTCTTCCCATACTTCAACACTGAGTTTTCTAGAGTTTACATTGGTTCAAAGACTTTCAGATTGGATTGCCTATTTTCATGAACACAGAGAGAATGGTTTACCATTTCAGAAATTCTCTGAGTTTTTACCTTTAAATATTGTATTTTGTTTTGTAGCCAGGGGATGATGGCACTTCATAGGTTGTGATTGCTGAGGGATAAAATGGACTGGTTGTAGTTGCTGGTTTAGATGAAAGCTAGTTGGTTTCTGAATGAGATCTGTATTGAGTGTTAGGGTGGTTATACTGGAGAATGAGGTAGATTATTTGATTACTCAAACTGTATTTTAACAGAAACTTAGCCATGTAGATATAGTAATATGCCATACACAGTTGTAATTCAGTTTAATGATGACAAACTCTGCTTTTGTAATTTCAATTTTCTTATCTGAATATTTATAAATTCTTTTTTTGAATTTAATTATCTGACCTCATTTAATATACATCGAACACCAATCCTGTTTGTAGCAAGTCTTGCTTTTATAAGGTTTCAATAATATCTAAACACATTAAAAAACTGAAACCATTTTATGAAGATAATTGTTTGTAATTGTAGATGTTGAGAGTAAGAAGGTGCCATCTTGTGGTATTGACTTGTATTTATAACAAATAAAGTGCTCAAGAGGCTGAGATGTTGCCTATTCTAGATTTATTCACTTATGAAATGCCCTTGCTTTGATAAAAAGTTTTACTGACAGCTTCCCTGTGTCACTGTTGTAGGGGTTGACAGCTGAAATCACTGACAGAAGAAAGGATTCTTATTCCACATTCTCAGCACAATGAAATAGAGCCAACTATAATGGCACAGAGTAGCTTTGAAGGAATATTTAAGGCTCAGTTAATATTAGAACAAACCACTAAAATAAGGCAAACATTGATGTGTAAAATGACCTAAGAAAATGGGAATGTTAGAAATGTGATATAATGCAGAAGAAAGAGGATATTTTCATTTATACTACTGATTTCTGTTAACTATTCAACACTGAAAACAATGGCACTACGGTTTTAAAAGAAAAAAAAGTAAATGAAAATAGGATGGCTTCTCAATAGTGTGACTGAGGAAACAACCCCTAGAATTCACCTCTAATAAGTTCTCTTAAATAAAATCATCAGCAGTCTTCATAGCAGTTCAAGAGACCCTGCTTCAGAAATGAAATCTTGGCTGTGCCCTTCACCCGTGGGTAAAACATAAGGATTTACAAATTATCTTGTTTGACTCACAAAATTAAGATAACAAAATCATTTTCATCTCAGGTTAGACATTAAAATAAATGTCAAATGGGATTCTGGTCCAAAATATCCTGCAGACACACCAAATCTACACCTTGCTATGGAACAATTTCCTCTTAAATAAACCCAGAAAATAACTAAGAAACTCTTACACATCAGGCAAATGAGAAAATATAAACACTGAAACAGAAGAGGCTGAGACACAATCTCGCTATAAACCCTACCTGTGGTTTATATTGTGGTAAAACAAAAACTAAAAAAACAAAACAAAAAAAAAAAAACCCTGAGAACTAGTTCTTGAAGGATTCACACAGACCCACCCTGGCTAACCTCCAAGGCACAGCATACAGGCAGTAGTCTTTCAATGAAAGAGGCTATTTGCTTATATTAAAAGCTTTGACTTGAGGATCACGTATCTAACATCCAGATACAAAAATACAAACACCATGGAAGCTGGTGGACACCATCTTTATGCTCTCCCATTGCCCTGTTTAAGGTAACTAGTATCTCCTAGAAAGGAGACTGTATATACATCTGGGGCCTTTGGTGGTTGTAGCTGTAACCCAGGGGAGGCCTCCTGATCACCTCACCCTGTCACTCAGACCACCTCTGAGCCTTAGGTTCGCAGGTTCTAGGAAAAGGTATCGAACAACAAGCAGGACTTAACTGTCTATTACCCTAGGGCTCAGTGAATAAGGAGCAGAATGAAATGCCCATCTCCTAGTCATTTCCTAGAAGAGGTATATTTGTATACCTTAAAAGCTACTGCCTGAGGTTCCAGCTTCCAATCAGTTTGAATCTAAATGTGGTCTGAGATCCTCCCCTTTTGGGACACTAACAGGTCTTGGTAGACCCTCACCTAATGAGAGCCCCTAAGAAGTATACAGAATGATTGGACAATCACAAAGTTTTGATGGACCAGCAGGATTAATGGAAAACATTCCTCTATGCAAAGCCACTCTTTTAAGACTGGTAGAGATGCTGTTTTATCAAATGGATAGAAACCAACACAGAGTCAAGGGAAATGAAGAAACAGAGAAGTATGTTCCTAATGAAAGAACAAGATAAAACTTCAGAAAAAGACCTTAATGAAACATAGATAAGTGATTTTTACCTGACAAATGTTCAAAATAAGTCACTGACCCATCTATATGCTGCCTATAAGAGACTCACTTCAGATCTAAGGACACAGACTGAAAATGAGGGGATGGAGAAAGAGATTCATGCAAGTAGAAACCAAAAGCTGGGATAGCTATTCTTACATCAGACAAAATAGACTTTAAAACAAAGGCTGTAATCAGAGACAAAGAACATCATTACATAATGATAAAAGGGTCAACCCAGAAAGTATATAAAATTGCTAAATATTTATGCCCCAACATAGAAGCACCTAAAATATAGAAAGTAAATATTAATAGACATAAAGGGAAAATAGCAATATAATAATAAGAGACTTTAGTTCCCCACTTTCACCAATGGATTGATCAAAATCAGTAAGGGAAATATTAGCCTTAAATAACATATTAGACCAGATGGACCTGACAAATACAGGACATTTTATCCCAAAGCAACAAAATACACATTCTTCTCAAAGCACACATGGAACATTCTCACACAAAATAAGTATACTTCAAGAGGATCAAAATCATTTCAAGCATCTTTTCTGACCACAATAGTATGAAACTAAAAATCAACTACAACAAGAAAACTGGAAAATCCCCATATATGTAAAGATTAAATAAACAACATGCTTTGTATAATCAACAGTGATAATGATAATGCATATATCATAACGATAAGGCTTACATCAAGAAACAAAGTTCTCAGGAAGGAGACACAGTAGAAGGATCCTGAGCTTACTTCCTCCCATGGACACACCAAATTAATAACTACATGTATTGTACCTTACTCTAAAAATCACTTAAAGATGGGCAGAACAGATCTTCATCATCAAGTGTTTATGTTGTAGCTAGTGTTATAGCTAACATCAAAAAAACATATGCATACGAAAAAAGGCCAGGTGTGACCAGGAACCAAGCCCACAGCATATAGCAACCCACAAGTGAGAGGGTTATCATTAGCATGGGAGAGCTAGGAGCTCAAGCCCCTGGCTAGTCATCTCTAGCCCTGGGAACCTGCACAGGGAAGAGGAGTACCCTTAACATCTGACTGTAAAAATAGTGGGAGTTGGGACACCTGGGTGGCTTGGTTGGTTAGGCATCTGACGTTGGCTCAGGTCATGATCTCACAGTCTGTGAGTTTGAGCCCTGTGTCAGGCTCTGTGCTGACAGCTCAGAGCCTGGAGCTGTTTCAGATTCTGTGTCTCCTTCCCTCTCTCTCTGCTGCTCCCCCGCTCATACTTGTTCTCTCTCAAAAACAAATAAACATTATTTTTTTTAATTGAAAAAAAAAATCAGTGGGATTTAACTGCGGGAGAGCCAGAGTTGTAGAAAACCAGGTCTCTGCCCTTCAAGTGCCAGTACACTTTATCACTTGGCCTGAGACCCAGCACAGAAAAGGTTTGAAAAACACTCAGTTTATACATGAAGATTTATTGACTAATTATTTTAGGACATGTGCCAGAGGGGCAGGGATCTAGAGGAACTTTCTCCGGAAATAGAAGTGCTAGTGGGCATCATTTTTCTTATCCTCCAACAGCCTAGATAGCCAGATGTTTGTGGCTTGTTCTGACACCCTCCATTTATCTTGCCAGGACTGCTTGCCCTCCC
>NW_027530545.1:16896709-16924288 GCF_008692635.1 Crocuta crocuta | reverse complement strand
CCAGCAGAAAACCTTCCAAAGTGACTGCTGCCCCACTACACCCAGCAGGCAGACTCAGTATAGACCAGCATCTCTTCAAAGTGTCCAACCACACCCCAAAGGCAGTCTCACTTGGGACTGATGCACTAAAGCTGCTCCTACTCCAAAAAGGAGGGGTATTGATCCTACCCAGCAGGACTCTGGCACTAGCTGCACCTGGGACTCTCAGCTAACCAAGTCAGGAGGGGCAGGCCCTAACCCCTAGTGCCCCCATGACAGTAGCAACCAAATATTGCATACTGTGAGGCTGGGAGCTGGCCTCTCCTGACAGCAAGTCTGTAGTGGCTGCAGCCAGGCCTGTCAATAGTGCTGTGTGTAAACCCTTCACACCAACACACTCAGAGTAGCTATAACTGGGCCTCTCATGGCTCTGCAGGGGGAAGTTCCTATCAACTAGCAGGCACACAGTAGTTGCAGCCTACCATTGCAGCCAGTCTAGCTGAGCACCAGCCCCTGCCCACCAGCCCGCATAAAACATTTGCAGCAGGGTTTCTAAGTCAGCCATGAAGGGGATAGGCCCTACCCATAAGCATGCCACCAGAAGTTGCTATTCAGTCACAACAGGAGAGCACATGCAGCCAACACAGGGTACATCAATGGAACAGCTTATCCTGGTGACAAGGATCAGGATGTGCTACAGGGCATCACAAGATGCTTTCTATATAATGGCACTACTTTCAAGACCAGGAAACATAGTTGACCTACCTAATGCATAGAGGCAAACACAGATTCAGACAAAATGAGAAGACAAAGCAATATGTTCCAAATGAAGGAACAGAAAAACCACAGAAAAGGAGGTAAATAAAACAGAGACAAGCAATCTACCTGGTAAGAGTTTAAATAATGGTCATAAAGGTAATCAACAGACTTAAGAAAGAGTGGATAAACTCAATGAGAACCTCAAAAAAAGAAATAGGAAATATAGAAAAAAAATACAGTACTGAAGAATACAATAACTGAAATGAAAAATGAACTAAGGGAAACAGCGGTAGATTTGAGGATGCAAAAGAATATATCAATAATCTGGAAGACAGGGTTAACAGAAAGCAATCAGCTGAAAAACAAAAAGAAAGAAAAAAAAAAGAGAGACTTTTTTAAGTGGACAAGAAAGGACCATAACTGGAAGAAAATTAGAACACAAAAGTAGTAAAATAAATTCTATCTACAAATATCAGTCAACAGATGCATGAAATTTTTAAAAATGTAAAATATAGCATTATATACATAAAACATGGAGAAGAGAGTAAAATGTTAGTGCTTTTGGAATGTATTAGAACATAAATGGCCATCAATTAAATATGAACTTCATTGTTGGGGCACCTGGGTGGCTCAGTCGGTTAAGCATCTGAAGCCTCAGCTCAGGTCATGATCTCGCAGCTCATGGATTCGAGCCCTGCATCAGGCTCTGTGATGATAGCTCAGAGCCTGGAGGCCGCTTCAGACTGTCTCCCTCTCTCTCTCCCTCTGCCCCTCACCTGCTAACACTCTGTCTCTCTTTCTCTCAAAAACAAACAAACATTAAAAAAATATGAACTTCACTGTAACCAAAACCTATAATAAGCAGACACACAACAAAATAAAAATAAAGAGAAAAGCATCTAAGTAAAACAGGAAATGAAGTCATCAAACCATAAGGGAAGAGGGCAAGAAAAGGAGAAAGAGAGAACTACAAAAATAACCAAAACCCATTTAACAAAATGGCAATCAGAACATACCTATTAATATTTACTTTAAATATAAATGGACTAACTGCAACAGTCAAGAGATAGGGTGACTGGATAATAAAATAAGACCTATCTATGTGCTGCCTACAGGAGACATACTTCAGATCCAAAGTGAAGGGATGGGAAGACATTCCATGCAAATGGAAATAAAAAGAAAGCTGGAGTAGTAATACTTTCATGAGATGAAATAAACTTTAAAATAAAGACTGTGGGTCCAGTTGCAGCCCAAGATGGCAGTATAGGAAGGCTCTGAACTCACAGACACCAAATCAACATCTATTTAGAGGGCTAACTAAACTGTTTCTATATGAAAAAAGACCAAGAGATCACATAGAGAATGGTAAGATGGAGACACAGGAACTAAGGAAACCCTCACACCTGGTTCTGAAAACTACAAATGAGGACAAACAGTACTGAGGGGCCATGAGCTGATTTGTCTGCCCCGAGGCACAGAAAAACAAACAAACAAACAAACAAACAAACAAACAAACAAACAAACCGTTTTAAAGAGGAACTAGATAGTTCTGGTCCCAGATGGCAATGAAAGAAGATTCTGAACTCACCTCCTTCATGGAACTCACCTCCTCCATGGAACTCACCTCCTCCATGGAACACACCAAATTACACCTATTAATGAATCAATTCCTCCTGGAGAAGAATGAAGGGCTGAAAGAACAGCTACTAAACAACCACAGACAGAAGAGAGAAACAGCAAGAGAACAGCAAGACCTACAGAGACACAGTAATAAAGGGAACCCTGCTGTGAATAGCAGTGGGGAAGCATGGTACTGAGAAACTGGAAAGAGATTCCTCTGTCCTTAAGCACAGAAGGGGGGGAAAAAAAAAAAGCAGCAGCAGCCACGGCCTAAAAGAGCAACTAGCATATAAAAAAGACAATACTAGAACTACTGCGCCAAGCAGTAGAAGAGCTACAGGAACACTCTCCAGGTAAGAGGAGAACAACACAGTTAACATTCCCACTCCATCATAAAAGCCTAGGCCAGAGAAGTCTGGATACCATTTGGGCAGGTCCCTATACCATAACTGGTGGCTCCAAACATCAAAGCAATCTTGTGACCTCAGCAAGCCCTGGATCCTTAAGTCTAGACCAGCCCAAGTCATGATGGACCATAGGGAAAAAGAAAGTGGAGCTTTAAAAGGGCCAAGAAGTTGTGGAGACACTCTCTCTAGCTCTACCTTAAAAGACCAGACCAGAACAGTGTCCAGATCACAGTGAGCTTGAGGCATCAGAAGGTCCAGGGTCCTCAAGCCCACACTAGCCTCTGTGGTGCTGGAGCACAGAAAATAAGCCACAGGTTTTGTATGGGTTGTGTTGTTTCTTTTGTTTTATTAAAATTTTTGGTATGCTTTTTACAGTAAAACCTTGGTTTGAGAGCATAATTCATTCCAGAACCATGCTTGTAATCCAAAGCACTTGTATATCAAGGCGAATTTCAAGAACCATTGGATCAGTTGTGATCATATGATATTCAGCATCATATGCTACTCATACTGAAATCCATCACTCGTTGATAAAGTTAAAATTTATTAGAAATGTTTGCTCATCTTGCAGAATACTCACAGAACGAGTTACGATCCAAGGTTTTACTATATTTTTCAATTTGTCTTGTTTTAATTTCGAGCTTTTTGGTTTGGTTTTATTTCTTCTCACTTCCTCTTCCTTTCTTCTTTTACTATTTTGTTTCTTTTTTTTTATTTCATTATTATTAGTTTCTTTTCTATAAAAAGCAATGACTTAAAAGATAAGCTAGCATATACTGTCAGTTTCAGTCAGGCAGCAAAAACCACCAAGCACATAGAGTCTGCACAGGGGACACCATATACAAAAACTACTCCTTCAAGTTTAGGAAAAGTAGCCATTCTGCCTAATCCATAGAAACAAACACAAAGTCAGGCAAAATGGGGAAACAGAGAAATATGCTCCCCCCCCAAAGAAAAAACAAAAACAAACCTCATAAAAGGAATTAAATAAAACAGAGAGAAGCAATATTCCTGATAAAGAATTTAAAGAGATGATCATAGAGGTATTAACCAGGCTACAGAAAAATGTGGCAGTCCTCAGTGAGACCTTAAATAAAGAGATAGAAAATATTAAAAATAACCAGTCAGAGTTAAAGACTAACTAATTAAAAACACAGACTAGAGGGAGGCAACAGATTACAGAATGCAGAGAAACATATGAGATCTGGAAGATTAAGTATGGAAAACACACAAGCTGAACAGCAAAAGGAGAAAAAAATTTAAAATGAGGATAGGTTAAGAGTCCTCTTAGACAACATCAAGGAAACATTCACATTATAGGGGTGTCAGAAGAAGAAGAAAGGTATAGAAAATTTACTTGGAGAAATAATAACTGAAAACTTCCCTACCTTGGGAAGGAAATAGACTCCAAGCCAAAGAAGCATGGAGAATTCCAAAGAACATGAACCCAGGAAGGTTCATACCACAGCACATAATAAAATGTCAAAGATTAAAGAGAAAGAATCTTTAAGCCAGCAAGAGAGAGACAAAAAGTTACCTGTGAGGGGAAAACCTATGAGATGATCAGCTGATTTTTTAGTAGAAACATTGCAGGCCCAAATGAAGTGGCATGATATATTCAAAGTACTAAAAGGAAAAAAAAAAATCCACAAACAAGAATAGTCTACCCAGCAAGGTTATCATTCATTTGACCATGAGATAAAGAGATTCCCAGTCAAAAAGAAAAAAAAGAAAAAAGATAAAGGAATTTATCACTAGCTAATTAGCCCCATAAGAAATGATAAAAGGACTTCAAGTGCAAGAAATGGCTATAATTAGCATTAAGAAATTTATGAATAAAAAGATGTAAAATATGACAACATATACATAAAATGGAGAGGAGAGAATAAAACAGGAAGAGAAGAGGGGGAAAAATGAAGAGAAAGAAAAATATAGCACTATAGAAACACATTAATCACAAAGAGATCAAGGAAAAATTAAAAAAAAACGAAAACAAATTTTTTAAGTGGCAATAAATATAAACCTATCAAAAGTATCTTTAAATGTAAATGGCCTAAATGCTCCAATCAAAAGGCATAGGGTGGCAGGAGGGATAAATATTAATAATAATTAATAATAATAATAAAGACTGATTGATATGCTGCCTACAAGAGGCACACCTCAAATCTAAAGTGAAAGGATGGGAAAACTTTCTCAATGGAAATGATACAGAAAATAAAAAGGCCATGGTAGCAATACTTATACCAGACAACATAGATTTTAAAACAAAGACTATAACAAGAGACAAAGAAAGACATTACAGGATAATAAAGGAATCAATCCAGCAAGAAGATATAACAATCATAAATATCTAAGTCCCATAAGGAGCTCTTAAACATAAAGCAAATATTAATGAACATAAACAGAGCAATGGGTGATAATACATTAAAACTAGAGAACTCTAAAATCCCACTTACATCAATAGAAAGATCATCCAGACAGAAAATCAATAAGGAGAGGTCCCTGGGTGGCTCAGTCAGTTAAGCGTCCGACTTCGGCTCAGGTCATGATGTCATGGTTCGTGCGTTGGAGCCCCGCGTCGGGCTCTGTGCTGACAGCTAGCTCAGAGCCTGGAGCCTATTTCCGGTTCTGTGTCTCCCCCTCTCTCTGATCCTCCCCTGTTCATTCTTTCTCTTTCTCTCTCAGAAATAAATAAAATATTTTTTAAAAATTAAAAAAAAATCAATAAGGAAACAATGTCTTTGAATGACACATTGGACCAGATGTACATAATAGATATATATAGAACATTCCACCCCAAAACAACAGAATACACATTCTTCTCAAAGGCTCATGTAACACTACCCAGAAGAGGGCACATATTAGGCTATAAAACAAGCCTTAATAAATACAAGAATATTGGAATCAGACCATGTAGCACCTTTTTTTTTTATCACAACAGTATGAAACTAGAAATAAATCATAAGGAAAAAAACTGGAAAAAATACAAACACATGGAAATTAAACAACATGATATTAAACAATTAACGGGTCAAGCAATTGAAGAAGAAATATTTAAAAATACATGGAGATCAATGAAAATAAAAACAAAACAGCTCAAAGTCTTTGGACACAGCAGAAGAAGTTCTAAGAGAAAAGAATCTAGTGATACAAGCATACCTCAAGAAAGAAGAAAAAACTCAAATGATCTATCTAAACATCCATCTAAAAAGAACTAGAAAAGGAAAAACAAATAAAACCTAAGGTGAGGAGAAGAAAGGAAATAATGTAGAGCAGAGCAGAAGTGCATGGCATTGAGACTAATAAACAATAGAGAAAATTAATGAAATCAACTGTTTTTTGAAATGATAAACAAAACTGACAAACCGGACTCAACTAGAAAAAAAAGAGAAAGGACACAAATACAATCATAAATGAGAGAGATTAAGTTACAACTGACACCAAAGAAGTACACAGGATTATAAAAGATGCTACAAGAAATTATATACCTAGGAATATACAATATTTCAAAACTAAACCAAAAGAAATGGAAAATCTAAACAATCTGATTACAAGTAATAAAATTGAATCTACACTCAAAAAACTACCAAAAAATTAAAGTCCAGGAACACATGGATTCACAGGGTAATTCTACTAAACATTTAAGGAAGTATTAGTACCTATTCTCCTCAAAATAGTCCCAAAAAATAGAAAAGAAAGCAAAGATTGAAATACATTCTACAAGGTCAGTGTTACTCTAATATGAGAACCAGATAAAGACACAACAAAAAAGAAAACCACAGGACAATAACCTTGGTGAACACAGATGTAAAAATCCTTCATAAAATATTAGCAAACTGAATCCAGCAATATGTTAAAAATTATTCACCACAGTTAGTTGGGAATTTTCCAGGGTACAAGGATGGTTCAATATTTGCAAATCAATCAGCTTGATACACACCATCAGCAAAATGCAGGATAAAAATCACATGAACATCTCAACAGATGCAGAAAAAACTTTTGACAAGATTTAACATTTATTCATGATAAAAGCTCTCAACACAATGGGATTAGAGTGAACATACCTCAAAATAATATGAGCATATATTAAAAAGCCCACAGCAAAGTTCATACTGTATGGTGAAGAAATGAAAGCTATCCCTATAAGGTCTGCAATGAAACAAAAACGTCCACTCTTACCACCTTTATTTAACATGACACTAGAAGTCCTTGACACAGCAATCAGAAAAGAAATAAGAAGCATCCATATTCATAAAGAAGTTAAACTCTCATTATTCATAGATGACACAATACTAAATATAGAAAACCCTAAAGACTCCACAAAAAAACTACAAAAAATAATAAACAACTAACTTGGAAGAATGCAAAACTCAATAATCAGTATTTGGTAGCATTTCTCTACCAATAATGAAGTAGCAAAATGAGAAATTAAGAATATACAATACCATTTACAATTTAAAAACAATAAAATATCTAGGAATTAACCAAGAGGTGAAAGATCTGTACTCTGGAAACTATAAAATACTGATATAAAAAACTGAAGATGACAGAAATAAAAGAGAAGATAGTCCATGCTCATGGGTTGAAAGAAACAACATGGTTAAGATGTCCAAACTACCAAAAGCAATCTACAAATTCAATGAAATCTATGTCAAAATGCCAATATTTTTCACAGAACTAAAACTAAAAATCCTAAAATTCTGTGAAACCTTAAAATATCCCGAAATAAGCAAAGTGATCTTAAGAACAAAACTGGAGGTATCACAGCTCCAGATTTCAACTTATACTACAAAGCTACAGTAACTAAAACAGTATGGTACTGACACAAAAATAGATCAATGGAACAAAATAGAGAACCCAAAAATAAACTCTCACTTATGCTCTCAATTGATTTGCAACAAAGGAAGTAAGAATATGCCATGGGAAGAAACAGTCTGTTCCATAAATAGTGTTGAGATAGCTGGACAACTACATGCAAAAGAATTAAACTGGACAACTTTCTCACACCATACACAAACAAAACTCAAAATTAACTGAAGACATAAATGTAAGAGCTAAAACCTTAAATCTCCTAAAAGAAAACATAGGCAGTAAATATATGGATATTGGCCTTGCCAATACTTCCTTAGATAGGTCTCCCCAGGCAAAGGAAAAAAATAAAAAATAAAGAATTGGTACTACATCAAACTAAGACCCTTTTGTACAGCAAAGGCAAATATCAAATTGGAAAGGAATGCACATATGGTTCAGTACATGCCAATTAACCAACATGATAGACTACTTTAACAAGACAAAGGATAAAATCATATGATCATAACAGACACACACACAAAAACAAGCATTTGCAAAATTCAATAAGGATTTGTGATAAAAATCTCTCAACAAAGTGGACATAAAAGGAACATAACTCAAATAATAAAGGCCATACAAGACAAGCCCACAGCTAACCTCATACTCAATGATGAAAAGCTGAAAGCTTTTTCTCTAACATAAGAAACAAGACAAGAATGCCCATTGTGCCACTTTTGTTCAACTTAATGTTGGAGGTCCTAGCCAGAGCAAATAGGAAATAATAATAAAGTAAAGGCTTACAAATCAGAAAAGTAAACTTGTCATTATTTGTAAATAGCTTATTATATATAGAAAACCTTACAGACTCCACCAAAAAATTGTTAAAACTAAATCAATTCAGTAAAAATGCAGGTATCACTATTCAAAAATATGCTATTTCTAAACATAGTAACAAACTAGAAGAAAGAGAAGTTAAATAATTACATTTACATAGCACCAAAAAGATAAAATACTAGAAATAAATTCAACCAAGAAGCTAGAGATCTTTATGTTGAAATCTGTTGCTGATAAAAGAAATTGAAGACACATATAAATGAGAAGATATTTCATGTTCATGGACTGAAAACAGAAATGAATGTCCTTAAAACTTACTTATTACCCAAAGCAATCTACAGATTCAACTGAATTCTTATCCAAACACTTCCAGTATTTTTCACAGAACTGGAAAAAAATCCTAAAATTTTTATGAAACTACAAAAAACCCTAATAGCCAAAGAAATCACAAGAGAGAAAAAAGTAACTGGAGGCATTGTATTTCCTGATTTCAAATTGTATCACAAACCATAGTAGTGAAAACAGTATGGTACTGGCATAGAAACAGACACATAGATCGATGGAAAAGATTATAGAGCCTAGAAATAAACACATACATATATCGCCAATTAATTTAAAACAAAAGAGCCAAGAATATACAGTGGGGAAAAGGCAATTTCTTCAGTAAATGGCATGGGGAAAACCGGTTAGTCACATGCAAAAGAATGAAACTGGACCACTAACTTACACTACACACAAAAATCAACTCAAAAGGATTAAAAGCTTGGAATGTAAAGTCTGAAACGATCAAACTCCTAGACGAAAACATTATTGTTAAGCTCCTTGACAAAGGTTTAAAACATCATCCCCAAAACCAAACACCAAAAGCAAATGCAACAAAGAAAAAAACAAAACAAAACAGGTGGGACTACATCAAATCAAAAAATTTCTGTGCAACAAAAGAAGCTCTCCATAAAATGAAAAGATAAGTTACCAAATGGAAGAAAATATTTGAAAATTATATATCTATTAAGGGGTTAATATCCAAAATACATAAAGAACTAATACAACAATAGCAAAAAAAAATTTTTTTTAATTTAAAAAAGACCTGATTACAGTGGGCAGAGGATCTGTAAAGACATCTTTCCAAAGGAGACATACAGATAGTGAACAGGTACACAAAAAGCTACTCATCATCACTAATCATCAGGGAAATGCAAATCAAAAGAATAATAAGGTATCATCTTATAGCTATTGGAATGGCTATTATCAAAAAGACAAGAAACGGGAGGGACCGCCACGGCAAAGAAGAAGGGGGATCCAAAGTTCTCTNCCCTTAAAAAAAAAAAAAAAAAAAAAAAAAAAAAAAGGCAGTGTTGAAGCTAAAGGACTTTGAATTCCTAAAGTATGGGAGACAAAGAGACAGTCCCTACCAGGAACACAAGGGGACAACCTGACGATCCATAAGTGCATGATTGCAAACTGGGAGAGATAAAATGAATGGAGGGGAGAGATCCCCTTCTGACGAGAGACAAAGGGAAGGGAAAGAGAGGCCCTGGAAACATAGGACTGTATCTGGACAGGAGGAAAAACCACAGACCAGGAGGGAGAAAAATCCAATCTCTAACTGAAGGGCTTTCTCTTGACTGGGACCGGCTGCATTGATCGCACACCTGGGGAAGAGGGAAGCCAGACTCAGGCTTGTGGCTAGCCCCTCCCTGGAGTGCTATGGGACAGGACAGTGCCTGCCTGCACCTGCCAGCCAGAGACCACATATGGGGCAGCAAGTAGTGGCATTTCCCCAGTATCAGGGTGTACAGACAGAGAGTTTGAATCCCAGCCAAGCGCTGGGCACGGAACTGGGCGGATCAAGACAAACTGCTGTGGTTGTGCCTGTTAACACAGTGAGAATGGCTGGACCAGAGTGGTTAGGGACACTTGGTCTGTGGAGGAGAGACTGAAGTGTCACCATTTTCCGCCCCACCACCACCAAGATGGGGCCTCAGGGATCAATCAGTGGGACCACAGTGGAGGTGGGACCTGCCTACACCAAACCACGCCTCTCTTTGCCTGGTAACTGCTAGCTACTAAAGCGGGATGACACTGAAGAACAAGATGGCCCCTCCTCCAGGCGAGCACTGTTACAATGCCTGGTTTAATTCTCCAACAATTCTTATTATATAGATATATTCTTCCTTCCTTTTATCCTTTTTATCTCTTCCTTCCTCTAGCTTGGTTACTCTGGTTATTGATTTGGTTTAAGCAGACACATTTAATCCATTCTCTTCATACATTTTCCACACCTCCTTTTTTATTCTACCTTCTCTCTCTCTGGATTTAAACCGTGTAGTTTCTCTGTGTGGACAACGTTGTTTTCTTTTCCTCTTCCCCACCTCCTTCTTTATTTTCTTTTCTCTCTCCCTCTGGATTAAGCCATATAGTTTCTGTGTCTGGTCAAGTTTTAATTTTTCTTCCCCCCCAGCCCCTATCATTTCTCTCTTTGTATAGGAGAAGCACCGTTTCTACCCTCTGTTTACTTGTAGCTGGTGTTTCTGGTCTTCTGTTTTGGGATTTTTTGTTTGTTTCCCTTTCCAGGGCTACTTCAACAAACAAATCAAAGCACACTACCTGTTTGGAGTTAAATAACCAAAGTCACAACAACAGAGAGCAAATAACACTCTCCAAAAAAACACCTCCTGAAGGGCCAGGCCCTAGACAGTGTATGACCCCTTGTTAATATAGTTGTACTCACAGGTGCAGGGCACATAACAAGCTTTTAAAACACATAAGGGAAAGAAAAGTAGCCAAAATGATGAAATAGAAGAATTCTCCTCAAAAGAAATTCCAGGAAGAAATGACAGCTAAAGAATTGATCAAAACAGATATAAGCAACACAACTAAACAAGAATTTAGAATAGACATAAGATTAATCACTGGACTTGAAAAAAAAGCATAGAGGACAACAGAGAATCTATTGCTGCAGAGATCAAGGAACTAAAAAACAGTCATGACAAATTAAAGAATGCTATAACGGAGGTGCAAAATAAACTAGAGGTGGTGACAGAGAGAGGCAGAAGGAAGAATAGGTGACATTGAAGATACAATTATGGAAGAAGTTGAAGCTGAGAAAAAGAGACAAAATTTTGGGGCATGAGGAGGGAATCAGAGAACTAAGTGATTCAATAAAACAGAACAATATCCGTATCACAGAGGAACTCCAGAAGAAGAGAGAGAGTTGCCGAAGGTGTGCTTGAACAAATCATAGCTGAGACCTTTCCCAATCTGGGGAAGGAAACAGACATTGAAATCTAGGAGGCACAGAGAACTCCCTTCAGATGTAACTTGAATTGATCTTCTGCAGGACATATCCCAGTAAAACTAGCAAAATACAAAAATAAAGAGAGAATTCTGAAAGCAGCTAGGGATAAATGAGCCTTAACCTACAAGGGTAGCCCCATAAGGGAAGTAGCAGACCTATCAATTGAAACTTGGAAGGTCAGAAAGGAGTGGCAGGAAATTTTCAATGTGATAAACAGGAAAAACATGCATCCAAGGATCCAACAAGCCTGCCATTCAGAATAGAAGGAGAGATAAAGGTTTTCCCAAACAAACAAAACCTGAAGGAATTCATTACCACTAAGCCAGCCCTACAAGAGATCCTAAAGGGAACTCTGTGAGTAGTGCAAAGATCACAAACAATCAGAGACATCACTATAAGCAGGAAACCTACAGAGAACACAATGACTCTAAATCCATATCTTTCAATAATGACACTGAATGTAAATGGACTAAATGCTCCAATCAAAAGACATAGGGTATCAGAATGGATAAAAAAACAAGACCCATCTATTTGCTCTCTACAAGAGTCCATGTTAGACCTGAAGACACTTTTAGATTGAAAGTGAGGGGGCAGAAAATCATCTATCATGCTAGTGGAACTCAAAAGAAAGCTGGAGTAGACATACTTACATCAGACAAACTAGATTTTAAAGTCTGAAACAAGAGATGAAAGAGGGCATTATATAATAATTACTATCCAAGAAGATCTAATAATTATGAATGTTTATGCACCAAATATGGGAACACCCAAATATATAAAACAATTAATCACAAACATATGCAACCTTATTGGTAAGAATGTGGTAACTGCAGGGGACTTTAATATTCCACTTACAGCAACGGACAGATCATCTAGATAGAAAGTCAATAAAGCAATAATGGCTCTGAATGACACACTGGACCAGATGGGCTTGACAGATATACTTAGAAGTTTTCATTTTAAAATTGCAGAATATACATTCTTCTCAATTGCACATGGAACATTCTCCAAAATATATCACATACTGGGTTGCAAAACAACCCTCAGTATGTACAAAAGAATTGAGATCATACCATGCACACTTTTAGATCACATTGCTATGAAACTTGATATCAACCACAGGAAAAAGTTTGGAAAACCTCCAAATGCATAGAGGTTAAAGAATATCCTACAAAACGAATGAGTCAATCAGACAATTAAAGAAGACATTTAAAAATGTATGGGAACAAATGAAAATGAAAATACAACAACCCAAACCCTTTGGGAGGCAGCAAAGGCAGTTCTAAGAGGAAAATACATTGCAATCCAGACCTATCTCAAGAAACAAGAAAAATCTCAAATACAAAATATATTAGCACACCTAAAGAACTAGAATCAGAACAACAATGGGACCTCATCAAGATCAAAACGTCTGCACTATAAGGGAAACAATCAACAAAACTAAAAGGCAACCTATGGAATAGGCAAAGATAGTTGCAAATGACATATCGGATAAAGGGCTAGTATCCAAAATCTAGAAAGAACTTACCACACTCAACACCTGAGAAAAAATAATCCAGTGAAGAAATGGGCAGAAGACATGAATAGACACTTTTCCAAAGAAAACATCCAGATAGCCAACAGACACAAGAAAGGATGCTCAATGTCACTCATCATCAGGGAAATATAAATCAAAGCCGTACTGAGATACCACCTCACACCAGTCAGATTGGCTAAAATTAACAACTCAGGAGACTACAGATGCTGGCAAGGATGTGGAGAAATGGGAACTCTCTTGCACTATTGGTGGGAAGGCAAACTGGGGCAGCCACTCTGGAAAACAGTGTGAAGCTTCCTCAAAAATTTTACAATAGAACTCCCCTATGACCCAGCAGTAGCACTGCTAGGAATTTACTCAAAGGATACAGGAGTGCTGATGCATACGGGCACATGTACCTCAATGTTTATAGCAGTATTTTCAACAATAGCCAAATTATGGAAAGAGCCTAAATGTGTTGGGAGCTATTTCTGAGCTCATAGGTTGAGAAAGAACGCCCTATGAGGTCAAGGTAAGTTGCACGGTCTCTTACCGGTCAGATGGAGACCTATATCCACCCCCACCCAATTGTTGCTGCTTGAAGCACTGACCCCCAAGGCATTTTTGTTGATCAGTATTCAGAGTGACTTATTCTGGCCTTGAATATGTTGATTGCACCCTGTGGAGGAACCTATTGTAGGAAATTCTTCTTTTGTGATTATGGGAGCAAACATTTGTGTTTTCTGAAAGACCTGTTTTTCTTAACACTTCCCCTTAAGCAACAAGCTATTGACTCCTCCTCACAAAGAACTAACTTCACTCTTTTTATGCTAAAAACATTGTCTTGTATGCTAAAGATACCTTCCTTTCCCATAGGATAAGCATCTAAATCACCTACCTCAATCACTATTGATAAAGGTTATGCATGAGTCTTCTACAAATCTATGTTCTGGGAAATTCTTACATATCAAAGAAATATGTCATCAGAAATCATTGTCTAAGGCAAATGCCACTTCTGTGTCGTCCCACAAACAATTAATTGTAAAATAAAATTGAGCCCCAGTCAGAGCAGAGATGCCTGCCTGGTGACCAGAAAGATTCTTGTGGCTCTCTCATCCTTCCCTCGCCGACACCGTCCACCCTTCAGGGACTCCCAGACCTACTGGAGCCAGCCTCCAACATAAATGTATATCAGTTGATGAATGGATAAGAAGATGTGGTTTATATATACAATGGAATACTACCTGGCAATGAGAAAGAATGAAATCTGGCCATTTGCAGCAGCATGGATGGAACTGGAAGGTATTATGCTGAGTGAAATAAGTCAGTCGAAGAAGGACAGATATCATTTGTTTCCATTCATATGTGGATCTTGAGAAACAGAAGTCCATGGGGGAAGGGAAGGGGTAAAAATAGTTACTAACAGAGAGGGAGGGAAGGAGGGCAACCATAAGAGACTCTTAAATGCAGAGAACAAACTGAGGGTGGATGGGGGGTGGAGGAGAGGGGAAAATGGGAGATGTCCATTGAGGAGGGCACTTGTTGGATGAGCACACAGTGATTTATGTAAGCCAACTTAACAACAAATTATTTTCATAAAAAAGAAAAAATGAAAAAAGACAGTAAATAAAAAGTGTTGGTGAGGAAACTTGGCAAGATGATGGTGTAGGAAGACCCTGAGCTCACTCCATCCCATGTATTCAACTAGATATCATCCAGATCCAAGTCAGTAAACCAGAGAGCTATCTGAAGACTGGCAGAACAAATTCCACAACTAAGTAAGGGGAAGAATCTGCATCTGAAAGGTTGGGAAGGTCAGAAAGCCTGCCCACAGGAGGGAGGAGTTGCATGTACAGAGAGGGCCATTGAATGGGGAGCTCACACAGGGAAGATCAATTCCCAAAGCATTTAGCTTTAAAAACCAGAGAGGATGGGGGCACCTGCATGACTCAGCCAGTTGAATGTCTGACTCTTAGATTTGGCTCAGGTCATGATCTCATGGCTTCGTGGGTTGGAGCCACAAATTGGGCTCTGTGATGACAGTGTAGAGCCTGCTTGGGATTCTCTCTTCCCCTCTCTGCTCCTCTCCTGTTCATGCTGTCTCTGTCTCTCTCAAAATAAATAAATTAACTTTAAAAAAAACCAAAAAACAGAGGAGTTGAATTCTGTGAGTTTGTAAAACCAGTGGAGCTTGGAACCTAGAGCTTTGAAGGTCACCTGACTTAGCTTTGGGCAAGCAGGTAGGACAAGGGATAGCTGAATTACCACCTTTAAAGAGACAGCAGCATGCGTAAAGAAGCAACATAAAAAATGGCTGTTTACAAAATGCCGGGAAAAAAGAGACAAATCTGTTCATACTGAGTTCTAAGTATTTGGGGTTACTTCCTTGTAAATGAGGGAGCAGGCAGGTACCATTTTCTTAGCTCTTCCCCCAGAATTTGCACAGAGACACCTGCTGGAGGCAGGGATGCACAGGCGCTTGCTACCTAACTCACTGCAATGCATCACCCTGCTGAGTTCTCCTGAGGACTCACCCACTCCTAGACTGCTGGCCTTGGCCCTGAGCTCATCTCAGTACCCATCTGCGATGTCCTGCTTAGCTGTGTGCCCCCATCCACCCTTGTATTTTTCGCCCAGCTGTGCACCCCTAGCTGCCATGGCATGCAGCCCCCAGCTACCGCAGCAATATAGGGGATCTGGCATAGGACCAGTGTCCCAGCATACAGTTTGCTAATACTACCCTACTGCTCCCAAGTTCTCTGGTGGGCATGCCAGCTCTTGGGTGGCATGTCACCTTAACACCACAGAAAGCAAGCACAGCCCACAAGCAGAAAGTCAATGTAGATTACTACATGGAAAGGAATATGACTCCTGTTGTGTCTGAGAATTTCCCAGACAAAAACTAAAGGAGGTTGTGAACACCAAACCAGGTCTTCAAGAAATATTAAAAGGAACCCTTTGAGTGGAAAGAAGAAACTAAATGTGACAGTATAGAAAAAGGAAACACAAAAACAGTAAAAATGAATATTTATGTAAAAAAATCAGTCAACGAACTCACAAAAAACAGATATAAAATATAATAACATATACCTAACACATTGGGAGGAGAGAAGGAGAAGGATGGATTCAAACTTAATAGAGACTGCTATATGCAGATGAAATCATATACAAGCCTAATGAAAACCATATATCAAAAACCGCTAATAAATATTCAAAGAATAAAAAGAAATACAAATGCATATCACTAAAGAAAATCAGCAAAACATGAGAGGAAAGAATCAGAGAAAATCTTTAGAAACTACAAAACCAGTAAAAAAAAAAAAANGAAGGAGAAGGATGGATTCAAACTTAATAGAGACTGCTATATGCAGATGAAATCATATACAAGCCTAATGAAAACCATATATCAAAAACCGCTAATAAATATTCAAAGAATAAAAAGAAATACAAATGCATATCACTAAAGAAAATCAGCAAAACATGAAAGAATCAGAGAAAATCTTTAGAAACTACAAACCAGTAAAAAAAAAAATGACAATAAATACATATGTAAATAAGTACTTTGAATGTAAATGGACCAAATACTACAATCAAAAGACATACAGTGCAGAATGTATTAAAAAACAAGCCCCATATATATGCTGCCTACAAGAGACCCACTTTAGACCTAAAGATGCCTGCAGATTGAAAGTGAGAGGATGAAGAAACATCCATTATACAAATAGATGTCAAAAGAAGACAGAGATGCAATACTTATATCAGATGAAATGTATTTTAAAAGAAAGACTGTAACAAGAGACAAAGAAAGACACCATATAATAAGAAAGACAATCCAAAAAGAAGATATAACAATTGTAAATATTTATCTACCCAAAATCTAAATTCATGAAACAGTTAAGAACAAATGTAAAGAAATTAATTGATAATAATACAATAATAGTACTTTAATACCTCACTTACATCAATGGACAGATCTAAATTGAATATCAACAAAGAAACAATGGCTTTGAATGACACAATGGAACAGATTAATTTAACTGATACATTCAGAACATTCCATCCTAAAACAGCAGACTACATATGCTTTTCAAGTGCACATGAAGAATCCTCCAGAATAGATCACATATTAACACACAAATTCAAGACTGAAATATTTTTCATGCATATTTTATGAACACAACACTATAAAACTAAAGGTCAACCATAAGAAAAAATGGGTAAAGACCACAAATACGTGGAAATTAAACAAAATGCTATGAAACATGAATGGGTCAAGCAGGAAATCAAAGAAGATTTTTAAAAAATACATAGAAACAAATGAAAACTAAAACACACTGGTCCAAAATCTCTGGGATGCAGCAAAAACTGTTCTAAGAGAGAAGTTTATAGCAAAACAGACCTACATTAAGAAGAAAGAAACATCTGAAATAACAATCATAAGAGATGTAATGAAAAACTATATGCCAAAAAATTGGACAACCTATAAGAAATGCATAAATTCCTAAAAACATTTAAACTCCCAAAACTGGAAGAGGAGAAAATAGAAAATTTGAACAGGCAGATAACCAACAAAGAAATTGAGTATATGAAAAAAACTGTTCCAAAGCAAATGTTCAGGACCAGATGGGTTCACAGATGAATTCTACCAAACATTGAAGAGTTAATACCTATTCTCAAACTATTTCAATAAAATAGGGAAAAAATCTTCCAAAATCATTATATAAGGCCAGCATAACTCTGATATTAAAACCAGATAAAGACATAATTAAAAATAGAAAACTACAAGCCAATATCCCTGATAAATATGGATGCAAAAATTCTAAATAAAATACTAGCAAAGCAAATTCAACCAAACATTAAAAAAACTATTCACCACAAACAAGTGGATTTATTCCTGGGTTGAAAGTGTTTTTAATTTTCAGAAATCAATGTGATATATCACATCAATAAGAAAAAGGATAAAACCATATGATCCTTTCAATAGATGTAGAAAAAGCATTGGACAAAGTACAACACCCATTTACGATAAAAACCGTAAACAAAACAGGTTTAGAGGAAACAAACTTCAACATAATAAAGGTCATCACTGAAAAATCAGCTATCATCATCCTTAATGGGGAAAAACTGAGCTTTTCCTCTATAGTCAAGAACAAAACACTCACTACTTTTATTCAACATAGTACTGTAAGTCCTAGCCATAGCAATCAGACAATAAAGAGAAATAAAAGGCATCCAAATAGGTATTAAAGAAGTAAAATTTTCATTATTTACAGATGACATGAGACTATATATAGAAAACCCTAAAAATTCTAAGAAAACACTGTTAGAATTGATGAATGAATTCAGTAGTCACTGGATACAAAATCAATGTACAGAAATCTATTGCATTTCTACACACCGATAATGAAGCAGCAGAAAGTGAAAATAAGAAAACAATCCATTTTACAATTGCACCAAAACTAATAAGATATGTAGGAATAAACTAACCAAAAAGGTAAAAGAGTTTTTATATCCTAAAAACTATAAAACAATGATGAAAGAAATTGAAGATGACACAAAGAAATGGAAAGACATTCCACATTCATGTATTGAAAAAACCAAATATTGTTAAAATACCATACTACCCAAAGCAATCTACACACTTAATGTAATCCCTATCAAAATACCAACAGTGTTTTTCACAGAGCCAGAACTATCCTAAAATTTGTATGGAACCACAAAAGACCCTGAATATCAGTCAAAGCAATCTTGAAAAAGCAAAGCAAAGCTGGAGGCATCACAATTAGGGACTTCAAGTTATTTTACAAAGCTGTAGTAATCAAGCTAGTATATACTGATACAAAACAAGGCACATAGATCAATGGGACAGAATAGAAAATCCAGAAATAAACCCATAATTATATGGTCAACTAATCTTAAACAAATCAAGACAGAATATCCAACAGGAAAAAGACAATTTCTTTAACAAAGTTGTTGGGAAATAGGACAGCAGGACAGCTACATGCAAAAACATAATAATAATAATGAAACTGGACTACTTTCTCATGCCATACACAAAAACAAATTCAAAATGGACCTAAATATGAAAAACCATAAAACCACAAAAATCCTAGAGGAGAACACAGGCAGGAACCTCTTTGACATCAGCCATAGTAACATCTTTCTAGATAGGTCTCCTGAGACAACAGAAACAAAAGCAAAAATAAACTATTGGGACTTCATCAAAATAGAAATCTTCTGCACAGCAAAGGGAAACAAACAAACAAACAAACAAAAAAACACCTAAAAGGCAATGTAGGCAATGGGATGAGATATTTGCAGATGATGTAGCAAATAAAGGGCTAGTATCCAAAAGATATAAAGAACTTACAAAACTCAACACCAAAAACAAAAAACAAAAAACAAACAAAAAAAAACCCAAAACAAAAAACAAAACACCCATTTTAAAAATAGGCAGAAGACATGAACAGATATTTCTCCAAAGACGACATCCAGATCCAGATTTCATGTTCATCCAGACACATGAAAAGATGTTTATCATCATTTATCTTTAGGGAAATACAAATAAAATCTACAATGAGATATTGCCTCACACCTGTCAGAATGGCTAAAATGAACAACCCAAGTAACAACATGTGTTGGTGAGGATGTAGAGAAAAAGGAACATACATGCACTGTTGGTAGGAATGCCAACTGGTACAGCCACTGTGGAAAACAGTGTGGAGTTTCCTTAAAAAGTTATAAATAGAACTATCTTATGATCCAGGAATCATACTACTGGGTATTTACCCAAAGAATACAAAAAAACACTAATTCAAAGGGATACATGTACCCCTATGTCATAAGCAGCATTATTTACAATAGCCAAGATATGGAAGGAGCCCAACTGTCCATTAATTGATAAATNAAAACACCTTATCACAAAGAGCTATCCATTATAAAAATTCCATTTACTGATGCCATGTTAACATTTGACCTATAAATAAAGACACCAAAACCGACAGGACAGAGATGCCTGCCTGGTGATCAGAAAGGATCTCGGGGCTCTCTCACTGACACCATCCATCCTTCAGGGACCCCTGGACCTATCGGAGCTGGCGCGGCCTCCGACATAAATGGGTAAAGAAGATGTGGTATATATACACAATAAAATATTATTCAGCCATAAGAAGAAAGTAATCTTGTGATTTGCAAAGACAAGGATGGAGCTAGAGAGTACAAGCAGCATATGACAGTGAAAGACAAATACCGTATAATTTCACTCACCTGCAGAATTTAAGAAACAAAACAAACAAACAAAGGGAAAAAAAGAGTCAAAGCAAGAAATAAACTTTTAATTATAGAAAACAACTGATGGTTATCAGAGGGGAAGGGTGGTGGTGGTATGGGTTTAATAGGTGATAAGGATTAGGGGGTGCAGGGTGATGTATGGAACTGTTGGATTATTACATTGTACACCTGAAACTAATATGACATTATATGTTAACTATAACATTTAAAAAGTTAAATAAAAACAAAACAAAATGTTGGTGAGGATATGGAAAAAAGGAGTTCTACACTGTTGGGGGGGAGTATAAATTGTTACACCCACTATGGAAACAAATATGGAGTTTCCTCAAAAAGTTAAAAATAGAACTATCGTATTATCCAGCAATTCTACTTCTTGGTGTCTATCCAAAGTAGAAAAAAATAACTTGAAAAAATATATATACTTTCATGTTCACTGCAGCATTATTTATAGTAGCCAGGACATGGCAAAAACCTAAGTATTGCTAAAGAGATGGATGAAAGCTAAAGAAGTTGTGGTACACTTGCATGTGCACGCACACACACACACACACACAATGGTGTATGATTCACCCATAACAAAATGAAATCTTGCCATTTGCAATATGGATGGACTTTGACATCATCATGTTAACTAAAATAAGTGAGACACAGAACAGCAAATGCCACACTCTTGCTTATGTGCAGAATATCAAAACAAAAAACAAGCTAATGTATACAGAGAATAAATTGGTAGTTGCCAGGGGCAGGGAGTAAGGGATAGGAGTAATGGGTGAAGGAGGTCAAAAATACAAGCTTCTAATTATAAAACAAATAAGTCATGGGGATATAAGGTAGAGCATGATGACTATAGATAAACTGTATTTTGTATTTGAAGGTTGCTAAGAATAGATCTTAAAAGTTCTTATCACAAGAAAAACACTTGTAACTATGTGTGGTGATAGCCATCAACTAAAACTTATGCTGATCATTTTGCAATATATACATATGTTGAGTCATTATGTTGTGCACCTGAAATTAATATATGTAAGTTATATCTCAATAAAAACAGAAGAAAAAGGAAAGTAAAAGTAGGGGAAATTAAAATTACCAGTATGTATTAATAGTTTTGGTTATAGGCAGAGGACTGAGAATGTCATTTTAAGAAATGAATAGTCAATATTATCTACTTATTTTGAAATATCTGTGACAATATTTTCCTTTAAAAGTACAAGTAGATTTACATGTATGAAGAGTGTTAGAAAAAATGAATACCAAACTAGATCATTCATGCCTTTTTCAAACTTGGCCTCCAAGGCAAAGCATCATAAACTTAAAAATCACAGTAAGAGATCTTTATGTCTCAAAGATTAGAGTATCATGCATTGTTTTTTCTTATTTTGAATACGATCTGAAATAAGTATTCCCAGGTATTGAGTACCACACTAGTAATCCTAAGTATATCTGAGGATAAGTTTACCATAATCTACCACCATAGTTAAATCTGTATACATTTTGGGATAATCTGTATAACTTTGGGATAATCATGATGTTAGCATTAATTTTCTGCCTTATTCTAAAATAGTAGTAATAATAATAATAAATTTAAGATAATTACTATTCATCACATCTCAAAAGTATAATATTATCTATAATTGCTATTATATAGCACATTAAGGATTGAGGCCTTCTGGTCATTCAACTGTTGCATTTATTTATTTTTGTCTCATTTATTATAGATTCAATAATTATCCATGTACTGAATTTGTGTTAAGAGATTTTCAACATCTATGGCTTACATAATTCATCAGATATACAATGTACTCAAAATATTTTTATTCCAGTTACATATATTTTTCAAATGCCATGATTGATATAGATTTCATGCATTAATTCTTATATGCTAAACATCTACCATGGGCTATGTACAGTGCTAGAAGTTACACTGTTGAATCAGTGAAATATGATTCCTTCTACTTTTACTTAAAATTATACCACAGAGAGGCAAAGATATGGAAACCACTTCTCTAGAACAAAGCCTAGTAAAGAGATGTAAGGGAAATAGATATAGATTCCAAAAGTTTACACATCAAGTCTGAGAAATCTTTTCCTTAAGAGAGTGTATTGTTCTGACAGTAAATACAACTTTAACATGTGTAGTTCCTACAGGCAGAGAATGTGGGTAGGAAGTCATAAAAAGCGAATTGCGACCAGGTACCACACACTAGTCATTGACCTTACATCATCTAAGTCATCTTTCATAGTGCACAGTGTAGAAAAGAGACTCATACAAAAATATCAACTGGTTTATTCCATAAACGTATAGAGCAGAAATTCTAGATAACTCACTTATAGGGGTACTTAGTTTGATGTGCAGAGATCTTTTATTTTTTATTGTCCTAGTCATTTAAAATGGAGAGATTTTATGCAAAACTTTGAATTTCTAGCTTCTCTTCAAAACTTAGAAGATCTGGTAACAATTAATGCTGTAATCTTTCATGTTAATAATTTGCTGGAACTGAATATTGGCTGCACTCTTTAGCAATGACATTTATTCTCCATTCATCAATTAACAAATATTTAGCGAATATCTACTGTGTGCCAGACACTACTCTAGATACTGAGCAAAAAGAGACCAATTCACAGCACTCATTGCACTTACATATTCATAGGATGGGACAGAAACACAGCTTGCAAATAAACATGCAGATAAAACAGGTTAACATGGTGACAAATGTTATGCTTAGAACTATACAGGACACTGGGACAGAAAGTAACTTCACTTACATCCTACTGCCTCACATTCCCAGTGATGATTTAATACTATAATCCAGGATTCACATATTATAGCTCAACCAGCAAATCAGGCCAACTGCTTAAGTTTTACTGGAGCACAGCCATGCCCATTCATTAACATCCTGTCTGTCTATGGATGCCTTTGTGCTACAAGTCAGGGTTGAGCAGTTGCAATAGAGACCCTATGACCTGCAAAACCTAAAATATTATCTGGCCCTTTATAGAAAAAATAATTGCTGACCTCATTCCTGCTAGTACTCTAAATCCCCTTTATTCCCCAACTTTTTCTTTTTTCCATAACCCTATGGAAGTTCTATTTACTATACATACATATTTTATAGCTTATTGTATTTTCCCCTCACACTAAGATGTTAACAACATGAGAGCAAGGTCTTAATTCTGTTCTATATTACTGAGTACCTACCATATTCCAAATACATATTTGGAATATGGTAGGTACTCAGTAAATATTTGTAGAATCATCAAGTGAGGTTAGAGAAATAAGCAGTATATAGCATAAAACCATGGGAGCCATGGTGAGTAATTTTATTCTAATCTATGGGCAACCACAGGAGGGTTTTAAACTGTGGAAGAACATGACATGATCCAGGCCACCATGGTCTGATGACTTCCTATTCTCCTCACCCAGATTGAGCAGGCTCCTTCATTTGTTACTTACCTGACCTATGCTACAGATTTTAGTACAGCAAGTACGCTGTGAATGGGCAATGATTATGGTAGGGGAAACTCAAAAACACCAGTGCTCAATGACTGACTCTACCTCAGAAAATTCCTCTGTGGACAGAAGCCCCAGGGAAAGGTGATTTACTGGCAAGCTCTACATAGTTCTTCCATAACAGAATTAAATAGCAAGCTCAATGACTTTGAAACAGATTTTAGGGGAATTTCATATTTAATGAATTACATTTGTTTTAATGCTTATAAGCTTAAGTTGTCTTCTGAGAAATTTAGGCCAAGATGTTATTGTACATTTGTACAAATGAGTATCTCGAGTGCACATGCATGCTACCCATGGATTATACGTGTGCTGAGAAATCAATACCCCTCTACTTTGGGGATGATCAGAACCCTCCCCAGCTCAATTATGGCCTCATAAATTTAACCTGATATGTTATAGAATTATTATGTTCTATGAAGGCCATAAGGTTAAGAAGTCCTGTAATGGACAATAATCATAATTATTGATACTAGTTTTCCATAAGAGAAGAAAAATCAAAGATATATTTGTTTATTAAGATTATGAGGTTTATTAGGAGAATTTGGCAAAGGCTTCCTGAATGTATTTCTATTTTTAATGAATTTACAAACTAGAAGAAACACATATAAACAATAAAGAACACTGATATAAATGGGGACACAAGGAAGGCTTGAGAAATTTCATTTGGAAGATCAAGGAGGGGCTTAGGAAGAAATTGGAATTGGAAATATATACTCAAGAGTTAAGAAATATTGATGGAGAAAAGGAGGCTGTTAATTGCCTCCACATTGCTATCCCAGAGATCTAATTTTTACATTCCTTGGAATGAGGACAAAGAGGAGAATAATTTTCACATTCTTAAATTGGCCCAAGAACCAATTAGCCCAAACGGAGATGTTTCAATTTCTTTATCAAGCAGTGTGAAATGGTTTTTCCCTTACAACCCCTTTGGACCTTCCTTCTCATAACCAAATCATTACAAAATTCCCTACTAATGAGCTTATAACCCATATGTCTATCATGGAGCAGCCTCATCTCACACAACAAATGGGAGTTGTGGAAAGCAGAAAACACTACTCTGATACCTAATTAAGAAAAAAACTGCCTCAATTTATTTGTATAGACAGGGAATCTGGGGAATATTTTGGATTAATCTAGAGAACACACACACACACACACACACACACACACACACACACACACACACAATGAAAATCCAAAAAACCCAAAGCAACAACCATAGAAAAATTCCCAGAGTGTCACTTGGCATTTGTTGTTTATTCTCAAAAAACAACAGATTCAAACAGTTCAACAGTGTCAAATACTACAATTGTATGATTCAGAGCTTCCCAGACTTCCTTGATTTTCAGGATCCTTTGTGTCTCAGTAATTTTTCCATGTTGGTCAATAGAATAATTAGGTATTGCTTTCGGCCTGTTTATAAAGTAGTGAGATCCAAACAACCTAGTAATTTATGTCTTAATTTAGTAACCTTTTGAAAAAAATATACAAATTAAAAGAATTTTTTTCATTTTTAAATAACTATAATTACATATAAAGTGGATTTGTGCTCCTGGAACTAAAACCTTGAAATTAGATTGGATACTGCCACCTCATTTCCTATTCCATATTGATTTTCATTCACTATTCATTTTTATCACATCAGTGAAAACCCAGCTTTATAAAGATGTGACCTCATTGAAATAAATGTAGTGCAATCTAATGGTGAAATATGAACTACCTCAAGCCAGTAGTTCACACCATATCTGACAGATGTTACATTTTGCTGCATTTTCCTTGTAAATTTAAAATCTAGTGAATGTAATTCTGAAGAAACCATCGATACACAACCAATCAGAATTTTGTTTCTGAGTCTGTCAGGGTATTTGATATCCATGTCTATTTTCCATGGGCTTGTTTTTCATTTCAGGGATGAATAACCACTTGAGCCTCATTTGTTGTTGTTGCTGTTGTTTTGGTTCCTAGAAATACAGCTTCAATTTATTCTCAATTCTCCAAATGTTTCTGTATCAAATATTATTGATTTGCAATATATTTAAAGGCACAAGGGAAAGAATCAAAAGACTTCTGTGTGTGTAACCACTCACCTCTAGTAAACATGTTCTGTACAGATATTATTTTTATAGTATCCTTAAAATGGAATAATATGTGCTTCCCCCCTAGGTTCTCTTTTCAGACCCTTTACCCAAACACCTCTCATTAACACATTTTAACGTATCAGATTCATATACAACAAATAGTAGCCAGGAAACATCTAATTAGAAGAGCAGTCAAGAGGTACAGAGAAACTGAAAGGTAAAAAATAAATGGAAGAAAGCCTTTCTTTACTGATTATCATATTATGATAACATGATAATTATAATAATATTATCATAAATGGAAAGAATCCAAAAGCCACTGAAACAAAAAGCAACTTATGAAAGTTTCATTCATGACTTAAAAATTGAGAAATCCTATCTATGTGTATACATATATCCATATGTGTGTGTATGCATTTTCTAAGGGAATCCAAATTTTAAGTCCAATAAGAGGAGATCTAAAACTACCCAATAATTAATATCCTTTACCTTACTACATTAGGCAAGAAATATATTATTAGTCTTTTACATTGAGAAAGGCACTTTGAAAGATGATCCCATCAGTAAGGTGTAACAAATCCACTAGAACAGGCCTGTAAGTACTCAAGGGATTAATCTTTTAACTTACGGGCAATCTCATAGCCTAGCCAATGCTTGGAATTGCTGTTAATCATACTGCAAACTAAGATCTTCATACAGATTTGTTTGTGATTTAAGCATGAACATATAGCTATGCTCCATGCATGGTCACTGAAGAACCTTAAACATAATTGTTTCCATTCTTTTACCTTTAGCAGAATAAGAGGTAATCCTTCTTAATGGCTCCATACTGTATCTTCCCTTGAATGGAACAACAGGAGAAGCCAATGAGGCTAATATCATTTGGAGGGGAAAAGAGAAAATACTCTGGCAGTTTAAGAAGATGTCATCAGGAGAGAGAGAGAACAAAACAAAACAAAAGCAAGAATTTCAAGTCCTCTTCTTTGCATATTAGATACAAAATATAAGAAGGGTTTACAGCCTTCATAGAAGCCACAGGGCATTACCCAGCTCCAAAAACTCTATTCACATATACTACTTGCAAAACATAGTTGCTGTTCTCTATGTTTTTCATGCAGTACCATCTACAGCTGTATAATGCTCCAACCCTGGTAGTCTTCAAAGTTTGATAGGTTAGAATAATCACCTCTAACTTTAGTATTTTGCAAGATCAATTATAGTATTTTATATTTTCAGTAAAGAATAAGAATGTTTTAGACTGGGGCGCCTGGGTGGCTTAGTCGGTTAGGCGTCCGACTTTCGCTTAGGTCATGATCTCGCGGTTCGTGGGTTCGAGCCCCGCGTCGGGCTCTGTGCTGACTGCCAGCTCAGAGCCTGGAGCCTGTTTCAGTCTGTGACTCCCTCTCTCTCTGACCCTCCCCTGCTCACGCTGTCTCTCTCTCTCTCCTAGAAATAAATAAAAACATTAAAAAAAAAAAATTAAAAAAAAAACAAAA
>NW_027530545.1:16807358-16896561 GCF_008692635.1 Crocuta crocuta | reverse complement strand
GCCTGGAGCCTGTTTCAGTCTGTGACTCCCTCTCTCTCTGACCCTCCCCTGCTCACGCTGTCTCTCTCTCTCTCCTAGAAATAAATAAAAACATTAAAAAAAAAATTTAAAAAAAAAAAAAGAATGTTTTAGACTGAA
Organism: Crocuta crocuta; assembly: GCF_008692635.1. NCBI lineage: Eukaryota > Metazoa > Chordata > Mammalia > Carnivora > Hyaenidae > Crocuta > Crocuta crocuta. Next base: position 16,896,423 of record NW_027530545.1, on the reverse strand, counting down.
TACAATCCCTATCAAAATGTCTGTGGCATTTTTCACAGTACTAGAATAATCCTAAAAATTTTTTGAACCACAAAAGACCCCAAATAGCCAAAACAATCTTGTAAAAAAAAAAAAAAAAAAAAGCTGGAGATATCATAATTTCAGATTTCAAGTTATAATTCAAAACTATAGTAATCAAAACAGTATGATACTGGCACAAATATAGATGTATTGATCAATAGAACAGAACAGAAAGCCCAGAAACAAACACATGATCATATGGTCAATTACTTTTCAATCAAAGAGGTAAGAAAATGCAATGGGAAAAAGTCTTTTCAACCAATGGTGTTGGGAATGAGCAACACGTGAAAGAATGAAATTGGACCACTTTCTTAGACCATACACAAAAATAAACTCAAAATGGACTAAGGATCTAGAAGTGAGACATGAAAACCATAAAAATCCTAGAAGAGAGCACAAGCAGTAATTTCTCTGACATCAACTGTAGCAACATCTTCTAGATATGTTTCCTGAGGCAAGGAAATAAAAGCAGAAACCATTAGGACTACATGAAAATAAGAAGTTTCTGCACAATGAAGGAAACAGTCAACAAAACCAAAAGACAACCCGAGAGAAGATATTTGCAAATGACACGTCTGATAAAAGGTTAGTATCTAAAATACAAAAAGAACACCAAGAAAAAAAATCAAATTAAAAATCAAGCAGAAGACATGGATAGACATTTCTCCAAAGAAGACATCCAGATGGCCAACAAACACATGAAAAGATGCTCAATATCATCCATCATCAAAGAAATGCAAATCACAACCACAATGAGGCATTACCTCACACTCCTCAGAATGGCCAAAATACAAAACACAAGTGACAACAAGCATTGGCAAGGATATGGAGAAAAAGGAACTCTTGTCTACTATTTGTGGGAAGGCAAACTGGTGCAGTCATTGTGGAAACCAGAATGGAGGTTCCTCAAAAAATTTTAAAAAGAGATCTGCCCTATTGCCTAGTAATCACACTACTAGGTTTTTACCCAAAGAATATGAAAACACTAATTTGAAAGGAAATATGCACCCCTATGTTTCTTGTAGCATTATTATGGAAGCAGCCCAAGTGTCCATTGATAGATGAATGGATAAAGAAGATATGGATGTGTGTGTGTGTGCATGCATTATATATAAACATAATATATATTTTTAAAAGCCACAAAAAAGAATGAAATCCTGCCGTTTGCATCAACATGGATGGAGCTAGAGAGTATAATGCTCAGCAAAATAAGTCAGTCAAAGACAAATACCGTATTTCATTCATTTGTAGAATTTAAGAAACAAAACAAAGAGAGACAAACCAAGTGAACTATAACTATAGAGAACAAACAGATGGTTTGGGGATGGGGATGTGTGTTGTGGGGGTGACACAATAAAGATGGGAATGTGGGGGAGGGGCTGACATGTAAAACAAGTGAAGGAGATTAAGTATACACTTATGATGAGCACCAAGAATTGTTGAATCACTATGTTATACACCTAAAGCTAATATAACACTGTACATTACACTGGAATTAAAATGAAAAACTTCTTTAAAAAGAACTGTTTTAAGGATGGCTCAGTCATTTAAGCATCTGACTTTGGCTCAGGTCATGATCTCACAGGTTCATGAGTTCGAGGCCTGCATTGGCTCTTTGCTGACAGTGTGGCCTCTGTTTTGGATTCTCTGTCTCCCTTCCTCTCTTCCCCTCCCCAACTCGTGCTCACAGAGATGTGCATGTGTTCTCTCCCAAAAATAAATAATAAAAAAAAAATGTTTTACACTGAAGCAAGACTGCCAAATAAACAGAAGTTGGATGCAAAAAAAGTTCTATAAATTTATGTTTTTACCTGAAAAACTACATTTTATTGATCTATTCTTTAAACAGATTAAATATAAGATCTTAAATTTGTCAGCTTTTCATCTGCAGTGTCTTTCAAATGTTATAAATTAATATTGTCTTAGCCTAAGTATCTTGTCTGATCCTAAGATTCAGAAAAAAAATAGAAAACAACTTTTAAGTACTAAATAGTAATCCACCAGTCCATTAGCTTCTTAGATTTCCCTAAAAAGTCTAGTCTTATATCAATTTACAGAAACATTAAATGTACACATGACTTAGTATTTGGTGCATTTTCTTCACTAACATTGATTGATTAACCTGCCTCTTAGCATTATATGCTATGACCAATTCATTTAGTCCATCTCCAAACATAATGAGTAAACTTATAGTTAAAATTTTAATTTTTAATAATTAAATCTAGTTCTAAACTGAAAAATAGGTCAACATCAGTCACTTTTAAGAACACAAACTATCCATAAATCTGAGGACAAACATTTCAGTTTAAGGAAAATGTTAAATTTACGCCTCTTTTCAAGCAAGCTTAAGTAAAACTTTGATTGCAAATAATTCATAGAAATCCTAGCAGGGATATGCAGAGTACAGATACAAGGTGCTGGATTTATTTGAATTCAATTGAGATACAGAATTGATTTTCCTTCCCAGCAGTTTTCTGAAATGTACATTATGGCTTTGTTTAGTTAAACCAGTTATGACACTTGAGCCTCTGAAATGCTAATATACCTGCACCCAGCCTCCAAGCGTGTTGATTTTGCTTCTTTGGTGGAACAAATTTCAATCCCTTTCAGGCAGAAAACTAAGATGAGCAGATATTTGTGCAATGTATATGTTAATTAAAGCACACTGTTCCCTAAGGGCTGGGAAGCAAAGAATGTATTATTATGGGTATTTTAAGGAAGACATTCACTCATATAAATTTCAAGACCAATAGGGCAGGATAGTATATTGCTAGATGGTATAAAGTGGCCTGTTATAATATTTAAAATAAGAAAAAGTCATGCTTTTCAGAATAAATGTGGATGCTTTAATGTAACAGCAATGTGGCTCCTATCAAATATTATATCATGCTGATGGTCCCTGTAAAAGGAGATTTCAAAATGGAGGAAGCAAGCTAGCTAAGAGAGTCTCCTTTAAAATAGGCTCGAGAGACCATAAAGGATTTAGAATTTTTGCACAGCCTCATAGGAGGTCCTATGAGCCCTTAGCCAGAGCTTAACTTCCTCCTCAACATGACAGCTGAATTGTTTGCATTCTTCACTTCAAAAAGAGTGAAGCCATTTGATAAATTTCAATCCTTCACTTGCATATTACTCTAATTTAGCCCAGTTAACCTAGCTCCAATCCCTGTTTTGCATAGAGGAAATAAATGACAACTGTGCTCGTGACCTGTCACCTTTATACCCCTTTTTTGTCTCCCTTAGAACAGGGGTCAGGTTTCTACTTGATGCTGTCTCCCAGATTACAATTCCAATTGCTTAAGTAAATGTTTGCTTAAGTTTTTAGTGAATTCTTCCTTGGTTGACATTTCTTGGTATAGCTGGCAGGATCCAGAGCAATGGATGCTGGATCCTCCTTGCCTGTGTGGACATGAAGACAATGCCTCTAGGGCGCCTGGGTGGCTCCGTCAGTAAAGCGTCCAACTTGGGCTCAGGTCATGATCTAACAGTTTGTGGGTTCGAGCCCCGCATAGGGCTCTGCTGACAGCTAGCTCAGAGCCTGGAGCCTGTTTCAGATTCTGTGTCTCCCTCTCTCTCTTAACCCTCCCCTGCTCATGCTCTCTCTCTCTCAAAAAGAAATAAAACGCTAAAAAAAAAAAAAAAAGACGATGCCTCTGAGAGACCATTGTTCTCTATGCATTTCCAATGAGGGAGGCTCAGAGTTCTGGCTGTCAGTTCTCCTGGATCAGAACCTCCTACTTTTTTCACTTGATGTTCAGGCCAGACTTTATTTGAGCAAGCTAACTGGGTCTCTCCTCACTCTAATGCTGTTCTCCCCTTACATGGGGGAGGATTTGGGTTTCAAGATATTTATTGGTGAGGGGGCCCTGGGTGCCTCAGTTGGTTAAGTGTCAGACTTCAGCTCAGGTCATGATCTCACGGTTCGTGGGTTCAAGCCCACATCGGGCTCTGTGCTGACAGCTCAGAGCCTGGGTCCCGTTTCGGATTCTGTATCTGTCTCTGTATCTGTATCTCTCTCTCTATCTCTCTCTGTCTCTGTCTCTCAGAAATAAAAGTTAAGGAAAAAAAAGATATTTATTGGTGAGTACTCAACTTATTATCTGGTGGTGATGCTTTCTTTCAACTTAAATCCTTTCCAAATCATAGGGAAACGTTTCCTCTATAACAGCCCTAAATGATCAACCTTCTTTGGGAATCCCAGCTAGATTTATGTGTAAAGAATATGGTCCTTCATGTTACAAATGTTTGTCCTATTAGAATCACATTATCCAGGATAATTTAAAGCTTCATTGGCTAAGATGGGATACTTTTGATATCCCCAAATTTTTCTATATGTGCACGATTGGAAAGAGAAAGATTATAAAAATCAAAGCAAATGAGTTGGGAAGCTTATTTTAATTGGCATCTGGAGGCCTCCAACAGAAATACTAAAAAGGTTGCTTCCCTTCAAGGAGTTAACACAAACTGTTCAAAAGACAATTGAGATCTTTTGAGAGGTTTTCAAATTTGACATGTGGGCTGAAGCCTCACAAACTCCTCCTTTTTCCCGACCCATCATTCCTTCCCCTAAGACTCAACACTTCCCTCCTCCTGTTCTCTCCCCATTCTGTTTCCACCCCTTCCTTTCCACATGATCCTCTGTATTCTTAGCAAAACAGCAGATTTTTAAAAATCCATTTAGCTGCCAGATTGTGAGTTTTCTTTAAAATTTCCAAGGCAGGACTGAAGGGGTTCAGAGCATGTTTCCCCAAAATGTGCTACCTTGCATTTGGACTATTTGGGGCTGAAGGAAATGGAGACCCTATAGACTAAACAAATACCTATTGCCTTCCTGTTGGTCCTCATTTTGTGGGGTTTGGGGACTACCTTGGGAGTAACTCTGAATCTCGGGGAGTATCCTCTGCATCTTCTTTAGTACCCATCTTACACCAAAGAGATAGTTCTTAAATATTGCCAGGAATACTTACTGTTTCTCCTGGCTGAAAACTGGAAAGATTTTTTTTTTTTTTTTTAAATTAGCTCTGCAGTCGAATGTCAGCCAGATTGGAAGCTGATATTCAAAGCCTGATGGGAATCTTCTTTAAAAGGCCTTCTCCTGCCAGGGGCAGTAGATGGCTTGAAAAGAAAAGAGGAATATTATGTGTTGGCCCAGTAGAAAAGAAAAGATTGAATGGTATAATTAGATGGGGAGCAGATCTCTAGTTCCCCACAGCCTGCACTTGGCAGTAGAGGATACAGTATACAGGATGTCTCAAGTGCCCATCAGCCCAGAGGTGGTGAAGGATAACAGAGTTGACTGGTGAGCTCATCTGGAGTCTTATTGCAGGGAGGGGAAGAATGAGCATTCATGGAAGGCCGCAAGGCTCACTGCTCACTTTAGGGATTAGAGTTTGAATGGAGCAACCCAACCACAAGGGCTTTGTGGGACAAAGTGATTGCAGAAGTGGAGCTCACAGAAAGAGGCAGCTGTGCATTCTTCTAAGACTACCTGAAATAGAACCAAAGTTGTACCCACTATGGAAATAGAACCTCACAGCTCAACACAAAGAACAACATGCAGACAAAGCACCTGAATATGTATTCAAAAAGTACGTGCATTATGAAACAAAAGCCTTCAAGTAAGCTTTATTTTCAAGAATGGCAAGAGTTATGCAAAGTAAAATAAACTGATTTTGGTGAGAATAAATAAATAAATAAATAAATAAATAAAAGGCCTTCTCCTTTTAGTTAAAATCAGAGCTATGTACCCAGAAGGAAAGAAGCAAATTGAAGATTATGCTAGTGGATCAACCTATGATGGCATTTAAGTTACAACTCAATTCATGGAGGAATTAAAAGCTCTGTCCTTATTTTAGGAATCTTTACAGAAACTAGAAACATAGCTCTGGAAGAAATTCAAAGTTCACCTATTCCTTTACCAATCCCAAACCTGCCCTATTTATCTCAAAAGGCTTGTAAATTATTTGCCTTAGGAAAAGGAAGCCCTTCTTCCAGGAACTTACATTCTTTCTCTGTCCCTTAAAGTTACTCATCTTATCAAGTCCTTAAAATGTAAACACAGCCCACAATCACCTGCGACTGAAGGTGGGTGAAAAGGTAGGGGGAAAGATGCCTATTTAAAACACAAACTTCCAAAAGGTCTCTTGTGCCCAAACTCTAGCATAGCCTCCTTAAGATTAATTCCAGGGAAAAATAAAAATCTTAGAAATCTTCTCCATAAATCAGTAACTGTAAGGTCTTTACATCAGCCTCTGTATCTATCTGTGCATCTGTATTTTACACACACACACACACACACACACACACTCTAATGCTGTAAATGTGAGATATTTTTATACCTCTGAATGGCATTGTTAAAACTAATTTGTAGGGGCGCCTGGGTGGCTTAGTCGGTTAAGCGTCCGACTTTCGCTTAGGTCATGATCTCGCGGTTCGTGGGTTCGAGCCCCACATCGGGCTCTGTGCTGACTGCCAGCTCAGAGCCTGGAGCCTGTTTCAGAGTCTGTGACTCCCTCTCTCTCTGACCCTCCCCTGCTCACGCTGTCTCTCTCTCTCTCCTAGAAATAAATAAAACATTAAAAAAAAAAAACTAATTTGTAAAGAGCTTTATTTAGTTGGTTTCAATGCAAGTACTTGTAACAACTGGGTATTCTAAAACTCTCAGTAAGATAGGAACTAACCCAAATATTTTTCAAGTTCATGTGAACTGAAAAAATATTCAGTATAAAAGCTAGTTTAAATTTGTTGGTTTAATTAAAACAGGCATGTCTTTAGAGTTATCTATGTCAACTATGATGCAAATAAACTTTTATTCTACCTGAATTTACCAGTTTATTAAATGGTTTATCTGTTGCAATTTGTCAGCAAAAATAACATAAAGATGATGGTTAGCTGTTTAATGTCCTGTAAAACTTTTATGACTAATCTAAACATAGTTATAAAGAACAAGTACATTAAATAGATATAAATAAAATTTAAAGTGTTTAACTTTTAAGTGGTCTCCCAAATCTTTTTGGTAACTTAAAACCTTAGAGTTTTGCTAAGTTAGATTAGATAATGTAATTTTAGTAATTATCTGGATCATTTTCTAAACAGGACAAATACTACAACATTAATTACTAAACATAGGTTTATCTACTTTTGGTTTCTTATTACAGTGAAACTAAAACATATTTGGAAATATTAATGATGAGGGAGTGTTGTGCCCGAATCGTGAGTCCCCTGAGACCCCTAAGGAGCCATCGCTGATGCAAGTACATAAGGGTCTTTATTACAAGCTCGAGCAGGGGCTCACCCGTTAACCAGCGCAGCGGCAGCAGGGAGAAGCCTCGAACAATGGCGAGCGGGGTTTTTATGGGGTAAGGGAGGGGGGTGTTACAGTACACACGTTGTACGTTTTGCATCATCGCATAAGCACCGATCATAATTGTACAACACCCATGGTTATAGTTTTGACCATTCAGTATCCGTGAGGCATCGTTACTTTTGGCGGGACCCAATCATGACCTTTGAGAAACCTTTGAAAATCCTTTGAAAATGACCAAGGTGAGCTCAAAGGGCCTACCTGGGGTTTACGCAAGCAGTGAGTGATTGGCTAGTTTGTACAGAGTAACTACTGCAGTTCCCAGCCCTGACTCAGACCACAGGAATGTTACACATTTCTTTTGATTGGCTGATCCGAGGGTGATCCCGAGGGTGATCCTGAGGGTGGCTTCAGCTGAAGCTTTTCCTGGAACTGTGCTACCTGCAGCCCGAGGTTGCTCTTAACGGAGGACTTAATTTCAGGCTCTTCAGGAGCATAAAGCAAGCTGAGGGCTTAGCACAAAGTAAGCACACACACCCCCCCTCCCCCCATATGTGACATTCCTCAGGCACTTCTGCCTGCCCAAGAACAAAGGAAAGGGGAAAACAAATGGTTCATTGATAAGAGATCACAGTCATGCAGGACGCAAGTCTCCATTAGTTTACATATGTCTTACTAAATTACAAGAAAAAGACAATATTATCAATAGCCTAATCTTCAGAGACCTATAGACTCAGTTTCCTGGAGCTCCAATGTCACCCTCTTCTCCATGGTGATATGGAAAACAAAGGCAAGAAAGAAATGGAACGTAAAATTAAATTTCCTTATATATAATATACAGCCCATCGACAAGTACTTGAGGCAAATACAAACTGTAACATTTCTCCAGGAACCCCTTATTGTCCTAATGTGGATGCCTTACTAAAGGGAAGACAACCTTAGCTTGACAGTAGCAAGGACCTTGGCATTTTAGGAGTCCTCTTTAGCATATGAAAGTCTTTCTGGAGGCCTCCCTTTTGCCTTTACCACCCCCACCCCCGCCAACTCAATAATATAGAACCAACACAACCACAGTGCAGCTTTTCCTGCCCATGGGCCCTTTCCCCTTGCTTAAATAAAATCAACTTTTTGCACCAAAGACATATCAAGAATTATTTCTTGGCCATCATCTCTGGACTCCTACCGCTCCAAAACCCCATCACTAATCCTACACTGGAAAAATTTCAAAGGCATATGATTCTAGAAATTATGAAGTATCTTCATAAATTTGTAAATCTAAAGGATGCTGGTATAACAGTTGTTGGGGGGCGGGGGGAGGAAGGTATCCCAAGGCTCAAAATGGTGTCACTTACAAAGTTCCCAGACTAGGACTTAGTACCCAATCTAATTGTACTTTTAACCTCCCCACAGAAATGTGGCAGGAACTGGTCAGTCAGGAATTTTTTGATCAGCACCAGTGACAATCAGTCACAGGAGTCCTCTCCATTCCCCCAAAGGAAAATTAAGTAATCTGCCTGATAAGACCCCTGCCCTTTCCCCTAAAAGGAAAGTGACCTTGTCTAAAATAATCCTGTATTTTCTTCTGTTAATAACTTCCTTGTCCCATCCTCCTTCCTTTAAAAACATCCTATTTTTTTAAGTCTTTTTATTCTTTTTGAAATAAAGTGTACACGTGGGAAGGGCAGAGAGAGAGAGAATTGCCAGCACAGAGCCTAATGTGGGGCTGGAACCCATGAACTGTGAGATCATGATCTGAGCTGAAATCAAGAGTTTGACCCTTAACCAACTGAGTCCCCAGGTATCCCAAAACCTCCCATTTTGTACAACTCCTCAGAACATCTATGTGGTAGGTGAGTTAAGAAATGCCTGTTTAAGAAGTGCCTGATGAAGAAGTGCCTGATTCATGAGTCATTTAATAAAGCCAATTAGATCTTCAAACTTACTTGGCTTTGTTTTTTTAACATATTTGGTGATAGCGGTGGGATCTGAAGTGAACATGCAGCAGCATTTGAAGACGAGAAACACAGGCACGGTATCTGTGAGTCCTTTGAATTCATGGTCTTTCTTATCATTTCAGAGGGAGCTCAGTCTGAGCTCTGCTCTATTTTGTATGTGAGCTCCTGATCTAATTGGCGTTCCTTTACAGGGCGTTTCGGCTTGAGCTCACAGACAATTATAACCAGAGCCCAGCTGAGTTGGCAGTTCTGCCCAGAGCCCAGTCGAGCTGGCATATTTTGCCTCAGACTCAAGCCCTTGCCTTCCAGGCCAAAGTTTCTGGGTGGAAATGTCAGTAAGGTTTCACAGGACAGGTGGTGGTGCTCACAGGGCCTTCTTATGGCCAGAATGCTGGACTGCTAATATATTAAGGCCAATGTTTATATCGCTTTGTGTATATAAAGGCTATTGCTAGTGGGGATCTAGCAGCCCAAAAAACTGCAAAAAAAAAAATGATGTGCATAGGTTTAGTATTGAAAGGTTATTACAGTGCTTGCCACTTTAAAACAGATTCCCATGGGGTCGCCTGGGTGGCTCACTCGGTTAAGCGTCTGACTTTGGCTCAGGTCACGATCTCATGGTTCGTGGGTTCGAGCCCCGCGTTGGGTTCTGTGCTGACAGCTCAGAGCCTGGAGCCTGCTTCAGATTCTGTGTCTCCCTCTCTCTCTGGCATTTCTCTGCTCACATTCTCTCTCTCTCTCTCTCAGAAATATATAAAACATTAAAAAGATAAAATAAAACAGGCTCCCATGATAGGATAAATTGGTCATAGAACATGTTAGATTGATACTAGATTGCTTGCCAACTTCACTTAAACCATGCAAAAAGTGCACTTCACAGTCCCCAACTCAGTAGCACATCCCTTTTGGGTACTGATTTGGCTCCAAAAAACCCAAACTCTTAGTTCCTAGTATATTTGAATTATAAAGATCAAGCACACTACTTTCCCATACACCTGTTTGTCTTATCTAAGAATTATAGTCTCAGAAGTTGCAGAGACCAAGCAAGATAAAATTAAAANACTCAAATTACAGTGGCCATTATGGAGAATGTTCCAATTAGACAAGATTGTTCATTTAAGAAGTACACTTTAAAGTAAGTGTTCCCAAATTAAACAAAATGGAATGCCTATTTTAACTGGTGTATCGAAGCCTCCAAAAGGCTTCAAGAATCCAAAACATTGTCATTAAAAGATTCTTTACAAAGGTTAACACACACACACACACACACACACACACACACACACACAGTACCTGAAACAAAAGTTTGTAAGACTGACATAACTCCTACTTTTCCTTTCTATCCTTCCTTACCTGAGTGCACAGTCTACTAATTTTCTGTCTCAGTTGCCTTTCCACTCTGAAGCAACAGTTACATTTTAAAATAAAACCACTTGAAGTTACAGGATCGCCTCCTCAGATACTTCACTCTTTGGTCAAAAATTAAATAAAAGGCATAGCAAAAACAAACAAACAAACAAAAATCTTAAACCCAGGGAGAATCCTCAGAAGTTGTTGTTGTTGTTTTTAATAGATTACCTCCTGAGCACAGTTGAGAGGGGAAAAGAAAAATTCATGGTATCCCTTCCTTTCCTAATCCAGATTCATTGGTTATTAGCCCCTTTTCTCCTGGGAATAACTATTTCCTTCTTGCAAGTCTTGTTTTACATCCTAAAAACATGATTTGGCTTTCTGCCTGCCTGTGACATGCAGGTTGTCAGTTCTGTATTTGGCTATCTTTAAGAGTGGCTCTAAATTATATAAAAATGGTATCTTTTGCACCCTCTTTGCAAATGTCTTTTGGTCCCACGTGGCTAATACTGCCAGAAATCTTTACTGTTTATCCTGGCTAAAACATAACAAGACATTTAAAAAATATTTAATAGCTCTATAATCAGAATTTGGGCCAAATTAAAAGCTGATATTCAAAGCCAAAGAATTTGTTTAGGTCTTCTCCCCTAAGCTAAATGTACTCAGAGAGGAAAAAAAAAAAGACTCTCTCATAGGTGGATGGGTGTGTCAGTCCTTTCATATTATTTAGGGAACAACCAAATTCTTTGAGAAATTAAAAACAGCTGTTCTTGTTTTACAAATCTAGTCTTTACAGGAGCAGAGACATGGTTCCAAAAACAATTTGAAGACCAATCCTTTTTACCAGTTCCCAAACCTCCCTTATTTATCTCAAAAGGATTATAAGAAAATTCTAGCCTTAAAAGAACAAAAGCCCTTCTACAAAGTGCTTACATTTTCTCCCTATGCCTCTATCATGTAAATATTCAGTGTTCTGCCTGGTCTTCTGCAGGAATTCTTTAATTAGCCCATCTCTTTAAAATGCAAATTTCAGGGATGTAAAAACAAGGGGGGAAAAGCCATTTAAAACTTAACTGGTCAAGGACCAATACAAATCTTGAGTATATTCTCCACAAATATTAACTTATTAATATAACCTTAACTTATATATAATTAATATGTCCGTAACTTATTACACTTACCAGAAAAACAAAGTCACATCCAGCTTTTATAACTAGTAAATTTTGTACCTATTTGTTGGCAGTAATTTTAAAACAGAACCTATAAAGTTTGCATCTATCTGTATGTTGACATTGTTTACATCTGTGTTATAAATGTGTTTCTATCTTCAGATGGTGTTGCTAAAATTAATTTGTAAAAAACATTTAGTTGAAGACAAGCACTTATGAAGATTGGCACTTAACATTTTTTTAATGTTTTATTTATTTTTGAGACAGAGAGAGAGATCACTAGTGGGAGAAAGCCAGAGAGAGAGAGAGAGAGAGAGAGGAAGAGAGAGAGGGAGAGGGAGGGAGGGAGAGAGGGAGAGGGAGACACAGAATTGGAAGGAGGCTCCAGGCTCTGAGCTGTCAGCACCAAGCCCGACGTGGGGCTTGAACCCATGAGCTGTGAGATCATGACCTGAGCCGAAGTCGGATGCTTAACGGACTAAGCCACCCAGGCACCCCAAGATAGGCATTTTAAAACTCATAAAGATAAAAACTAACTCATATGTTTTTAAAGTTCACAAGATCTAAAAAAGATATATATATTTGATATAAAAGGTAGTTTGAAATTGACAGTTTAATGAAAATAGATATCTTATTTGGACTTATCAATATCAAATATGATACAAATGACCTGATGAGGGACTATGGGGCAAGCTGAGGGCAAAGTACAGGTTAACATCACCCCCAACCCAAGTGAGGTAGGTGTAATATTCCTCAGGAGCTCCTTGCTGCCTAAGAACAAAGGAAAGGACAGAAAACAGATAGTTAAACTGTTAAGAGTCTCTATCATTTTATAACTATCTTAGTACAATTACAAACAAACAAACAAACAAAGGACAATCTTATCAATAGCCTAAAGTCCAGGAACTCCCTATTGTCTTAATGTTAATACTTTGCTAGAAGGAAAAACAACCTTAGCTTCACAACAGTGAGGCCTCCAGCAATCTGTGAGTCTTTAGCATATGAAAATCTCTTTGGAAACTTCGCTTTCTACTTTATGACCCCCAAATCCCTGGTATATAACCAATCATTCTTCACAACCTCAGTGCAGCTCTTTCTGTCCACTGGTCCTGTCCTTGTATTTAATAAAGTCACCTTCCTGCACCAAAGACTTCTTCAAGAATTCTTTCTTGCTTCTCAACTCTGAACAAGTAAGTGGAATAAATCAAAAGGTTTGTAGGTAATATTTAAATAGCTACCAAAATATCGTTAACCTAACACCGCAGTTTTGCTGGTTAAATGATATACTGGTTTGATTTTGTTGGAGATCTAAGTCTTTTCCAAGATAAATACTAAAATATTGATTAAACATAGGTTTATATATCTTTCTTATCACAAAGAAACTAAAGATATATTTGGCTCTGATAGTAAAAAAGTTTTCTAAGCATTAAGAGTTATAATAAATATAATTAAAACTTTTGGAAATACTAAGGGAAACAACTCTGTAAGCAAGAAATGTAAGAAATGTTTTTGGGGAAAAAAAAGAGAGGTGTTTTTTGGTAAGAAAGCTATGAGAAATGGGAATACATTTTTGTGGAGGGAAAAGTAAGTAATTTTCTCCTAAAATGAGACTGGTTGTTTATAGAGAAGGAAAACTCAGTATAAAATATAAATGAAAAAGAGAGTTGTAGAAAATTTCTGAGAAAAAGATTTGGAAAAGAATTATGAGTAGTCAGAATTAACACTGAAATAATTGAGTTTTTATATATATATAAAGCTTTTTAACCTGGAATATTCCAAAAGATTTATTAAATAGGTTATTTAATATGTAAAATACATAGAAAATATTGCCAGATAAATAATACTAAGCCTTCTTTACATTATGTTGTAAGATTGGGACATATGTAGATAAAGTCCATTTCTGTTTCTGCAAAATGGTCCCCTCATCAGATTTTTGCCACTCTAATGCCCTTGTGATATGCCAATAATCCGCTTTTGGAAACAAATTAATATAGACAAATGATGGCTATAAATTCAATAAACAGCCAGGACTGTGACAAGCCCAAGACAGCTACTTGATTCTTCCGGGCTCCCTGACAAACCCTATTTTTCAGTTTTTACATTTCTTCACCCACAATACTACATTTAAAATAGACATTTGTATAGAGACTTTTATAACCTTACTCTATTTATTATGTTATCAATTTGTTCTTATTATTGTATACATGTTTTCTAGATGGGCTAAAGTCTTTCTTTGCTATAAGACTGATTTCCATGCAGTAAAACAAAACAGAACAAAATCATTAAAACAAAAGAAAAAGAAAAAGTTTTGGGTGCCTTGGTGGCTCAGTAGGTTAAGTGTCTAACTTCATCTCTGGTCATGATCTAAAATTTCATGAGTTCAAGCCTGGCACCCGGTTCTCTGCTGTCAGCATAGATCAGCTTTAGATCCTCTGTTCTCCTTCCTCTCTGTCCCTTCCCTGCTAGTTCTCTCTCTCTGAAATAAATTTTAAAAAATGTTTCCCACTTGGGGTATATTTTCCATTATCTCTAGTGATCAAGGCACTGAACATACCATAGAAGCCTTAATAAAAACCTTACGGAAGTCTTGAAATTCTGTCGGTACACAACCTTCTACTGATCTGTTGTTGTCTTATGCTTGTATGACCTGCTTCTGTTAATTCTGTAATGTTTTATATTCAAGCTTCATCAACTGGTTAAAAACAGCCTTCCTAAATTCCAATTCAAAAAAGCTTGTCCATCACAGTCTACAGCCTGGTAACTTGATATTCTAAAACAAAGACTCCCCTTGTACCATTAAAAGCTACCTTTCAAGTGCTTCTGACCACTGACACTGCTGCCAAACTAAAAGATGCTAGAGACCTCTACACCAAATTGACAAGGAGGAGAATTAACTAATATCAAGGTGGGGACTTCCTCCATCCAGGACATGAGATCAAGACTTCATACTTCAACTAAATATAAAACCCTTTCTCTTTCTTTTCCTCTGGCATTGGCTAAAAATGATGGCAACCTCAAGAGTATCTCCCAGACCTCTATGAAAGGAGGAAGGTAACCTCTTTTATTTCAGGCTAGAAAAAAAAAATTCTAACTGTGCCTTTAAATTTTCACAAGAAAAATAAGACATCTCATTGGTCACTCCCCCAAATTCACATTGTTGACTTAAAAAGGAAAGTTTTTTTAGCAGGTTCTCATTTTCCTGGTTAGGGATAAGTGAAAATGAGCTTATGATCAAGAATTTCTCCTTAATTCTTAAAATTATTACAAAATCTTCTAAAGCAATAGCAGCCTAATAAAAATCCTTAGTCTCTCTGGCCTAAGTTGTGCTTAGTAATAGAATAGCTCTTGATTACCTTTGAACTCAGCAAGGAGGGGTCTTGGCTGTGTCCAACACTACCTGCCATGCCTGGATTAACCATGCTGGGGAAATTAAAATTCAATTACATAGGAATAAGCCACTTGGCTTTAAAAAGTTACTCCTTCTAGAAGATCTTTCCCTGGACTTATTTGATTTTGACTGGTTTAGGTCTTGGAGAACATGGTTCTAAAGTACACTCCAAATATTGGGAATTGTCCTGCTTATAGTAGCCATAATCATCTCCCTGGGTGTACTATATTCTCTCAAATGTTTTAAAATTTTTTTAATGTTTTTTATTTATTTCTAGGAGAGAGAGAGAGAGACAGTGTGAGCAGGGGAGGGTCAGAGAGAGAGGGAGTCACAGACTGAAACAGGCTCCAGGCTCTGAGCTGGCAGTCAGCACAGAGCCCGACGTGGGGCTCGAACCCACGAACCGCGAGATCATGACCTAAGCGAAAGTCGGACGCTTAACCGACTAAGCCACCCAGGCGCCCCTTCTCTCAAATGTTTTAAATGACTATTCACAGCCACTAACCACTAAGTTGACCACCAAGTGATCATCTTAAGACTGAGATATCTAAGAAATGAGGTAAATAACTGGCTTAAACAATGAATGAGAAGCTGTGACCCAGGACTATCACATTGGTTAAGAAAAATATCAGGATTTACAGATATAAAAGGATCCACAAAAATTATGAACTGTACCTCCAGGAAAGATTGGGAGTGGGAAGATCCTAGCTTACCTCTTCTCACAAACACATAAGACCCACATCCATGTAAATCACACAGAAAATGGCCTGAATACTGGCAGAACAGACTCTAAAGTTAAATATAGAGATGAGGCCACATAGAAGAGGTTAGGAAGGTCAGAGATGGGTGAGGAGCTAAGTAGGCCCTTAAGACTGTGCCTGGGAGGGAGGGATGCCACGGGCACAGAGAGTGGAGAGAAAGAGATCCCCACATCAGGCACCCCGGGGATGGGGAACCCATCTAGGGAAGAATGATTCTCATAACATTTGGCTTTGAAACCAGAGCAACCTTATTTTATGTTATTACAATCAGTGTGGCTTAACACATGGAATTTGAAAAATCAATGGTAGAGCCTGGAGGGCATAGGAAACAATGTCTCCACCCTTTGGCAACAAACACACTCACAGAGATACAGCATGGAAGCAGCAGCTTGAAGAATCCCGGGGCATAAGGGAGATTTATTTACCAATCTCAGAGTGTGTGCTGGAGGGGCAGAGATCTTTGGGGAACTTCTCCAAGAACAAAGGAGCTAGGCACAGAGTGGGTGTGTGGGGGTGCCATTTCTCTCCCCAGCTGCCCAGTCTAGATACATGAATACCTGTGGGAACCAGCATAGAACACTTTCCACCTTGCTTGCTAAGAGTATGCCCCACACCCAAATGCTTCTGTAGATCTGCCCCCTCTCCAGTTGGCCTCTGCATTTCAGGCAGATACAGGTCTTTCCTACAACAGACAATGAGAAACTGACTGGTACTGTGTATCCTACCTCTACACTCTCCTGTGAATCCATTCTCTCCAGCCATGAAGCAGGAGTTTCCTAAAGCATATCCAGGTCCCCTTGTCATAGCAGACCTGTAAAAACCTTGTTACCACTCCTCACCGCACCCCCACGTTCTCCTGCAGCACTGCCCCCTCCAATATACACTTTGAAGCCCATCCAAAGTGGTATGGATTACAAGCCAGGCAGTATGTAAGAAGCCCAAATGGGATAGTACCACTCCAAAGTAACTCCTGACCTCGAAAGAGGGGAAGATAACAATATACACTAATCTGACCATGACCCCAACAGTGGGCTGGGGATAGACACTGGTTTAAATACAGAGGCTGCCCACTGATGAAAGATTTTCAGAGGACAACAATGGAAATCACTCTCCAGTTGGGTGCTACTGCATCTCTGGCAAATGCATGGTTTGACTCAACCATAGCGGTCCCACACTGGTCCACCAACAACACAGGAACAAAGTCCTGCCTACAACAGGCAAAGAGAGCCATTGCAAATGACCAGAGTGAAGGCAAGAGTGGCTTAGCCCCAACAGGAGGGCACACACAATACACACAAACATCACTGCAGTGCCAGGTTCTGACTAACAAAGGACACTGCATTGCAGGGCACTATAAGAGACAGACCTCTTCCTCTACAGGTCACTACTTTCAAGAGCAGGAGACATAGTTGGCTTTCCTTACACATAGAAACAGACACAGAATGTTAGACAAAATTAGGAAGCCAAAGTATATGTCCCAAATGAAAGGACAGGACAAAATCACAGCAAGAGAGCTTAACAAAACAAAGATAAGTAATAAGCCTGAGAGAAAATTTAAAGTAATGGTCATAAAGATACTCACTTAAAAATACAGTAGATGGAATAAAAAGTAGACTAGAGGAAAAAAAAAAAAAAACAGATCAACAACCCGAAGGATTGTGTAATTGCAGGCAATCAAACAGGAGAGAAAAAAATGCAAATAGACTTAAGGAAACTCAGTGATACATTCGCATTATAGGGATCCCATTAGAAGAAAAAGGGGGCAGAAAATATTTGAAGCTGAAAATATCCTAATCATATCATATCTGATATGAAATAGATATCCATATCCAGGATGCCCAGAGAACCCCCAACAAAATAAACCCCCAAGGAGGTCCACTTCAAGACACAGAGTAATTGAAATGGCAAAAATTAGTGCTAAAGAGAATTCCTAACTCTATAACACTATCAGTTAATTTTTTAGTACAAATCTTGTAGGCCAGAAGAGAATGGTATAATATAGTCAAAGTGCTAAAGGAGAAAAACCTGAAGACAAGAATACTCTATTCAGCGGGACACCTGGGAATTAAGTTGGTTAAGTGACAGACTTCAGGTCAGGTCGTGATCTCACAGTCAGATAGAAACAGACACAGAATGCTATTCAAAATGAGAAAGCCAAAGTATATGCTGTCAGCACAGAGCCTGCTTGAGATCCTCTGTCCCCTCTCTCTTTGCCCCTCCACCGTGCATGCTCTCTCATTTTCTTTCTCTCAAAAATAAAAATTTTCAAGGGGCACTTGGGTGGCTCAGTTGGTTAATGTTTTGACTTCAGCTCAGGTCATGATCTCACAGTTCATGAGCCATCTACTTAATATAATATGCGTAACATGTTATGTATAAACCTAATGGTAACTACAAATAAAAACTAGTAATAGATATGGAAAAATTAGAAAGAAATCCAAGGATATCACTAATTAAAGCCAGCAAACAGTGACAGAAAGGAGTTACAGGAGAAAGAAACAGAAAAAACTACAACTAAACCTCATAAAGCAAGTAACAAAATGGCAATAAGTACATTCCTATCAATAATTTGAATGTAAATGGACTANAAGCTTATTTCAAACCTAAAGACACATAAAAATTGAAAGTGAAGGGATGAAAAATCATTTTTCATGCCAAAGGGAGTGAGGAGGAAACCAGGGTGGCAATACTTATATCAGGCAAAATAGTCTTTAAAACAAAGACTGTAACAACAGACAAAGAAGGACACTATATAAAGGAAATGATCCAACCAAAAGGTAATAGCAAATGTAAAGGTTTATCTACTCAAGATGGGAGCACCCAAATACATAAAGCACTTATTAACAAACATAGAGAAAGTAATTGATAATGATAAATAATAATAGGAGACTTTAACACCCCATTTATATCAGTGGATATTTCCAAACTGAAAATCAAATAGGAGACAGTGGCTTTGAATAATACATTTTGCTAGTTGGATGTAACAAATATATTCAGAACTTTCCCTCCTAAAACAGTAGAATACACATTTTTTTCAAGGACACATGGAACATGTGCCAAAATAGATCACATAACCACAGAACCAGCCTCAAATAATTAAAAAAAGACTGAAGTCATACCATGCATCTTTTCTGACCACAACACTATGAAACTAGAAATTAACCACAAGCAAAGAATCTGGATAAAACACAAATACATGGAAATTAAATACCATGCTACTAAACAATGAATAGGTCAACCAAGAAATCAAAGAGGAAATAGAAGAATACATGGAGACAAATGAAACTGAAAACATAATGGTCCAAAATTATTAGAATGTAGCAAAAGTGTTTTCTTTTAATGTTTTATTTATTTTTGAGAGAGAGAGACAGAAAGACAGACAGCATGAGCAAGGGAGGGTCAGAGAGAGAGGGAGATTCAGAATCTGAAACAGGCTCCAGACTGAGCTGGTTGTCAGCACAGAGCCTGACATGGGGCTCAAACCCATGAACTGTGAGATCATGACCCGAGCCAAAGTCGAACGCTTAACCGGCTGAACCACCCAGGTGCGGTTCTAAGAGGTTTATTACAATACAAGCCTACCTCAAAAGCAAAGGGGAAAAAAGCCTTTTAAAAATTTTTTTGGTGTTTATTTACTTTTAAGACAGAGAGAGATGGAGCTTGAGCAGGGGCGGGCCGGAGAGAAAAGGAGATACAGAATCCAAAGCAGGCTCCAGGCTCTGAACTGCCAGTGCAGAGCCTGTAGCAAGGCTTGAACTCATGAACCCCGAGATCATGAGCTGAAGTTGGGAACTTAACTGACTGAGCCACCCAGGCACTCTTGCAAGAAAAAGTTTTAAATGAACAACCTAACCTTATATCTAAAGGCGTTAGAAAAGAAAGCACAAACTCCAAAATGGTAGAAGGATAGAAGGAAAGAAATAATAAGGATTAGACAAGAAACAAATGAAATAAAACCTAAAAAAAACCAACCAAAGAAAAAAATAAACAAGCAAAAATAAATGATAAAATGTATCAGTGAAAGGAGTTTGTTCATTAAAAGGATCAACAAAATTGGTAAAGACTTAGTCAGACTCACAAAAGATAGAATGAAGAAAGTGAAGGAAAGAAAAAGAGAGTAAGAGGGAAGAGGGAAAGAGGAAAAGACGGAAAGAAAGAGGGAAAGGGGAAGAAAATAAAAGGAAAGAAAAGGGAAAAAGAGAAAGAAAAGAACTCAATATCAGAAATGAAAGACAAAAATAACACTGAAAATCAGAAAACTACAGTAGATTATAAGAGATTATGAAAATTTATATGCCAACAAACTGAACCTGGAAGAAAGAATAAATTCATAAAAACATATAACTGCCAAGACAGAAAGAAATAGAAAATTTGAACAGACAAATTATCAACAATGAAATTGAATCAGTAATCAAAAAACTCCCAAAAAACAAAAGTGTAGGACGAGACTACTTCACAAGTGAATTCCCAAAACATTTAAAGAAGAGTTAATATTTATCATTCTCAAACTATTTTAAAAAATCAGAAAGGAAGGAAAGCTTCAAAATTAATTCTATGAGATCCTCATAACCCTGATACAGAAACCAGATAAAGGTACTTCAATAAAAGAGAACTAAAGCCCATATCCCTGATGAGCATTATGCAAAAATCTTCAACAAAATATTAGCAAACTGAATCCAACAATATATTTTTAAAAAGCATTCACCACAATCAAATGGAATTTATTTCTGGAATGCAAGTGTAGTTCAAAATTTGTAAATTAATGAGCTAACACATTTCACCAATAAGAGAAAGGATAAAATGATATGATCATTTCAAATGATACAGAAAAAGCATGTGACAAAGTACAACATCCATTCATGATGAAAACTCTCAACAAAGTAGGTTTAGAGGGAACATATGTCAACATAATGAAGGCCATAATAAAGGCCACAAGTAACATCATACTCAATGTGAGAAACTGAGAGCTTTTCCCCTAAGATCAGGAACAACACAAGGATGTCCACTCTCACCACTTTTATTCAACATAGTATTAGAAGCCCTATCCCCAGCAATCAGACAAGAAGGAGTAAAAGGCCTCCAAATTGGTTAGGAAGAAGTAAAACCTTTCATATTTGCAGATGACATGATATGATATATAGAAAACCTTAAGAACTCACCAAAAGCCTTCTAGAACTTATAATGAATTCAGTAAGGTCATAGGACACAAAATCAATACACATAAATTTGTTGCTTTTCTATATACTTTAATAATGAAGTAGCAGAAAGTGAAATTAATAATTCTATTTACAATTGTGTCAAAAAGAATAAAATACCTATGAATAAACTTAACCAAAGAGATGAAAGATATATACTCTGAAAAATGTAAAATATTGATGAAAGAAATGGAAGATATCACAAACAAATGGAAAGATATTCTATACTCATGAATTGGGAGAATATTGTTAAAATGTCTATACTGCTCAAAGAAATCTAGTAATGTAATGAAATCTCTATCAGAATACAAATAACATCTTTCATAAAACTAGAAAAAATAATCCTAAGATTTGTATGGAATTAAAAAAGACCCTGAATAACCAAAGCAATCTTGAAAAAGATGGTTAAAACTAGAGGGATCATAATCCCAGGTTTCAAAGATGAACTACAAAGTTGTAATAGTTAAAATAGTATGGTACTCTCACAAAAATAGACACACAGATCAGTGGGGCGGAATAGAGAACTCAAAAGTAAATTCACAACTAATTAATTAATTTCAACTAAGCAGGAAAGAAAATCCAGTGGGAAAGAGAGTCTCATCAACAAACGGTGCCGGGAAAACTCAACAGTTACATGCAAAGAATGAAACTAGACCACTTTTTCATACCCTACACAAAAATAACCTCAAAATGGTTTATGAACCCAAATGTGAAACCCAAAACCATAAAAATTCTTGAAGAGAGTGTAGGCAATAATTTCTCTGACATTGGCCACAGAAACATTTTTCTAGACATGTCTCCTAATCAAGGGTAACAAATGCAAAATAAACTATTGGGACTACATCAAAATAAAAAGCTTCTCTACAGCAAAGGAAACTGAACAAAACAAAAAGGTAACCTACTGAATGGGAGAACATATTTGCAAATAATAAATCTGATAAGGAGTCAGTATGGAAAATACATAAAAAAAACTTCTGCAACTCAGTATNTTCTCCAACCCCCCCCCCCAATAATCCAATTAAAAAATCAGCAGAAAACATGAACAGATACACAGAGGGCTAACAGATACATGCAAAGATGCTCAAAATCACTAATCATCAGGGAAATTCAAATCAACACCACATTGAGATATTAACTCATACCTGTCAGAATGGTTAAAATTAAAAACCCAAGAAAATAACAATTGTTGGCAAGAATGTAAAGGAAAAGGAACCCTCATGCACTGTTGGTAGGAATGCAAACTTGTGCAGCCACTATAGAAAATAGTATTGATGTTCTTCAAAAAATTAATAAAATCACCATATTATCAAGTAACTCCACCATTGAGTATTTACCCAAAAAATACAAAAACACTAATTTAAAAATACTTATGCATTCCTATGATTATAGTACCATTATTTACAATAGCCAAATTATGCAAGAAACCTAACTGCCCAAAGATAGGTGAACAGGTAAGACCATACGTATACATATGTACACATATACATATATATGTATGTGTGTGTATACACGCATGTGTGATGAAATATAACTCAAACATAAAAAAGAATATCTGCAACAACACAGATAGATCTAGAGGTTATAATGCAATGTGAAATAAGTCAGGGAAAGACAAATAGCATGTAATTTCGCCATATATGAATTTAAAGAAACAAAACAAAGAAAAAAAGAGATAGACTCAAATACAGAGAGCTGGTGGTGACCAGAGGTGTGGTGGTTAGGGGCATGGGTGAAATAGGTGAAAGGGATTAAGAGTATGCTTATTGTGGTGAGCATTGTATAATACATAGAATATCTGAATCATTATATTTTATAACTGAAACTAATATCATACTGTATGATAATCATATTGGAATTTTCAAAAACCAGACTGTTTGGACAAACACAATGGTTTAAGAACAAACAAGAGCTAGGTCATGGTCAAACAAGTTTTATTTTCAATATATGACCACTCATAGAAACCAAACAGAGTCAGGCAAAATGAAGAAACAGAGGAATATGTTCCAAATGAAAAAAACAATATAAAACCTCATTAAAAAAACTTAATGAAATAAATATAATAATTTACTTGATATAGAATTCAAAGTCATGGTTAAAAGATGCTTACTGAACTTGGGAGAAAAATAAACACAATGAGAACTTCAACAAAGAGACAAAATATCTTATATGGTACCAAACAGAAGTTACAGAGTTGAAGAATAAAATAAATAAACTAAAAAGCATAATAATAGAATGATTTGGCAGTAGACTAGATGAAACATTTAAAAAAATGAAGGCAGTGGAAGTCTCCCAATCATAGCAGGGGAGAAAACAAAGTAATGACAGCTTAAAGGACCTGTATAACACTCACATAATAGGGAACTGAGAAGGAGAAAGGGCAGAAAATTTATATGAAGAAATAAAGGCTGAAAACTTCACTCATCTGAAGAAGGAAACAGACATCTAGATCCAGAAATCTCAGAGAGTTCCAAGAAGAGATCTCCAAAGAAGTCTTACCAAAACACACTATAATTAAAATGCCAAAAGCTTAAGAGAATCTTAAAAAAAATAAAGAAATAAAAAGAAGCAGCAATAGAGAAATAGCTGGTTACATACAAGGTAACCCCTGTAAAACTTGGCAGATTTTCCCACAGAAATTTTACAGACCAGAAGGGAGCAGGAAGGCATATACAAAGTGCACAAAGGAAAAAAAAATTGTAACCAGAGTACACTATCCAGCAAGATTATCATTCAGAATTCAAAGAAACATAAAGAATTTTATAGGTAAATGAAAACTAAAGGATTTTTATCAACATTTAACTAGTCTTACATGGAATTTTAAAGGAATCTCTTTAAGCGAGAAAGAATGTGTGCTAATGAGTAACAACAAAACTTACAAATATATAAGTCTCACTGATAAAGGCAAATATATAATAAAAGTATAGCATTAATCATTTAAAAAGCTTAGTAAGAGCATTAAAAGACAAAGAAGTAAAAATAATTTCAACTACAATAATAACATGAGGGATACGTAAGATAAAAAGATATAAAATGTGACCTCAAAAAATATGTAGAGATAGTAAAAAAGTACAGCTTTAGGATGTGTTCAAACTTATGTAATTATCAACTCAAAATAGACATTATCAATATAAGTTGTTATATGTAATTCTCAGGGTAACTTAAAGCAAAAACCAATATGCAAAAGAGACAGAGAAAGGTCTCTAAATACAACATTAAAGAGAGTCATCAAACCACAAAGAAGAGACAAGAAGGGAACAAAGAGGAATTACAAATCACCAAGTAAACAATGAACAAAATGGCAATAAGTACATACCTATCAATAATTACTTTCAATTTAAATGGATTAAATTCTCCAATTTAAAAGATAAAGAGTAGATGAATGGATAGAAAAACAGGACTAATCTATATGCTACTTATACGAAGATACACTTAAGATATAAGGAGACACAAACTAAAAGTAAAGGGATGAAAAAATATATCCCATGCAAATTGAAACAAACAGCTGGTGTTCTCTATATTGATTTCAGGCAAAATAGATTTTAAGCATATAATTGTATCAAGAAAAATAAAATACTAGAGACAAATTAAATCAAGGAAGCAAAAGACCTATATACTGAAAACTTTAAAACCAGATAAAAAATTAGACACAAATAAATGGAAATATAATCTGTGCTCATAGAGTAGAAGAATATTCTTAAAATATCCATGCTACCTAGGGCAATATAAGGTTTAATGCAATCCCTAACAAAATTCCAATAACAATTCTCACAAAATAGAACAAACAATTCTACAATTTTTGGAACCGAGAAAAGACCCCAAGTAGCCAACATCATCTTGAGAAAGGAAAACAAAGGTGGAAGCATCACACTCTGATTTTGAACTATATTACAAAGTTGCAGTGGTCAATAAGTATGGAATTGAATAAAGCAGACAAATGGATCAATGTAACAGAATACAAAACCCAGAAATAAGCCCATACATATATGGTCAATCAATATTTGACAAAGGAGCCAAGAATAAACAATGGGGAAAGGACAGTTTTGTAAATAAATGGTTTTTATAAACTGAAAAGCCACATGCTAAAGGATGAAACTGGGTCACTACATTATACCATATACAAAAATTAACTCAAATGAATTAAGGTGTTTGAATGTAAGTTCTGAGATGATCAAACTCCTAAAAGAAAGCATAGGCAGACAGCTCCTTGACACTGGTATTACAACAGATTTTTTAGGTTTGACACTGAACGTAAAAATGAAGAAGTGGGATTATATCACACTAAAAACCTCCTGCACAGCAAAGGAAACAATCAACTAAATGAAAAGGTAACCTACTGAATGGGAGAAATATTTTCAAATCATATATCTTATGGGGCTAATATCCGAGACGTAAAAGAACTCATACAACTCAATAGCAAAACAGAAACCAAAAACAAAGCAATCCCACTGAAAAAATGAGTGTAACTTCTGAGTAGAAATTTTTTAAGAAGACATACCGATGGCCAACCATACATGAAAAGATGCTCAAAGTAAATAATCATCAGGGAAATTCAAACCAATATCACAGTGAGACGTCACCTCAGACCTGTTGAATAGCTATTATAAAAAAGATAATAAATAACTGTTGGTGAGGATAAGAAGGGAAGGAAATCATTGTGCACTGTTGGTGAGAAAGTAAATTTGTGTAACTGCTATGAAAAACCGTATGGAGATTTCTCAAAAAATTAAAAATATAACTACCATAGAAGCTAGAAATTCCACTTCTGGGCATTTATTGAAAGAAAGCAAAAACACTAAGAGATAGATGTACCTCTCCAAGTTTATTGCAGCATTATTTTCACCTGATTCTGCCAATTGACAGAAAAAGAAATTGTGGTAGATGTATACAATGGAGTGTTGTTCAGCCATAAAAAGAATGGAATCTTGCTACTTGCAACAACATGAATGGACCTAAAGGACATTATGCTAAGTGAAATAAGTCACAGGAAAAAACAACCTTATGATCTCAGTTATATGTAAAATATTAAATTAGAAACCTCATAAAAACATAGGACAGATGGGCAGCTACCAGAAGCAAGGGTCGGGTGGTAGGAACATGGATAAAGGGGTTCAATAAGTACCAACTTCCAATTATAAAATAAATAAGTCATGAGGAGTTCTGGGAAGATGGTGAAACATGAGGCTGTCACCTTGTTTCATAGCCACATCAGTGCAACTAACTTGAAAATGACCTGAAAATTGGCAAAATAGACACAGTTAAATCTAGAGAAGAGGCCACATCAAAAACAGTACGAGGCCCAGTCGTGGCTGGGAACCAAGCCCTCCAAGTAGACTGACCACAAACAGGAGGGACACCAAAAACATGGAAAAGTGAGAGGATCAGACCCCACCCCAGGCACCCTAGGCATGGGGACCTGCATTGAGAAGATAAACCCCATAACATTTGGCTTTAGAAACCAGTAGGGCTCTACTTCCTAAGGTTTTACAATTGGCAGGCTTATTCTCAGTACTTGAAAAGTCAACAGACTTAGCTTAGAGAGAGCCTGAAGGAAATAGGAAACTGAGTCTCTGTCTTTATAGACACAGAATAATAAATAACCTGGCTGAGATATAGCATCAAAGCACCAGTTTGAAAAGTGCCTGGGATAGAAGCAGATTTATTTACTAAGTTTAAAACATGTTCTGGAGGGGCAGGGATTATTAGGAGACTTCTCCAAGAATGGAAGTGCTAGTGAGCACGACTTCTCTCTCCCCACCCCCATATCCCAGATAGCAGGACACTTGAGGGAATCAGTATGAACACTCTCCACCTATCTTGTTGGCACTATGTGCCCCACCCATGAGAATCTGTCCCATCCAACCTGTCCCCTCAGCAGGCATCACTCTAAAGCAGCTCCTGCCCAACGCATCTTGCAATCAACCCCAGGAGAGGCTGATGACACTCCAAAGTGACTCCTGCCTTAGGGAGAGAGATAGATAACTACACATACACCAGTGCACCTGCAATCCCAGCAGTCTAAGCTCATAGCTAGCAGAACGTCCCCTACTAATCAGTCCTGGACTGGAAGCAGGCGTGTGGTCCAGCTGCCAGCTCCACTCACCCACCCATCTCC
This sequence comes from Crocuta crocuta, assembly GCF_008692635.1. Taxonomy (NCBI): domain Eukaryota; kingdom Metazoa; phylum Chordata; class Mammalia; order Carnivora; family Hyaenidae; genus Crocuta; species Crocuta crocuta. The sequence continues at coordinate 16,869,130 of NW_027530545.1, read as the reverse complement.
TCTCAAGGGAAAAAACAGGGAGAAGGTACTGCTGGCTGGTGCTACAGCAACCCTGGTAGATGGGCTGAGGGCAGGCATCTGGTCTTCCTGCTAACACCACCCAACTACAAGCCTGCCCTGTCTCAACACTGGCTCTGTAACAGCACAAGGACAAAACCCTACCTGTTGTGCCCACAACAGGCAAAGTAAGCAATCACAACTCACTGGGCAAATGCAGCTCAACCACAACAGTAAAGCACCTGCAAGCCACATAGGAGACACCCCTGAAGTGCCTGGTTCTGGTAAACTGGGGCTACTGCACTCCAGCTAATGCACAGTTGTATTTCTTAATATACAGAAACAAACACAGAGTTAGAAAAAAATAAGGAAATAAAGGAATATGTCCCAAATGAAAGAACAGGACAAAATTAGTACAAAAGAGCTAAATAAATAGAAATAAGCAATATTCCTAATAAAGATTTCAAAGTCCTAGTCATACTTACTGTACTGAAGAGTGGAGAATCTCAGTGATACCTTCACCAAAGAGATAGAAAAAATATACAAACTAGTCAGAGATAAGGACTTCAATAATTAAAAATTTAAAAAATACACTAGAGAAAATCAATAGCAGATTAGAGGAGGCAGAAGATAGGTCAGTGATCTGAAAGACAGGGTAAACAAGGGGCGTGTCAAATCTTTCTGCTGGATATTTGTTTATTTAGAGGCAATAATGTAAATTTAAATAAATGGGAATATGTCTTAGATGTTTTCCATTTTTCTCTCCAAACTCACTCTCAATTCTTTCACCAACTCTGGATAACTGAATTTGTGAATTACATCAATGGGCTTCCTTGAACTCTGAACTCTGGGAGACAATCAGTCAAAGAGAGATACTGGCAGGAGATCAAAGAACAAATAGAGACTATTCCTTTAGCCAATCACCTCCCTGATGGATTGCCATGGATTAATTACATTTCTCTAATCAAGGCCACAGCTTCTGTTGAGTGACTCTCTCATACAAGAGATTTTCCCTCTGGGTTCCAGTACCCTATCTCTCCATCTCCTTCCTTTTGTTCCTTTAAACATAGAAGTGATACTTGCTTATGACTATTGGCTTTCCTTAATCCTGCTCAATTATTTAAAAAACACTTTTTATTAGGGATGCCTGGGTGGCTCAGTTGGTTAAGCATCTGACTTTGGCTTAGGTCATGATCTTGCAGTTTCTGGGTTTAAGCCCTGCATCAGGCTCTGTGCTGACAGCTCCGAGCCTGGAGCCTACTTTGGATTGTGTGTCTCCCTCTCTCTGCCCCTTCCCTGCTTGTGCATGCTCTCACTTTCTCTCTCTCTCTCTCTCTCTCTGAAAAATAAACACTTAAAAAATAATTTAAAAAATAAAATACTTTTATTAGACTCAAATCAATCAACTTTTGAAGCCATTGCTTTCTTGCTTCAATTGAGTGTTAATTTGTACCAAGGTGACCCTAAGAAATAGGATTTTAGTGCTGCTCATTTGTTTAAGGAGAACACAAATTACTTTCTTACTCTAGTAATCAATATGTAATAGATTCACAATTACTCAGATTAACACTGGTGGTAAAACATTATGGAATACAAACAGAGAGCAAAACATTGGAGAATTGCCCTTTATTGTTATGATGGCAAAAGTGATCATAATAATGGAAAACACATAGAAGGAAAATGAAAAATTAAAGGTCTTGAATGCCAACTCATAATATGGATGGGTGAAAAATTAAACTGGTATGCCAGCTGGTTTCTCAGGATAGTTATGGCTGAGACAGAAGCTCACGTCTTGGTTGTAAAGCACTGCAAATATTTTACAATAAATATAGCCACTGATTTGGAAGAAATGTGGCTCTGAGATATGAGACAGGGCATTTGAGCAGACAAATAATCCTGTGAACTATAAACCACCAAATTATCCTGTAATTCTTTTGCCAACAAAGCAGCTCCAACTCCCTACTTAAGAGGACTTTCTCCATGCATAAAATCTGAAAGTTCTACCACAGGAGATGTCAACTCTGCTGGGTATCCATTATCATCACTACTTATTTCCTATAGACTCATGAGAATTAGATCCCATTGTGAAGTATAGCTTGGTGAGAAAAAATGAAAATATTCACCAAATTTGTTTAGTCAAACAAATCTGGGGAGCATTTATGTGAGTAGATTTTTTAAAAAAATATTTACCTTTGAGAGAGAGAGGGCATGAGTGCACATGCATATGTGTGCACAAGTGGAAGAGGGGCAGAGAGGATCTCAAGCAGGCTCCATACTGTCAGAGCAGAGCCCAATGCCAGGCTCAGTATCATGAACTTTGAGATCATGACCTGAGCTGAAATCAAGAATTGGATGCTTAACCAACTGAGTAACCCAGGTGTCCATCATATGAATATATCCTAGTGATAGACCCAAAATGGAAGACAGGAGGCTTGATGAACCTGAGTGTATTGCCATGGATGATCGCCTCGAATTTATGGTTTAATGTGTTACATTGAACATCTAAGGAGTCATATTAATAGACATCTAGGTTGGCTAATTTAAGCCTAGAGTCAATGATGGATTAAACATGCTCTAGAAGAAGAGGACAAAAGCCCCAAACTATTTGAATGAAACTATTTTGAACCTGCTCCATCACACATTAACTTTGCTTTCTTAGAACTCTCAGAGCTTTACCATCTTTCTCGAGGCATTAAGAAATGCACTGGTAAATTGAGAAAGTAGTTTCACCAAGATGGGAACATAGGTCATTTTGAATTCATTACCCCTCATAAGAACAACTCTTTATGAACACTCTGTGAAATTTCTAGAAACACAGCAATGAAGCTGAAGCAACCTCCCCTCCCTATACCACAGAGAAAGAATGCATTCATTACAAAGGTAGGAGGAGAGGCTACACAGTAACTACATCACCTCTCATCCAGGATGGCACAGCACCAAACTAAGAGGGCTCCTCTGAGCCCATAGTTTCTCCAGTGGAAAAAAAAAATAGCCCAGGGTGGACATCTACTTACCCCAGCATCGTGGGTTGCTTATTAGGAGTCCCACTCTGGTCTCTCCTCATGGAGATCACGGAGTAATCTGCAGGATTTGACTTCTCAGAATTGAACTGTGATGGAGAAAGGGAGAGGGACTTATAGTAACCAATACTTGAAAGTTGGCATACTAAGATCCTCCTTGCAGTACCCAAGTAATAGTCCCAACCAGAGGCTCTGTTCAACTGCAGAGTCAAGATGTTAGTCAAACGTGACAAGAGTACTTGATAGGGTATAAGTCTGGCTGATTGGGACATTAAAAAAGAGCTCTGCTGGCCCTGGAACCTGGTTGGTTCCTTCACTAGGGCAGGAAAGCAAAGTGACCCTGGTCAATGTTGAGTGTAGCTCTGAGCCCCATCTGGCCAGAAAGCTTGGTTGGGACACTTGGTAAGCTGCTTAGCCCAGCAACACTGGAGCAGAAAGCCTAGCAGGCATAACGATCATCAACGCAGCAAAGCCAGTGACTCCCCATTGCCTAGGGGACTTGGGACACAGTTTGGCTTATGTCAAGACTGCAAACAGAGTGTTGCCAGACTTAGAGCTTGATCTGCCACTTTGCCAAGGGAAAGGGAGTAAACTCATTCTCCTGCCCACTGCTGAAGATAGCTTTCCACCCTTTCTGACCAGGAAGCCAGAAATTGCTGAAGCCAGCAGTACTCAAGCAGTGAATCCAGTCTAGAGAGTCAAGCCAAGAATGCTTTTTGGCCAGTTTGATGCATAAGTATGTCTGATTAGCCCCCCAAATAAAAGTCTTGCCAGACTTGGGGCCTGTTCGATGCCCCACCCTTCCTATGCCCCAGGGAAATTAATCTGCAGTCCTGCCCACATTTGAATATAGCCTCTAACCCTGCCAACCAAGGTACCTATAGAGAGCTCTGGAGAATCTTGGAAGCTGACTCTGCAGCCCAGATTATAGTGGCACTTGAGTGGAGAGGCTGACCAGTGGCTCTCCATCTGCAGAACTGAGACAGTGGCCCCATCTGTTCAGGGAGTTTAGCATGAAATAATGTCTGATTTGATTCCCCAAAAGCCTTTCCAGCCCTGGGGCCGCTTCTACAGTCCCAACCTGAAAGAGATGCTAACTTCTAGCCCTGTACAATGCTGAATACAGCCTCTAGACCAGGAAATCTAACTAGGAGCCCCCAAGAATCTATGTGGCCCATTCTGAATTCTGTTTACAGTGAGCAGAGAACCTGGATGGCAACTCTACTTATCTGCAGTGTTAGGTTAATGGCCCATTAGGTCAAGGAACCCAGTGCATAGTTCTGCCTAATCTGATCATTAAACATTTGCCAGCCTTGTGGGATGTATGGGGATCCTGTCTGAGCAGGGAAACTAATTCATAGTCCTGCCCAGAGGTGAATACAGCTTTCAGTCAGCTAAATAGAGCTGCCCAGGCCATCCTACAGCTTTGCTTACAGTTGGCACTTGGAGAGAGAAAAAAAGTCCATGGTTTTCCTCATCTGCAGAGCAAAACTGATGGCCCTGTCTAATTAGGGAATTCAGTACTCAGTCTGAGCCTTGGGGACTGTATCAGTTCCCCAGCAAGACAGGGAAGCTAAATCATAGCCACACCTATTGCTGAGTATATTATACCCAGTCCTGCCCATCTAAGAATTGTATATTTGTATTTTATATTTAGAATTGGATTTCTGACCAAGGAATCCAAGCAACCATGGAACTCATCCTACAGACTTTGCTTCAATGGGGATCCAAGCCAGTTGTCTTATTTGGCTGCTGCCAGCCAGTAGTACCACTCCACCAACCTCAGAGCTTATGCAGTAATATCACCCAAAAATAGAACCTGATACCAAGTTCCACCTACCCGAGAATGTTACCAGCTGAATATATCCATATCCCTAAGCTAAAACTATCAAGAAGAAATGTCAGTCTCAAAGTGAACCTGTAAAATCAGGAACAGGACATGGCTTACTCAAATACACAGAAACAAATGTAAGGAATCACATATGTAAAAGAAGGTAAATATGATGCCACTAAAGGAAACTAATAAGGCTCCAATAACTGATCCTACAGAAATGGTGATCTATGAAGTGTCAGATGGAGAATTCAGAATAATTCTCTCAAAGAGGTTTAGTGAACTACAAGAACACACATATAGACAACTAAACAGAATTAGGAAAACAACACATGAACAAAATGAGAGGTTTGACAAATAGAAATAGAGAAAAGGAAAAAATTCTTTTCAAATGTATCTATATGAGTGCTAGATATTAACTAAACTTATTGTAGTAATTATTTTGCAATATATTTAAGTCATTATGCTGTCGGCTTTAAACTTATTGGCTATATGCCAATTATATCTAAATAAAACTGAAAGAAAAAATTATAAAAATGCATTGAAAAGAGAGCTCCAGTTTCCATAAGAAGCTGATTTATATAGAGATAATGGTAGGTAATACTGCAAATGAATTAGGTTCCCTGTTTTTAAAGAGAATAATAAGATTCTACATGGGAAAGTTCAGGTTGCTGTACTTAAAAATCAGCAATGGAAATTGGGAACAATTTTCACAAAAATTCATAGGGACAGAGTGGCAATCAGAATATTTCAACACATAAGGATCTGTGGTAATTGTTACTTGACCACAATTTCCCTAGATATACATTGAAAGTTCATTAAGACATTGCTTTGCATATATAGAAAAGAAAATTCTAGATCTGTGGTAAAGATATGACTAAATAGGGAATTGTGGCCTCTTACACAATACCCAGGCCTCATACAGAATTGTGGCCTCTTACACGATACCCAGACTTAGGCTAATTTATGGACCTAGAGCCCCTTGATAGGCAAGGATATCTACAACGTAACTAGTACAGTATACTATAAATCATAGCTCAAGCCTTCCCCAGAGATACCCATGGCCATTTTCCATCATCTTTTTGCACTACAGAAATGGAAACACACAGACATAATTCTGGACTTTGGGACATAATTAGGTACTGGCTATTCATTGATTCAAATCCCTAGATACTGAAAACATTAATATGTGTCACAAGTCAAAGAGGGGACTTATGAAGGTCAGGTGATAGATAAACATTTGACTCCAATCCACTATCTCACAATGAGTCCAGTGAAAGCTTGTACACATACTGTGATTTACCCTATTCAAGAATTAAGACTTAGTATAATTAGAAAGCAGTGTTTTTCAAACTTCACCATATACCAGTCACCTGGAAGATTAGCTAAATTATTATTTATTTTTTTAATGTACATCCAAGGTAGTTAGCATATAGTGCAATAATGGTAGCATATAGTGCAATCTAGGGATTTATCCCCTACATATAACACCCAATGCTCACCTCAGCAAGTGTCCTCCTTAATGCCCCTTGCCAATTTAGCCCATGCCATCTCCCAGCCCCTCCAGTTCTATTTAAGAGTCTCTTATGTTTTGTCCCCCTCCCTGTTTTTAAGTTATTTTTGCTTCCCTTTCCTTATGTTCATCTGTTTTGTATCTTAAATTCTACATATGAAGTCATATGATATTTGTTGTTCTCTAATTTCACTTAGCATAATACATTCTAATTCCATCCATATTGTTGAAAGGGCAAGATTTCATTCTTTTTGATGGCTGAGTAATACTCCATAGTGTGTGTGTGTGTGTGTGTGTGTGTGTGTGTGTATCACATCTTCTTTATCCACTCATCTGTCATTAGACACTTAGGTCTTTCCATACTTTGGCTATTGTTGATAGCACTGCTATAAACATTGAGGTGCATGTGCCCCTTTGAAACAGCACTCCTATATCCGTTGGATAAATACCTAGTAATGCAAATGCTGGATTGTAGGATAGTTCTATTTTAATTTTTGAGGAATCTCCATACTGTTTTCCAGAGTGGCTGAACCAGTTTGCATTCCCACCAGCAGGGCAAAACAGTTCATCTTTCTCTATGTCCTCACCAACATCTGTTGTTGCTGGAGTTGTTAATTTTAGCCATTCTGACAGGTGTGAGGTGGTATGTCATTGTGGTTTTAATTTGTATTTCCCTGATGATGAGTGATGTTGAGCATTTTTCATGTGACTGTTAGCCATCTAGAGGTCTTCTTTGGAAAAGTGTCTATTCATGTCTTTTTGCCCATTTCTCTGAAGATTAGCTAAAATACAGATTTCAGCTCCCCCTCCTCAAAGTCTCTGTGTGTAGGTCTCTGATGGATCCCACCAATATGTACATCTAATCTTCTATATGATAGTAATGTTTCTAGTTTGGGGATCATACTTTGAGAACCCTACCTACCATAATATCCCTTGTTCTATGGCTCAGGTAACCAACTGAATGTAATTCTAGTTTAGTGATCTTCTGCTCACTATCAGAAATATCTTCTGATCCATGAAATGAGAGCCATTTATTCCCTTTTATCTTCTCTGAAGAGTGCAAAAGCCAGAGGTCTTCTAGTATACGTTGGCATAAAGTTAATCAGAGAGTGATGTCAATTACAGTTGTCTTTCTGGATGTGGTATTTTTCTGGAGCAAAACAACACAGCTCTTGGCACCTAACATATGGATAATGACTTGAAAAGTTTTCCCCTTATTGATAGAAGAAAAGTTAGAAACTAAGTTAGCTTCACATATGAACAATGGTGTGCTATTATGATTTTGTCATATTAACCCTTCTGTTCTCTGTCCATAACATATTCCAAAGGGAGTTTGATTTTCCTGATAACCCACATAACATTATGCTAGTTCATAACATTTCCTCATGTAGCCAATAAGTACAAAGTAAGTACAAATACCTATTGCCAATAGGTATGGACAATAAATACCTATGAACATTCAGAGGCCTGCCATATTGAATTTCTGAATCTATTGACCTGCAGCACGTTGGGATATCTCCTATAAAGTTAAAAATAAACTGCTATACTTTGCCCTGCATATCAATGAAAAAAGAGATCCAAGTGTGGTGATAATCGAGATTTGGGGGTAACTATTATTTATTAAGGTACACTGTCTCAAGGTGTTTACTGGGTTAATTGGAAGACTCTTGATTTGGGTGGGGCCTTGCAACAAAAAGCCTCTGCAGCAAAATGCGAGCTGTACTATCATTTAGACTTGTGACTGACAGACATACTGTTTTGGAAATATTTTTGGTAGAGAGGTGCTTAATGGAAAATCTAGCAAGCCCCCATAGAAGAACCACAGTGCAGAACCTGAGGACTTTGGAGTTCAGTTATGTCCATTTTTCTTTCTTTTTTTTAAAAGAACTAACCCAATTTCAAATTCTTTTTTTTTTTAATGTTTTATTTCTGAGAGAGAGAGCAGGGGAGGGTCAGAGAGCTGGAGATACAGAATCTGAAGCAGGATCCAGGCTCTGAGCTAGCTGTCAGCACAGATCCTGAAGTGGGGCTTGAACCCACGAACTGTGAGATCATGACCTGAGCTGAAGTTGTACACTTAACCGACTGAGCCACCCAGGCGGCCCCATTTTGCTTTCTTCAACAATTATACTCCATTTGAAAAGCAGACCCTGGTTTGTTATTGGGCACTAGGAGAAACTGAACACATGACTATGGGACACCAAGTGTCTATGCAATCTAAATCACTTGTTATGTACTCATTACACTCTTGGTGTTACATAATTTACCACATCAGAAAACTGGAACATTTTCAGCACCATTGTAAAGTGGAAATAGTCTTCAATCTGGCACGAGCAGGTTCAGAATGTATGGGCTAAACTGCACAAAGAAAGAGGTTTAGATTTTCAGTGCCTACTCCTCCTGCTTCACCGTCTCTTCCTTATCTTAGTTACAGCCTAGTTACACTAACTACAGAGGTTGTAGTGAAAGAAAAAAAAAAGGAAAGACCTGGATTATGAATAATTGAACACTGTGTTCTCTCACTAGGTGGAAATGGGAAAAAAAAGAAAGACAGTGGTGATGGGTATCTTCCCAGTGAGCTGGTTGTTCACTTACATAAGATAGAGATGACCCATGGTAAAAACTGACATCAATTCATAGGAGATACTGTATGCTGGCTAGTAAGTCAGGGACTTGAACAAAATTGGAAAACTGGGGACAGTGAGGTCTGAGTGAAGTAAATTGATGAGTATCTTGGCACAGAGTATAAAGATATTCATGTTTTACATAGATGCCTATCAGAGGATATCCACAGCATCAGACACTCTTAATAATTAATGTATAAGATCCATTCTCTGATGTCAGCCTCTTTCCCCTGGCACTCTGGTGTTTGCTCAATGAATTCATATATAATAAGGCCCTGATAACAGGGGTGGAGGCTATTTATAGCTCAAAAGCTTGTACATTCTCTTGCAAAAACTAAACTACCTATCATTATTGTTGAGTGCAAAACCTGCTACTATCGGACACCAATGTTGAGATCAAAATGGCACCAGTTCCAAATAAACCAGCTAACCCACTAGATGGTTGACCATTTATATTGGACCCTTCATTATAAAGGGAAGAAGGAGTTGATCTCACAAATATAGAAATATACCCTGGGGTAAGATTTACTATCAATTACTTTTCCAGCACCTTTATTAATAGACTTACAAAATTATCATTTGTAAGGTATGAGAACTCATTTCACACACATGAAGTGTCACGATAGGATCACTAAATTAGAAGTCTCGCCACATGCTCTCATGTCTTATAAGAAGCTTAGGTGAAGGTGGAATTGCTTATGGATGATTCGGTAGAGTTTCAAGGTCAAAAGGAGCATCTTAAATGATGCAGTAAGCCCCTTTAAATTGTCCACCAGTGATTGTGTCCCCCATGAACGGGTTGTAAAATCAAAGTGTTAGGGTATATCTTAGTCTGTTTGGGCTGCCACAACACAATAACATATACCGCATGGCTTATAAACAACAGAAGTTTCTTACAGTTTTGGGAACTGTACAAACTTAACAGTTCTGGGAAGTCCAAGACAAAGGTACTAGTAAATTCTAGTTAAAGCCTATTTCCTTCATAAGCTTGGAAAGAAATAATATTTTCTTTTAATATAGCTGACAATGTTACATCTGTTTCAGGTGTATAACATAGTGATTCAACAATTCTATGCATTATACTATGCTCACCACAAGTGTAGCTCCCATCTGATGCCATACAACACTATTATAATGCCACTGACTGCTTCCCCTATGCTGTACTTTGCATCCCCTGGTTATATTTTCACTTTGACCTCTACATGAGATGAATGGATTGGAGAAATCTCTGGCATCTCTTTTACAGGGACTTTAATCCAATTTATGGGCATTCTACCCTCATGACCTAATTACCCTCCAAAGTCTCCATCTCCAAATACCATCACAATTGGGATTAGGTTTCAATGTATGAATTTTGGACAGATAAATATTTAGTTCATTGCAGGGTAGAAGTGATTCCTCTTAGACTTCACCAAATCACCTAATAAAATTTTGCTTCCTGTTTATAGTACTTTGAGATTAGTAGTTTTGAAGGTCTTAGAAGCCCTCAATTTACCCATTATTCGTTAAAATTCAGGTTCTTTCTAGTTATGAACTTTTATAAATCTTAATGAGCATTTTTGTGGAAGATGTGCATCATCATATATAGATCATGTTCATGTGATCAAAGCTTGGTTAATTTTTTTAGAGACTAGCAGACAGTTTTCCAAAGTGGTTGTACAACGTTAGACTCCGAATACAAAAGTTCTAGTTGCTCTACATCCTCACAAATCCTTGGAGTTTAACATTTGCTGATTTGGTAGGTGTGGTGTTCGTTGTTAATGTTTTAATTTTAAAATTTCATTGTGAATGTAATTTACATTATAGTCATGGTATTGAGAACCATTTCGTGTGCTTATTGACCATATGGAGGTCTCATTTTGTCAGATGTCTGCCCAAATATCTGGGTTATTTGAAAAAATAAAGTTATAATTTTACTGATTTGTAGGATTTCTTTATATGTTATGGATATAAATCCTTTGCTAGATATAGGTTTTTTAAATCTACTTTCCACATCTCTGGTTTTCCTTTTTCCTTCCTTAATCTTTCAGTTGTAGGAGATTTTAATTTCAAATCAAATTGTTTTTATGTTTAGCACCTTTTTTGTCCTAACTGAGAAATATTTGCCTACGCCAGATTTGTCTGTTTCCTTCTCGAAGTTTAAATATTAGCTTTGACATTTAGGCTTATGATCCTTTTTTAAATTAATTTTGGTCTATGAGGTAAGGTAGTAGGGTCAATGGTAACTAAATTTGTAAACATCTTTTTTCCCCCTGTTTGGTTATCTAATCTCTCCAGCAATATTTGTTATGATTTATTTTGTGTGTCAACCTGACTGGACTAAGGGAGGCCCAAAAAGTTGTTAAAACATTATTTCCGGGTGTACCTGCTAGGATATTTCTCTATGAGATTAGCATTTTGATTCAGCAGACTGAATAAAGACATCCCCCCTCACCCGTGTGGGCGGGCATCATCCGATACACTGAGGGTCAGGATAGAACAAAAAGGGTGAAGGAAGGGTGAATTCTTTCTCTTATCTTGAGCTGAGGTATCAGTCTTTTCCTGTCCTCAAACCTTTGTAGCTCCTTTTCTTGGGCCTTTAGACTTTGGAATTTAAATAAGCACCCACCCACTTCACACTCAGCCTATATAATACCACTGCTTTTCCTGGTACTCCGACTTACAAAGCATATTATGAGACTTAGATTCATTCTGTAACCGCATAAGACAATTCCTATAATGAATCTCCTCTTATCTATATATATCCAATTAGTTCTATTTCTCTTGAGAATCCTAATAATTGTTTGTATTTATTTTTAATTGAATGAACCTCCCTTGCCTTACTGAACTGCAACAATGTCTTTGTCAAAATCAAGTGATTAAATATAGGGGTTTCTTTGTAATTTTGTTTAATGTTTGTTTATTTTTGAGAGACAGAACATGAACAGGAGGAAGGGCAGGGAGAGGGAGACACAGAATTTGAAGCACACTCCAGGCTCTGAACTGTCACCACAGAGCCCGATGTGGGGCTCAAACTCACAAATGGAGAGATCCTGACCTGAGCCTAAGTTGGATGCTTAACTGACTGAGCCACTCAGGCACCCCTATTTTTAGCAGTTTATTTCCAGACTTTTTGTTGTTGTTCCACTAATCTATTTGCTCACCTCTATGCTAATATTTTATTGGCTCAATTAATGTAGTTTTATTCTAAATCTTGAAGTATAGTACATCAGCTTTCTATTTATTTTTTGTCCAGACTGCCTTGGCTCTTCTTTAAATTTGTTTATAAAAGATACACTTATAATTATATACGTTTTATAAGTTTTAGAATTCTAGCGCTCACTTTGGCAGCACATAGAAGTTTTAGAATTCTAATTCTAATTATGTAATATGTAATAAATGATTATTATTTAATTTCTATTAATGTAGTTAAAGAAGTAAGAAGTCTACATGTGATGCAGTCGCTAATAGGAGCAACAGTTACATTTTGGATTTTTTTTGCAAGTGTAATGGCTTTTTTTTTTTTTAATTTAAATTTTAGTTAGCTAACATACAGTGCAATATCAGATTCAGGAGTAGAATTCAGTCATTAATCACTTACATACAACACCCAGCGCTTATCCCAACAAATGCCCTCCTTAGTACTCATCACCCATGTAGCCCATTTTCCACCCACCTCCCTCGGTCAACCTAGAGTTTTTTTCTTTATTATTAAGAGTCTCTTGTGGTTTGTTTCCCTCTCTTCTCCCCACCCCCCATATGTTTATCTGTTTTGTCTCTAAAATTCCACATAGGAGTGAAATCATATGGTATTTGTCTTTCTCTGACTGACTTATTTCACAGTACTTTCTAGCTCTATCCACATCATGGCAAATGGCAAGATTTCATTCTTTTTGATGGCTGAGTACTATTCCATTGTATGCACATTACAAATTCTTTATCCATTCATCAGTCAAGGGACATTTAGGTTCTTCCCATAGTTTGGCTATTATTGATAATGCTGCTATAAACATAGAGATGCATATACTTGTTTGGATCCGTATTTTTAAAAATTTTAATGTTTATTTTCGAGAGAATGTGAGGGGCGGGAGACAGAGAGAGATGGAGACACAGAATCTGAAGCAGGCTCCAGATTCCAAGCTGTCAGTACAGAACCCGACACGGGGCTTGAACCCTGAACCACGAGATCATGACCTGAGATGAAGTCGGAAGCTTAACCGAATGAGCCACCCAGGCACCCCTTGAATCAGTATTTTTGTATCTTTTGAGTAAACACCTAATAGTGCAATTGTTAGATTGTCGGATAGTTCTATTTTTAACTTTGATGAACCTCCATACTGTTCTTCAGAGTGGCTGCACCAGTTTGCATTCCCACCAACAGTGTAAGAGGGTTCCCCTTTCTCTGCATCCTCAACACCTATTGTTTCTTGTGTTGTTAATTTTAGTCATTCTGACAGGTGTGAGGTGGTATCTCATTGTGGTTTTGATTCGTATTTCTCTGATGATGGGTGATGTTGAGTATCTTTTCATGCATCTGTTAGCCATCCAGATGTCTTCTTTGGAAAAAAGTCAATTCATGTTTACCACCCATTTTTTCATCGGGTTATTATTTAGTTTTTTGGTTTTTGTTTTCTTTTTGGTGTTGAGTTTGAGAAGTTCTTTATAGATTTTGGGTACTAACCTTTTATCAGATATGTCATTTACAAAGATCTCTCTCATTTAGTAGGCTGTCTTTTAGTTTTGTGGATTGTTTCCTTCATTGTGCAGAAGCCTTTTATCTTGATGAAGTCCCAAGAGTTCATGTTTGCTTTTGTTTCCCTTGCCCTTGGTGATGTGTCTATTAAGAAGTTGCTCCTACTGATGTCAAAGAGGTTGCTGCCTGTGTTTTCTAGAATTTTGACAATTTCTTGTCTCACATTTAGAGCTTTCATTGATTTGATTTTTATCTATGGTGTAAGGAAGTGGTCCCATTTTATTCTTCAGCATGTTTCCACCCAGTTTTTCCAACACTATTTGTTGAAGAGACAGATATTTCCTGCTTTGTCGAAGTTTAGTTGATCATGATTAAAATATATATTAACATATAACTAGGTATCTATTATAATACCTTTATATAATATATATACTTTTTATAATCAATCAAGTTTAAGTTTTAAGATAAAAATCCAGTAGAATTTGGAAAGGGGTAAATGTAAGTCTATCAAGTTTAAGAGAAATGACATCTTAATATTCAGACTTTCAATTTGTGCAATAGTATCTCTTTACATTTATTTATACCTTTCACTTATTTCACCAATTTTCAATGTATGAAAATTGTTCTTATATGTGGTTATTTGAAATTAAGTATTTTATATTTTTGGCTGCTATTATAAACTATATTATTTTTCAATTTTATTTCCCATTTGTTAGTACACATATACAGAAATATTACTCTCTTAAAAAGCTCTAACCCCCAATTCTAAATTTTAGGTTTAATTTTCTTTCTGTGCTTTAGTTTAGGTGATTTCAAATTTCCTTTGCAGTTAATAATTCTGTTTTTCTTCTGGCAAGTTTGTTTTATGCCAATCAAATTCTTCATTCAAATATAGTTTTTAGATTCTTTTTCTTTAAATTCTTCATCTTTATACCATTTCATCCACACTTTCCTTTGAATTACTTGTTTATAATACTTATTTTTTACTCTATTAATTCTTGCATTTGTGTCATCTGTGGTTCTACTTTTTGGGACTCTTTTTACTGTGTTCACATTGACCTTCCACTTTGCAGGTCTTCTAATTTTGTGTATGCGTACTGCACTTTAGGTACAAAATAGCAGTAGAGACTCAAGTGGATAATAAATTCTTCCAGAAAGGACTTGTCTCATTCCTTTGTTATGCAGCTAGGTGATTATATCTTCACTTTAATCAGTAGTTTAGGTGATTTGTATTCTAGTTCTTCACAGGGAGCTCAGGCCATACCCTCCAGCAGGGCTTTGAAATTTAATCAAAGAGAAATTAAATTCTCTTCATTTTCCCAACAGCCTCCAATTTTCACCGCTCAGTCACCCAGATTTTTTTTTTGTTTTTTACAAATAGTTTATTGTCAAGTTGGTTTCCATATAACACCCAGTGCTCATCCCCACAAGTGCCCTCCTCCATGCCCATCTCCCCCCTCCCCCACATCCATCAGTCCTCAGTTTGTTCTCAGCATTCAAGAATCTCTCATGGTTTGCCTCTCTCCCTTTCCCCCACCATTTTCCCCCTTCTTCTCCCCCTTGTTCCTCCGTCAAGTTCCTCCTAATCCTCCTATACGTGCAAACATATGGTATTTGTCCTTCTCTGTCTGACTTATTTCGCTCAGCATAACACCCTCAAGGTCCATCCATGTTGCTATACATGGCTAGATTTCATTCTTTCTCATTGCCATGGAGTATTCCATTGTATAGATAAACCACATCTTCTTGATCCATTTGCCCGTTGATGGACACTTAGGCTCTTTCCATGTTTTGGCTATTGTTGAGAGTGCTGCTATGAACATTGGGGTACATGTGCTCCTATGCATCAGCATTTCTGTATCCCTTAGTCACCCAGATTTCTTATGTGGAGAATCGGTTAGTGGTCATGTCAGCCAATTTGCAGGGGTAAAATCTCAGCTCATTTCCCCTTTTCCCCTTAATGTTCCTCTGCCTTTAATGGTCTTACTTTTAGACCCATTTTCTTTCCTCTGTAGACTGAGCAACTGCATTAAGAAATAAGTCTCTGGTCTTTCATCTCTGAAGAGCCATCATCTTTCAAAAATTATTTTGTTTAGATTTTTTTGTGCCTATAGCTCTTTCATGACTTTAAAAGGTATTTAATTTTTAGGGGCTCCTGGGTGGCTCAGTTATTTAAGTGTCTGACTCTTGATCTGAGCTCAGGTCATGATCTCACGAGTTCATTAGAGCCCTGCATCAGGCTATACACTGTCAGTGTGGAGCCTGATTGGGATTCTCTTTTTCCTTCTCTCTCTGTCCCTTCCCTATTCATTCTCTCTCTCTCTCTCTCTCTCTCTCTCTCAGAATAAACTTTAAAAAAACTTTTTTAAAGGCATATAATTTTTAAAGTTTTGTTTTTTGTTACTATTACAATGTGCTCAACTGTCTTCTCTGAGTCTAATTTAACTGATATCACAACTCCAACATACATATTTTATGTTAATTCCTTTTTCTCCTACCCTCCCTATTGTCATAGAGCAATATGAATTTCAGCAGAATGACTGAACTGATATCGTCTCAGGATGACAAAGTACCTGCTGGAACTTTGCATGGGGACAGATGATTTTCCACAGAGCAGAAGGGAAAAGTGAATTACCAGGAGTAAAAAGGGCTGATCTTTTGCCCTGCAGATTTAACCTTCACATTTCTCATCATGCTCTATGCTCCAGAAAATAAATTATAAATTTCTTCACTGATCTCTCTTACTCATATAACACTAATTTGGTTCAGTCACTAAGTAAGAAGTACTGGTAAAAATGGGAGGGGACCACATGTGAGTATTCTGAGATATCTGCAATGTACTAGGATTCATGGAGGTTGACTCAGTGGTGGCTTCAAAAGTATGTACATACGTAAACACTGGTTAGGCTGAATACTTAACATTTGTGCACTTCATCATATGTAAGCTCCAACTCAATTAAAAATATAAAGATATATCTATAACATTCTACTTAACAGTGATCTTTTGGATTTTCCTCATGAGGTAAAAAACAAGATGAAGATGTCCATTATTGCTATCTCTACCCAACATTGTACAACATTGTGAAAATTCCTCTCTACTATAATATTGAAGGATAAAAAAACAGGGTTTAGGAAAAACAAAATGGTCATAATGCACACATGACATCATTATATATATAAAATATTAAAAACAAAATTAAAAAGATAATTTTACAAGGTTGATGTAAAAATAGGTTTCTATGCAATAACAGATACAATTACAAACTTCTATCTTCTTGAAAGTATACCATTTACATTAGCATAAGGTCCAAATATCAAGGAGCAAAACTAAAGGTCATGCAAGAGAGAAAAATTACAAAACATTTTTGAGAGAATTTAAAGATGGCCTGCTTAAGTAGATGGAACATTATGAATAACAACATTAAGAAGTGTAAATATGTGAATTATCTCCAAATTTATCTGTAAATTAAAGGAAATCCTAAATTATATATGTGTATTTAAATTCATAAGTTGATTCTTAACTATATAGGAGAATGTGATGATCCAAGAATAAATAAGACAAATCTTCAAAAGAACACAGTTGGAGGAAAGTTACTGCCAGGTATCAAAACCTATTATAGAGCTACACCAATTAAGGCCATGTGGTGTGGATGCAAAACAGACTAATAAATCAAATGAACAAAATAGAGAATCTAAAAAAGACTGTACACATCTTTGATTTCTGTCAAAGATGAGTCTGTTATATAGTATTGAAAGAATCGTCTTTTCAGTAACTGATGCTGAGTCTACTGCATACTGGTATAGAAAAATATTTAATCTTGACACGTACCTCACACCATATGCAAAAATCAATTCCAGAAGGACTATAAATCTAAATGTCATAGATAAAGCAATAAAACTTCTGGAAGCAAATATGTTAGAATATCTTAATAAGCTTTGTGTTGGCAAAGATTTCTTATGTTGGACATAAAAACATAGGCCATGAAATAAACTGATAAATTGCATTAAAATTTAAAATATCTATTCATCAAAAGACACCATTAGAGAAAGTGAAAAGGTAAAGAAGATATATATACATCTAGAACATGTGAACTATTATGAACTAATAAAAGGAAGACAACATAACAGGAAAATAAACCAAAGACCTGAACAACTTATAAAACAGTATCTAAATGTCCAATAAATTTTTTAACAAGTGCTAAATTTCATTAATCATCAAAAAACTGAAGTTAAAATTACAAGCTAGGAGCACTTGGGTGGCTTAGTTGGTTAAGCGCGGACTTTGGCTCAGGTCATGATCTCACGGTTCCTGAGTTCAAGCCTCCTATCAGGCTCAGTGCTGACAGCTTAGAGCATGGAGCTTGCTTTGGATCCTGTGTCTCCGTCTCTCTCTTCCCCTCCACCTACTCATCCTCTGTCTCTGTCTCTCTCTCAAAAGATAAATTCAATATTAAAAAAAGCTACAAGGAGTTATCACTACACATTTTCAAAATGGCCAAAATAAAATAAAATAGTATCAAGGGTTGGTAAGAGTGTAGCATAATGGATACCATTGCATACTACCATAGGAAGTGTAAATTGTTATATCCTTAAATATACTGCAGCAGTCTCCACAAAAGTGGAATAAAAGCACATCCAAAGACCCGTTGATTCCATTTCTGTGTACAAATGGACCTATGTGCACTGAAAAATA
Organism: Crocuta crocuta; assembly: GCF_008692635.1. Classification (NCBI taxonomy): domain Eukaryota; kingdom Metazoa; phylum Chordata; class Mammalia; order Carnivora; family Hyaenidae; genus Crocuta; species Crocuta crocuta. The sequence continues at coordinate 16,850,780 of NW_027530545.1, read as the reverse complement.
TGTAGAAGAATGTACATAACTACACCATTAATTATAACCCTAAAGTAGAAACAACTGAAATGTTCAGTCAAGGATTGGATAAAGTGTAGTCAGTTAATACAATGGAATGTCATACAGTGAGAATGATTTAAATATTTTTACATGCAACAAGGATTAATTTCACATACACATTAAGCAAAAGAAGTCATAAATAACAGAATATATATGATTCTATGTAAAGTTCAAGAATGGAGTACTGCTAATCCTGCACATCTTAAACTATGTGTGTACACTTATGATTTGTGCAATATTTTGTATGCATGATAGGTCATTAAAAATTTACTGAAAAAAAATCAAATATATATTTACAGGTTTCCCGAACTCTATTTCTTAGGAGACCATATTCAAGGTTAAAGCACAAATGCGTAACATGCATTAACAATGATGTTAATTGTAGCATTTTTCATAGAATAAGAAAAGAGGAAAATGCCTTGAATAAAGACTGTTTAATAAATAATTATATCTGTACATCATGAAGTATTATATTGTCATTAGAAAAAATTAGAGTTACCATTTGACTTGGAAATATTTCTATGAAATAGCAACTAAATAAAGTGAGGTGCTAAAAAGTAGGAGAAGGATGCAGACTATTCAATTTTCATTGAATAATCACCCAAAACTTCTATGTTTGACCTGTATATTTTATGTCCATAAATTTTACATATTATTATGAGATCATGGAGAAATCTGAATAATGCCTACATTCTTGGGTGAGGACTGACATGTGTGGAAAGATGAGAACAAGAGAATTAGACAAGAAAAATACAGCCCAAACTGATTGGTTTTTCTTTTAGTAAATAAACAGATGTATAAACATAAGATAAACAATAGAGAATGAAAATAAAAACAAAAGAATAAAAGACCAAAAATAAGTAAAAAGGAAAACTACAGCCAACTCAGTCCATAGATGCAAATATATTTTTTTAAATATTAGCATCCAAACCAAACATTTAAGTATATCATGACCATATCAGGTTTTCAAGAATGCAATGATGCTTCACATTCAGAAACAAATTTATAGATGTAGCTTGCAACATTTAAAAATAAGAGAAACAATGATCTCAAATATATGAAAAGTATTTGATTAAATTCCATTCCCATTAATAACAATAGCTAGCATAACAATTATAAATGGAAAGTTCCTTAGCTTACTATAAGTCATCAGCATAAGTTATTGCTAAAGGAGACAGGTTAGGAAAATGTCAAGGATATCCAGTATGATTGCTATTATTCAATATTATTCTGAAGACATTGTCATTATTTTAAAAAATGTGATTATTAACAGACAAGGCCAAAATCCATAAAGCAAATAAGAATAGAGGAGAAAGATATTTATGATATAAATTATGTCAAAATATATGAGATGAGATGACCACGAGAGTTCCATTTACTTGTTTTGATTGGGTCTTGACATTGAGAGGATAACAAAATTTCACAAGTCATTATGATCTGAAGTGTCTTGATATTTTCTGGTTTATTCAGGACATTGTACAGCCACAACTGGTAAGATACTAGTATGTAACCACATCTAATTAGCAATGTTGTGCTTACGTGTTGGGATATGAACATTGCTCTCAAGTACTTATAATCTATTATGGAGAAGGAAGACTAATAAATGGTAATGATACAATAGGATGTTTAGGTAATATTATAGAAGTATGTTCAGAATACATTGGAAGATCAGAGTTGTTAAGGTTCCCTAGAATGACTAGGTAATGTCTGAACAAAGGATTTGGAGCTACGTATGGAGATAGATTGGGGAATGGCATTCCAGGCAGAGGAATCAGAGGCAGAATATCATGGAGGTATAGCACACTGGATATGTTTGGAAACTATGGTATGGTGAAAGCATAGACACAAGTGGGACTAGGGAAAGGACTTCTTGAGAGAGAGAGAGAGGAGCTGGATTGTAGAGGGTTATCCATAGCATAATAAGCAGTGTGGACATCACCCAGAGGCACAGAGATCCATATCCGCTTAAACAGAACACTATTCAGATTTGTACTATAGTAGCATGGACATGGGGCAAGGTAAGAGAAGCAAATAAGAGGTGGAAACAAAATAGAGATGAATTGAAAAGATATGTGGATCTGGTTTGAGGAAAGAGATGATGAGCTGAGTTGGGGATACATCTAATTGTAGGTTCCTGTAGAATCACCAGCCCAACTCTCTAGACCTGCAACATTGGAAAAGGTGAACCTACCACTGAGGATATTTTTATCCTATTTCCAACTTGGACAGGGTTGCAAACCTCCCCAGCTTTACTTTAAATTGACTAAAATAATTGCACTTTTTATTCTATTTTTGTTTACCTATGTCTTAATGTATTTATCAAAAGATTAGTTTCAGGGTGCCTGGGTGGCTCAGTCAGTTAAGTGTCTGACTCCAGCTCAGGTCATGATCTCGTGGATAGTCAGTTTGAGCCTTGTGTCGAGTTTTGTGCTGACAGCTCAGAGCCTGAAGCCTGCTTTGAATTCTGTGCCTCTTTCTCTACCCCTTCCTCTACTTGTGCTATGTCTGCCTCTCTCTTTCAAAAATAATAAACATTTTAAAAAGTTTATTTTCATGATGCAAACATTTTACTTTTTGCAACTGAAACACGTTATCTAATTTCAATGGAAATGAATTTTCAGTTCAGTTACATTTGAATTGAAATGCTCAATATAGTCTTACTTATAGCTAATAAATAGATCTAGGATTTTACTTTCGTTTTTTTCTAACCTTGATTTTATCTTCCTTAAGAATATTTTCTTATTATTTTTTTTGAAACTATTTTACAAAAAATGCTGTTTTATATGATTTTCTATACAATCTAGTTTTTAAAAAAATTTTTAAAAAACATTTTTTAATTTATTTCTGATAGACAGAGAGAGAGAGAGAGTGCGAGCAGGGGAGGGTCAGAAAGAGGGAGACACAGAATCTGAAGACAGGTTCCAGGATCTGAGCTAGCTGTCAGCACAAAGCCCAACGCGGGGATCGAACCCACTAACTGTGAGATCATGACCTGAGCCGAAGTCAGACGCTCAACTGAGTGAGCCAATCTACTTTTTAATCTGTCTTATATTTACATAAAGGAAAATTGCCTCCTTCCCCTTTTAGTGATCTCTTTTCCTTGGATATTTAAGACATTGAGGTACATCAGTTTCTTCAGCAAATTCAACTTTGTCACATTTTCCTAGATTGAGAGAGCTTACCAATATCTATTTATACAAATATATAGATATGGATTTAGATATATATTGTGCTGTCTGTCTATCTATCTATCTATCTATCTATCTATCATCTATCCATCCATCCATCCATCCATCCCAAGCAGTCTTTGCACTGATAGTATGGGGTTCAATTCTACATACTGTGAGATCATGACCTAAGCTGAAATCAAGAGTTGGATGCTTAAATGACTGAGCCACCAAGTGTCTCACCAATTTATATTTTTAAAGTACTTTGTATTTTCCTAGCTCATCTTGGATGTTGTATTTCATTGCAATAATAACTTGGTACTAATTTTCTTTTGAGATTTAAGATAATTTGGTATTTATAACTGGCATATGAAAACATATTGTCAAGATATATTCCAGTGTCCTGAGTAGCAGTATTCATTAAAATCTTTGTAAATTGTTATTATATATTTTTTAAATGACAGAATGTAGTTTCAAGTATGAGAATTCAGCATACAAATTATTACCCCTATTTTCATATTTTTTTCTGTCAAATAGAACATATTTGTGTAGCTTTATCAAAATAAGAGCAAATTTGAGAATATGCTATATCTGAATTCATACTCTAATTGCACATTCTAAAAAGTCATTTAGTGGTCTTGAAAAACTAAAGCTTTCCCCAACATTTGGAGGATTATATTTTTCAATGATTACAATTAGAATAACTTTCATTTTACAGTCTCTTCAGCTCAGAGTTAGCTCCCTTTTTGAGGCAGGTGCTCTCTGATTCACAGGTGTGAGATCCCATGAGTCATGGGACCTAAGTTTTGATTCCACAGCCAGGCTTCATGAATTTACTTTTAAGTTTCTCCACTGAGGTGTTTTAAGACCTTGAGCAAGGATCTTAACTTTATTGGACCTAGTTTCCTCATTTCCAAGTTGAGGATAATAGTTATAATACTTTCTCATTGAATTGCTGGGTAGATTAAATAATAAATACAGTACTAAGTCTATAGTACAATGAAATAATACAATAGTAATACAAGTACTGCTTTTAAAATAGTATCTGACATAGGACTATTATTTTATACAAACCCACATGTCCATTTCCCCTTCTTCATCCTACATGGGATTAATGTGATGTGGGAGGGCATCACCTGTTTCATGCTGAGTTAAGCAAGTACCTCCTTGGAATGTGGAATTAACACTACGAAAGTAAGTCTCTACTGATAACTTGAAGTGGAACAAAAATTGGGAGCTATGGTGTAGCTGTACCTTCTAGCCTTTTCTGGTGGGGGGAAGTGGAGATCAGGCTCTACTTATTTTCTACCTTTGGGTCCTAGGGAACACGTATGGGCTCTCATACTTAGTGTTTACATTATTCTTTGTTTTCTGTTTCTTTCAACAAAAAACAACTTCATCAATATGTAGGAGTAGAATCTCTTGATTATAGGGAATATTCTAGTACTAGTTAAATGTTTAGGTGACTAGGGGGATCTGTTTAATATCTATTTTTGTATCAATATTTTAGTTATTAATTGTGGGTAGGAGAGAACAAAATCAGATAGAACATTGAGTTGTCNTCATTGTTTCTCATTGCCATGTAGTATTCCATGGTATAGATAAACCACATCTTCTTGATCCATTCATCTGTTGATGGACACTTAGGCTAGGAAGACACACTTAAACATAGATACTGAATTGTTCCTCTTTCACTCTCAAAAGAGTAGATCTCAGATATTTATAGGTATTTGTCCCCTAAAGAGATTCTCAGTTCATCACCGGGTTTTTCATCTTACCATCCATAACACCATCTTTTTATAATTATGTTTATCCTCCCAAAATATCAGGAAGGACCTTTATCTTAAAATTGAGTCCTTTCAAATATATATATATTTTAAATCTCATTACATTTTTCTTATTTCATGATAAACTGGCACCAAACCTTGGTCTGGTGGTACTTCTCATTCTTCATTTTTAGCACCTGTCAATTCATAGCTGGTATTACATTTATGAAGATATCTTTCTCTTCCATTGAATCTATTCCCCTCGGAGGAGAAATGGTTCTCTTATTTATCTTTGTCTTCTTCATCATATCCGGGCAGCCCTAATACATGTCTTATTACTGAGCATCGATTATATAGAAATTACTGAAGGTTGTGCCAATTAGCCCAGGAGAAATTTGGTTTTTGTTTGTTAATTTTTAGTACAGGTTTGAGTGGGAAATATGTGAGAACAAATTTTGGGCCAACCAGTATTTCTTTCACCTATAATGTTTAAATCATTACTGTAGAGACTACTACGTAGCTCAACAACTATAAAGACCTACAGTCTCATCTCACCAATTATCTTTGCTTTATGAATTCCATAATCATCTGGGGGGTGTTTTGAGGGCCATCCCTAATTGCTTAGTTTCCATTTTTAAGGGCATGAACTATTTTTATAGCTTTAACAATTTTAGCAGCTCTAGGGTAGAATAATAAGTGTCTTGGAAATAAATTACAGGCTAAAAGCATTGTTGAGCCATTTGCATTTAAGACTCATTTCCTGAAATTATTAGGCTGTGTTACAATAGACTGTGGCTGAGGCACTGGCTGCTTAAGACTTTCAAAAGCTACCCTGACTTGGAAATTATTTCAAAAGCAGGAACCTTTCTCCAGTAGCAAAATGAACTGAGAATATATGTACTAGTTTTGCTGACCTGCCATTGACGATCTAGTTCTTATATCCAATACTAAGTAGGATGTTTAACACAGCAGAGAGAATCACATGCTTTTGCCTTTCTGCCAGGGGCACAGAATATGGCAGGAAGGTGGTTTCTGGTCTTACAAGTCTGAATTCCCATATCCTGGCCAACTCTAGTTTGGCAAAGAATTAGTCTCAGAAGCTGTAATTCTTCAGGCAGCTGACCTCTGGGGCTACAAAAAACTAAGAAATAACCCATTATTTTCTGGGTAAGTGAAGACTCCTATCAGGAATCAGTGAGTTTTACATATTTTGAACACATGCTCTAGCTACATTTCAAATACCTTAAGTTCCTGCCACAGGCATTCATGTCAAGCAACAGATCAAATACAGGCAGTATCTATATACCAGCTCCAAAGAAATACTTCCCTATATTCGATTGAATTAATCTCATTTGACCACTCAATTACCACCAATATACACATTAAATCATCACTTCAAGGTAGTTTGTTTCAAAGTTATTTGGCACAGAAAGATTAGCATTGGGGTACCTGGGACTCAGTCAGTTAAACATCCATCTCTTGATTTTGGCTCAAGTCATGATCTCATTGTTTGGGAGTTTGAGCCACATGTCAGGCTCTTTGATGACAGCACAAAGCCTGCTTGTGATTCTCTCTCTCTTGCTCTCTGCCCCTCTCCCTCTCTGAAAATAAACTTAAAATTAGTTGGCAGAGCAGAATCAATCACATGAAAATATCACAGCGTAGATTTCACTTTTTGCCAGTGGTTTGCAAACATCATGTTGTATGGGCTCCACTCGTATTTTATCAGCCTTTACTCCCACTGCCTGTCCAGCCCTTTTGTACATGCGCACTTTGATCTAGCCTACAGGCATTCTATTGCCGGGGTTCCCCCAGCTTTGTGCTTCATCAGGTCTTCACTGATACCATTGATTGGTTAACTGTTCAAGTAGTTGACTCTTAATTATCATTCTGGTCTCAACTTTAAAGTTGTTTCTTCAGAGAAAACTTCCCCAACCTCCAAGATAACATCAGGTACTTCAGTTACATGAAAATGCTCTTATTTAAATGAGAGATAATTTACTGAATTGCTATTTTTCTCATTAGATTACCAGCCCCATGTGGTCAGGTGTTTTGCCCCCTCTGCTTTTAGTGCACAGCAACTGCCACAAGTGTGGCAGCAGTCCAATTCTTTTCTGCAGAAATGGCACCTAGAATATGATGGCAGCAATGCATTTTTAAAGCTAGTCCTTTAAGACAAGAGCAGCTGTGCCAGATTTGCTACTACCATCATTGTGGGGCAATACCTGAGATGACAGTACCCAAACTCTCTTGAGCACCTAACCTTAAAAACCAGTGGTTTAGAGTCCTGTCTTAATAGGCCTACATTCATTGCTATTCCACTGAAAAAGGATGGCAAGTTTTAGTAAATGCTCATTTGTGCATGGAGCACATACATTCCTAAGGAATTTGGGGATATTGGCAGAGGCAGAATCTTTCCAATTCTACATGTTCTTATATGTCTAAGAGGTGGTAGCAGTGAGCATACAGGCTTTGGGAATTTTAGGCAAAAATTACTTTCTCTGGTATATTTGTCTGCTGGGGCTGCCATAACAAAGTATCATAATCATAAACTGGATGGCTTAGGCAACAGAAATTTTCTCACAGTTCTAGAGGCTGGAAGTTCAAGATTAAGTGGTCAGCAGATTAGGTTTCCCATGAGGTCTCTCTCCTTGGCTTTCAGATGGCGTTTTCTTTGAGCATATGCATCCCTGGTGTCTCTTCCTCTTATAAGGACACCAGTCATATTAAATTGGGCCTCAATCTTAAGACCTCATTTAACCTTAATTACCTTCTTATGACCCTGTCTTCAAATACAGTCATAGTGGTGGTTAGGGTTTCAACATCTGAACTTTTAGGGGGACACAATTTAGTCCACAATATCTAATAAACCTATTGTACATGTAAGAAACCACAATCATAAATGTTATATACACAACTATGCATATAAATATTATAAGTATTAAACGTATTATTCTGAGAAGGATCTTAAAGTCAAGTCTGCATTTTGCTGTTAAGATTACATAGTGAACTCACCCCTGATAGCAGTATATTGTTATTTTAGGAGACATCTTAAGGGAAAATAATATTTCTCATGAAATAGCCTTAGACATACATATACAGATAGATGAATTCTGCTCTACATCATCCACCGCTTTTGAGAGAATGTAAGGAAATTGCCAACTTCGGCCACACGACAGCTCTTATAGTGTCTGCATATGGGAATTAGACTTTTATAAACCACTGGCATGTCCCTGTACTGTGCGTTTTGATATTTATTGATATGAAAAATATAAAATGATTATTTTGCAGAGACTTACCTAAAACTGCTTACATAAGGGCTAGATTTTTTTCTTTCTTATTTTGTCTTGATCTGTGATTTCAGGTAAATTCTTAGACTATTTCTGATCCAAAGTATTTGTTGTGAATATCATATTAGGCACTCCATTTTATCTAGAGGAAGTTAAAAAGGCTCAACTTGAGTGAACAAATTTACTATGTGACAAGGCTGTTGTCTTTTTTGACTAGAAAAGATCCAATCCCCTATTTAATACAATCAGTGAAGGAAGTCTATGAACTGTTTGAATTGAAATGAAAATCCATAATGATGACATTTATAACATCTGTCACATTAGATTTGTTCGGTCTATATATCTCTCTGTGGAATAATAGTGATTTATACAAATTGCTTCTCACTGCAATTTATATCAGTGTAAAGATGCCACCAGATATATGGAGGATTTTATTTGCTTCAAACTGAATGTCTGCTTAATTGTATTTGCCACTAAATGGAAATACTACCCTCTGGCATATCTGCTTAGATATAATGGTTAATTTATTTTGAGGTTTTATAACTTCAGCTTTTTCCACTCGTTAGATACTTAAAAGCATAACTTTTTCTTTATGCCAATATATGTACATGTTTATGTATATGTATACGACATCTTTATGTCACAAATCTGGTAGCTTTAATTTTATTCTCCAGGAGTTTCATTGCCTAGGTATGCTTTCTTTCCCCTGATAGAAGGAAAGAAAAACAGAAACAAAACCTTTACTCTGGCTACTATTAAATTATAGCAGTGGTTCCTAATGCAGGGGGCAGGGAGCAATTTTGCCCTTCAAAGGGTATTTGGTAGCTGAAGAAATTTTCATCTGCTAATGGAAGCTACTGGCATCTATTAGGTAGAAACTAGGGATACTACTGAACAGCCTATAATCAAAGAGCAGTCCTAAACAGCAAAATAACTAGTCCAAAATGTCATTAGAGACAAGGCTGATAAATCTTGAACTACTGAATGGTTCCTTAGTGAAATGGAGTTACATAATCAAGTTGGTCTACATAGAACCAGACATTTCCATTAAAAGTAAACAAACTTGAAAACCCAAATAATTTATATAGGTAGGAAGATTGGGTTTCCAAGAAACTCAATTGCATTTTAGTAGCAATTGGGAATATTTTGGACTTCTCAATTTTTTCTGGCTATTCCTATTCTGTCCCCTACAGTGAAGGGTCTTCCCCAGTGTTAGAGCTCAGTGCACTTTCCCCACAGACTGACCTCCTTTTCTTTGAAGGAACAAAATGAAGGAGGGTCCAGGAACTCCTCCTCAATCATGACTTTGGCTCTCTGCTTCCTGGCACTCTTGCATCTTTTTTCCCCAATGACACTGGCCTATCTTAACTCTTCCTTTACATGTATAAACACTTTAGTCTGTCCTTTTCACCAAGTTTTCTTCTTCGTCCCATTCTTTTCTGTGTAGGCATCACCCAAGGGATTCAGTTAACATTGAATTTGCTCCTATAACAATCCCATTTATCTCCTGGTTTCACTAGTGATTTCTAAGTGATTATTAAATTTGCAATTTAAAGTTCAGTCTCTTTTCTCAGATGCAGATGTTTTCTTGGGTACCAGCTGCTCTGCCCAACTGTGCTGCTTTCCTTAAACGCATGTCTCTTCTCCTTCAAGCTCACCACCTTCACACAGCCCGTGCTAAATCATGAAAATTATACCTCATGTAATTATCTGCCTTCTCCATCTACACATTCCTATTTGAAAACAGCAATTTTTCAAAAGCAGAGATTCCTCCTATTACTGCACTGCCAAAATGCTCAGTGCCAACTCTTCACCTTATGCGTTAAAAGAAAGTCATCATCCTGACATTAGGACCCTCTGTGATATGTTCCTAACCAATTTTTCTTGTTTTAGCAACGTGCACACCCAAAGAAACTGCACATTCCAGCCAAACTAACTTGAGCCTGGACCCTCAATGTGCCCTATATCTTCCATACTGTGTGTCTTCTCAAGCTTACTTTCCCCCCTCCAACTCTGTACCACACCATTGCATATCCTGGAGGAAACCTTTTCCAAGCCCTCCTATACTCCTCCATCTCCAAAATTATCTTTCTCTTCTGTGAACACCCAAAGAATTTGTTGCCATCATTTCTTCAGTACTCATCTGTTGGAATGGTCATCCTTGTTTAATTTCCCTTGTCTAATTTTCTGTGTTAAATAAACTGCATATTGTTTGATGAACAGCATAGATTTTGTTTTGCATATCTTTTTCTTCTAAAGCACGGAACACAAAATGCTGCACATCATTCACTGTTCAGTAAATGTGTCGTATTTAAATTGCAATCTACCTCTTGTCCTATATCTTTAACTGCTGACAGCACATTTTTTTAAATTTTATCTCAAATTCTATTCCCATGTGAACTTGAACTCATCTTCCCCTGATCACAGGATTCCTCATCTATAATTCCTTATTTTTGTCAGTGTAGGACATTTTTCTTATTAGTCAAGTTTAAGAAAAAAAAAGACCTCAGTCCTTACTTTTACATCTTCTTTTTAAAACCATAAAATGCCTTTGATTCTTTCATCAAACACTTTACACCTGCATATATGGTGACTTCTTAATTAGTGTTTCTACTGCTCATTTCCCTTATCTGAACACTCATAATAACAATTAACATTGCTTTGAATGCCTCCTATGTGCTAGGCACTACCCAAACACTTCATAATCAGTAATTCATTTAATTTTCAAAATAATTGTATTAACCTGAGACCCAGGAAAAAAAAAAAGTCTTCTTCACAGTAGCAGAACTATAAAGTGGTGAGTCAGATGCAAATCCAGGCAGCTTGGCACCAAGGATGAGGCTCTTAAAGACATGTTCTACTTTTCCATTCTCACATTCATCTACAACTAGCACATTAATTATATCACTTTCTATGATAAAAATTCTTCATTTTTTACAGAAGAAAAATCATATTTCTTGGAATTCTCAACCATGATCAATCTCTCCCAATGATACTGATCCAAGCTTGTCTACTGCAAAAGTGCTTATCTCTACTAACAGCTGACTCCCTACTCTTCCTGGAGAATGCCCCAAATGCACCTCCCTTCATTATTTTTGTCTCTATATCTTATTTTTCAGGCTACACTATCTACTTTTTCTGCTATCCAAGCTCTGCTCATTCACTAATTCAGAAGCTACAAACTAGTAGCAGATCTGTCAGACCTGGAGTATCCAGCACTGGTTTTATGGAGCTTTAAAGGAAGGTATTTAAAGATCAGAATGAAACTGGATCACTATCTTACACAATAAACAAACATCAACTCAAAGTGGATTCAAGACTTGAATGCAAGCTCTGAAACCATCAAACTCCTAGGGAAAAGAAAAACAGAGGCCATAAGCTTCTTTTTTTTTTCATATATATATGAAATATATATATGTGAAACATATATATATGAATATATGTATATATATATATACACACATATATATTTTATTTATTTCTAGGAGAGAGAGAGAGAGAGTGAGCAGGGGGGGGTGAGAGAGAGAGAGAGAGACACAGACTCTGAAACAGGCTCCAGGCTCTGAGCTGGCAGTCAGCACAGAGCCCGACGCGGGGCTCGAACCCACGAACCGCGAGATCATGACCTAAGCGAAAGTCGGACGCTTACGACTAAGCCACCCAGGCGCCCCTGAGGCCATAAGCTTCTTGATATTGGTCTTGGTGATTATTTTTTTTGGATTTGACACTAAAATCAAAAGCAACGAAAGCAAAAATGAACAAGTAGAACTACATCAAACTAAAAAGCTTCTGCACAGCAAGGGAAACCATCAACAAAATGAAAAGGCAACTTAACAAATGGGAGAAAATATTTGCAAATCATAGATCTGATTTGGGGTTAATAACCAAAATATATTTTAAAAAACTCATACAACACCAATCACAAAAACAATTCAATTAAAAAATGGGCAGGGGATCTGAACAGACATTTTTCCAAAGAAGACTTACAGATGATCAACAGGTATATAAAAAAGTGCTCATCATCACTAATCATCAGGGAAATGCAAATCAAAAACACAATGAGATATGACCTCATACTTGTTAGAATGACTATTATCAAAAAGGATAAGAAATAACCAGTGTTGGAAAAGATGTCGAAAAAGGGCAACCTTTGTAAGTTGGTGAAGCTTACTTGTAAGTTGGAAAAGAGTATGGAGGTTCCTCAAAAAAATTAAAAATTGATACCCTTTGATCCAGCAGAAACTTTGCAGGCCAGAAAGGAGTAGCAGGATATATTCAAAGTGCTGAGAAGAAAAAAAAAACAAACCAAAACAAAACAAAAAAAACAACCACCAAGAATATTCTATCCAGCAAAATTATCATTCAGGTTTGAAAGATAGATAGCTTTCCAGAAAAACAGAAGTCAAAATAATTCCTCACTAGGCCAGGTTTAAGAAATGTTAAAGTGGGGGCACCAGGGTGGCTCAGTTGGTTGGGCATCAGACTTCAGCTCAGGTCATGATCTAACGGTTTGTGGCTTTCAGCCCCATGTTGGGGTCAGTGCCTGGAGCCTGCTTCAGATTCTGTGTCTTCCTCCTTCTCTCTGCCCCTCTCCCACTTGCACTCTGTCTCTGTCTCTCTAGAGGGACTTAAGTGGAAAAGGAAAGACCATAAATAAAAGAAAATCATGAAAGAAAATATTATTGTTAAAAGCAAACACATAGTAAAGGTAGTGGATGGGGGCGCCTGGGTGGCTTAGTCGGTTAAGCTTCCGACTTTCGCTTAGGTCATGATCTCGCGGTTCATGGGTTCGAGCCCCGCGTCGGGCTCTGTGCTGACTGCCAGCTCAGAGCCTGGAGCCTATTTCAGAGTCTGTGTCTCCCTCTCTCTCTGACCCTCCCCTGCTTATGCTGTCTCTCTCTCTCTCTCCTAGAAATAAATAAAAATATTTTTAAAAAAAGGTAGTGGATGAACTATTTATAAAGTTACTATGAAGGCTAAAAGATAGAAGTAGTAAAATCAACTATATCTATAATATATACTTAAGGGATACACAAAAAGGTGTAACATATGACATCAAATATATTAAATGTGGAGGGAGGAGTGAAATGGAGAATTTTAAGAATTTGCCCAAACTTAAGTGACCATGAACTTAAAATAGACTGCTATATACATTGGGTGTGATATATAAACCTCATGGTAATCACAAAGGAAAATTCTCTAACAGATATATAAAAAAAAGTGAAAGGAATCCAAACATAACACTAAAGAAAAGCATCAAATTAATGGCAAGAAATAAATAGAAGAGTTGAGAACAACTACAAAAACAAGCAGGGAACAATGAGCAAAATGGCACCAAGTACACACTTATTAACAATTACTTGAAATATAAATGTACTAAATGCTCTAATCACAAGATATAGGATGACTGGCTGGGTAAAAAATGAGACCATCTAGGGGTGCCTGGGTGGCTCAGTTGATTAGGTGTCTGACTTTGGCTCAGGTCATGATCTCAGAGTCTGTGAGTTTGAGACCTAAAATGGGATCTCTGCAGACAGCTCAGAGCCCAGAGCCTGCTTTGAATTCTCTATCTCCCTCTCTCTCTGCTCCTACTCCACTTGCACTCTGTTTCATAAATGAATAAATGTTTAGAAGAAATAAACAAGACCATCTATATATTGCATACAAGAGACTCATTTCAGACTTAAAGACAAATATAGACTGAAAGTGAAAAGATAAACTAAGTTATCCTATGCAAATGGAAACAAAAAGAAAGCTAGGGTAACAATAGTTCTTTCAGACAAAAAAACTTTAGAACAAAGACTGAGACAAAGAAAGGTATTAAATAATGATAAAGGCATCAATTCAATAAGAGAATATAACAATTGGGGTGCCTGGGTGGCTCAGTTGATTAAGTGTCCGACTTTGGCTCAGATCATGATCTCACAGTTTGTGAGTTCGAGCCCCATGTAGGGCTCTGTGCTGACAGCTCTGAGCCTGAAGCCTTGGATTCTGTGTCTCCCTCTTTCTCTGCCCAACTTCCTTCCCCAACTCATGCACTGTCTCTCTTTCTCAAAAATAAATAAATGTTAAAATATATTTTAAGAAGAGGATATAACAATTATCTATGCACCTACATGAAAGCATTTAAATATAAAGGAATTATTAACAGATAAAAAAGGGATAAATTGATAGTAATATAGAAATAGTAGTGGACTTTAATACCCCACTTATATCAATGGATAGATAATACAGACAGAAAAATAAGAAAACATTGGTCTTGAATAACACGTTAAACCAGATGTACTTAACAGATACATACAGAAATTTCCAACCCAAAACAGAAGAATACATATTATTTTCAAGTGCATATAGAACAGTGTCCAGAATATATCACAACTTAGGGCACAACAAATCTCAATAAACTTAAGATTTAAATCATATCAAACATCTTTTGCAACCACAGTGATATGGAACTAGAAATCAATTACAAGAGAAACACACACACACACACACACACACACACACACAACCATCCACAAATCTATGAAATGCAGGGGAAAAAAAAACAGTACTAATAGAGAAGCTTATAGCAATGCAGGCCTACATCAGGAAATTATATCTTTTTCTTGATATTTTTCTAATTTTACACCTAAAGGAACTGGTGAAAGAAGAATTAAAAAAAAAAAAGCCCAAAGTTAGGAGAAGGTAGGAAAGAATAAAGATTAGAATGAGGGGCTCTTGGGTGGCTCAGTTGATGAAGTGTCCAACTCTTGACCTTGGCTCAGGTCATAATCTTACGGTTTGTGGGTTTTAGTCCCACATTGGGCTCTGCTGACAGCATGTACCCTGCTTGGGATTCCCTCACTCTTCTGTGTCCCTTTTCTGCTTGCTCTGTCTCAAAAATAAACATAAGAAAAATCTGTAAGAGATTAAAGCTAAAATAGAGATTAAAAAAATAGAAGAGATGAATGAAATTAAGATCTGGTTACTTGAAAATATAAATAAAATTGATAAATCTTTAACAAGACTTGTCAGGAAAAAGAGAATTCAAATAAAATTTACAACTGACAACATAAAACTACAAGAGATTATAAAAGGCCTCTATAAACAATTATATGCCAACGAATTTGAAAATGCAAAAGAAATGGATAAAATCTAGAAACATGCAATCTTCTAAGACTAAATCATGAAAAGAAAGTCTGAAC
Source organism: Crocuta crocuta (assembly GCF_008692635.1). Lineage (NCBI taxonomy): Eukaryota > Metazoa > Chordata > Mammalia > Carnivora > Hyaenidae > Crocuta > Crocuta crocuta. The sequence goes on along the minus strand of NW_027530545.1, from coordinate 16,835,319 downwards.
AGACGGAGTGCTAGAAATGAAATTAAATCAGTACTCAAAAAGTCCCAAGAAACAAAAGGCCAGGAGCAGATGACTTCACAGGTGAATTTACTAAACATTTAAAGAGTTAATACCAACCCTTCTCAAATTATTCCAAAAAATGAAGAGTAAGGGATGCTTCTAAGTTTATTCTACCAGGCCAGCATTAATCTGATAGAAAACAAGACAAGGACACTCCAAAAATTACAGGCCAATATACTTGACACACATAAAGGCAAACATATTCAATAAAATATTAGCAAACCAAATTCAGTACTACACTAAAAGGAAATACACCACAATCAAGTGGTATTTACTACAGGGATACAAGGATGGTTCATTATCTGCAAATTAATCAATGTGATACACCCCATTAACAAAATGAAAGACAAAAATCGTAAGATCATCTCGATAGGTGCAGAAAAATGATTTGACAAAATTCAACATCCATTACAATAAAACCTTTTAACAAGTGGGCATAAAGCAACATTCTTCAAGATAATATAAGCCATATTTGACAATCACACTGCTAACACACTCAATGGTGAAAAACTGAAAGTTTTTTTTTTCCTTAAGTTTATTTTGAGAGAGATGCGCACACATATGCGTGTGGGGTTGAGTCAGAGAGAGAGAGTGGGATAATCCCAGGCAGTCTTCTTGCGGTCAGTGCAGAGCCCAACACATTCAAACTCATAAGCCATGAGATCATGACCTGAGCTAAAATCAAGAGTCAGACACTTAGGCGATTAGAGCAAGACAGTGGAGAAATAGGGAGCTTCCTGCATTTCTCTCACTCCCCTCTCTCAAACAGAGAAGGCCTGAAAGCCATAGAACACGGAACCACAGGAGTCTGGGAGGAAAAGAGACAGAGTACACTGGGAAGGCAACCTCATAGATGCGTGAGTGCGAATGGAGAAGATAAAAATGGGCCGGGATCCAGAGACACGGAGGGAGGGTAGGGAATCCCCTTCGCGGGGAGCCAAGGTGAGTCAAGGGGAAAAGAAAGAGCAGCTGAAATTGCTCATAGATAAAACTGTCCCTGGAGAAGAGAAAAACCTCAGCTTGGATGGAGAGTGATCCTATTTCTAGCTGTGGTGCTGACTTTGGGCTGGGTGCCCCGCTCCCAGACAGCACCAGGGGAAACTTCCACTGGCCTCCTGGCTCGAGCCGTGGCAGGGAAGTGGCCTGGCCTGCGGGATTATATTCTGGGTGGTAACAATAAACCGCGTAATAAGGCCTGGAAACGAGGCAGGGCACGGGACATAGAACACAGCTCACCTTGGTTGCGCCTGCAGCACAGGGAGATTGGACCCAAAGGATTGATTTGCAGCACTTGGTTCCAGAGGGGACTGAGCTGCTGCCATTTTTTCCCCACAACACTAAGGCAGGATTTCAGGGAGCAGCCAGCTTGACCACAATGGAGGCGAAGACCTGCCTACACCAAACCACGTCCATCCCGGCTAGAGAGCTGCTTTTTGTTTTGTTTTTGTTTTTGTTTTTACTGGAGCCCGGGGCAAGACCAACATGGATGCATTACCATGATTAAGTCTAAATCAATTCTTTCTATTCAGATAGATTTTCCCTTATCTCACTCGTATCCCTCCCCTCTCCTGGACTGGGAACACTGGTCATTGGTTTGCTTAATCAGTCACCTTTAATCCATTTTCTAGATGTATATTCTATACCTCCACCTCTCTCTCTCTCTCTCTCTCTCTCTCTCTCTCTCGAGTAATCAGACTGTATAGTTTCTCTGAGTAACATTATCTTCATTTCTTTCTCCTCCTTCTCTCTCTGAATTAAGCCTATTAATCTCTCTGCCTGGTCATTGTCCAATTTCCTTTTCTCCCTGCCCTGTCATTTCTCTCTGTATATGCTCTTCCATCAGCACTGCATACAATCTGCTCTTTATTTGTACCTGGGAATTCTGGTTTTATGCTTTTAGACTGTCCTTTGTCTTTTTTGTTTTGTTTTGTTTTCCTTTCTTTCTTTTTCCCTTTCAGTTTGCTTGTTTATTAGATTTGTCTGTGCGTTTGTGTGCCTTTGTTCCCTGTTTGTCTGTTTTCCTTTCCAGAGCTACTTCAGAAACAAGCCAAAGTACACATGGTGGAGAGTCCAAAATACCACTACAAGTAGGGAAATAAAATCACCAAAGTCTCAACAAGAGAGACCAAGAGGTACCGTTCAAAGAACACTTCCTGAACAGACAGGCCCTGGACAGACAGTCAAGGAGCCTTCTTTAATATAGCAGTACTCACAGGTGCAGAGCACATAACAAGCTTTTAAAACTAACAAGAGACAGAAAGCTAACCAAAATGATGATACAAAAGAACTCTCCTCTAAAGAAATTCCAGGAAGAAATGACAGCCAAAGAGGTGCTCAAAACATATATAAGCAACATTAACTGAACAAGAATTTAGAGCAAGAGTCATAAAATTAATTGCTGGGCTTGAAAAAGGCATGGAAGACAGAGAAACTATTGCTACAAAGATTATGGAACTTAAAAATAGTTGTGATGAGGGGAGCCTGGGTGGCTTAGTCGGTTGAGCGTCTGACTTTCGCTTGGGTCATGATCTCGTGGTTTGTGGGTTCGAGCCATGCGTTGGGCTCTGTGCTGACTGCCAGCTCGGAGCCTGGAGCCTGTTTCAGTCTGTGACTCCCTCTCTCTCTCTGACCCTCCCCTGCTCGCGCTGTCTCTCTCTCTCTCTCTCTCCTAGAAATAAATAAAACATTAAAAAAAATAGTTGTGATGAATTAAAAAATGCTATAAATGAGGTGCATAATAAAACGGAGGCAGCTAATGCACGGATTGAAGAGGCAGAGAGGAGAATAGGTGAATTAGAAGACACAATTATAGAAACAGAGGAAGCCAAGAAAAAGAGGGATAAACTGATCCAGGAGCATGAAAGGAGAATTCGAGATCTGAGTGAGGCAATCAAATGGAATAATGTCTATATCATAGGAATTCCAGAAGAAGAAGAGAGAGGAAAAGGCTCTGAAGGAGTCCTTCGATAATTTATAGCTGAGAACTTGCCCAATCTGGGGAAGGAAGCAGACATTGAAATCCAAGAGGCACAGAGAACTCCTCTCAAACGTAACTTGAATCGATCTTCTGCACAACATAGCATAGTGAAACGGGCAAAATATAAGGACAAAGAGAGAATTCTGAAAGCAGCTATGGAGAAAAGGGTCCTAACATACAAAGGGAAACCTATCAGAGTGGTGACAGACCTATCTACTGAAACTGGGCAGCCCAGAAAGTTATGGCAGTAAATCTTCAATGTGATGAACAGAAAAAATATGCAGCCAAGAATCCTCTATCCAGCAAGTCTATTCTTCTGAATAGAAAGAGATAAAAGTCTTTCCAAATAAACAAAAATTGAAATATTTCATCACCACTAAACTAGCCCCACAAGAAATCCTAAGGGGGACTCTATGACAAAAATGTTGCAAGGAAAACTGGTTGCAAGGTATCAGAGACACCACTACATGCATGAATCCTACAAAGAACACAATGACTCTAAACCCATAGTTTTCAATAATAACACTGAATGTAAATGGGCTAAATGTTCCAATCAAAAGACATAGGGTAGCCGAACAGATAAAAAAATCAAAACTCATCTATTTGCTGTCTACAAGAAACTCATTGTAAACCTGAGGACACCTTCAGATTGAAAGTAAGGGGATGAAGAAATATATATCATGCTACTGGAAGTCAAAAGAAAGCTGGAGTAGCCATACTTAGACAAAACGGACTTTAAAGTAAATGCAGTAACAAGGGATGAAGAAGGACATTACATAATAATTACAGGGTCTATCCATCAGGAAGAGCAACAATTATAAATGTCTATGCAGCAAATACGGGAAGCACCCAAATACATAAAACAATCACAAACAGAAACAATCTTATGGGTAAGAATGTGTTTAATACTCCACTTACAGTAATGGATAGATCAACTAGACAGAATATCACTTCAGAAACAATGGACCTGAATGACACATTGGACCAGATGGATTTGACAGATATATTTAGAACTCTACATCCTGAGGCTATGGAATTCACTTTCTTCTCAAGTGTGCAGGGCACAGTCTCCAAGATAGATCACATACTGGGTCATAAAGCAGCCCTGAATAAATATAAAAGAAGTGATATCTATCTTGCACACTTTCAGATCACAATGCTATGAAACTTTAAACCAAACACAGGAAAAAATCTGGAAAACCTCCAAAAACATGGAGGTTAAAGAACACCCTACTAAAGAACGAAGGAGCCAATCAGGTAATTAGAGAAGAAATTTAAAAATATATGGAAACAAATGAAAATGAAAATACAACAATCCAAACTCTATGGGATGCAGCAAAGGCAGTCCTAAGAAGAAAGTACACTACAATCAAGGCGTATTTCAAGAAATTAGAAAAATCACAAATACAAAATCTAGCAGCACACCTAAAGGAACTAGAAGGAGGCCAACAAGAACACCCCAAACCCAGCAGAAGAAGAGAAATAATAAAAGTCAGGGCAGAAATAAACAATATAGAAACCAAACCAAACCAAACCAAACCAAACAAAAACAAAAAATCCCCACAAAAAAAGTTGAATAGACCAACACAACCAAGAGTTGGTTTTTTGAAAAATAAACAGAATTGACAAACTCTATCCAGGCTTCTCAAAAAGAAAAGAGAGAGCACCCAAATAGGCAAAATTATGAATAAAAATGGATTTATTACAGCCAATCCCTCAAAATATAAGCAATCATGAGGGAATGCTATGAAAAATTTTATGCCAACAAACTGGACAACTTAGAAGAAATGGACAAATTCCTAAACACACACTTGCTACCAAAATTCACACAAGAAGAGATAGAAAATCTGAACAGACCCATAACGAGTGAAGAAATTGAATCACTTGTCAAAAATCTCCCAACAAATAAGAGCCCTGGGCCAGATGGCTTTCCTGGGGAATTCTACCAGACATTTAAATCAGAGTTAATACCCATTCTTCTCAAGCTATTCCAGAAAATAGAAATAGAAGGAAAACTTCCAGACTCATTCTATGAAGCCAGCATCACTTTGATTTCCAAGCCAGACAGGGACCCAGCAAAAAAAGAGAACTACAGACCAATATCCTTGATGAATACAGATGCAAAAATACTCAACACGATACTACCAAATTGAATTCAACAGCACATAAAAAGAATAATTCACCATGATCAAGTGGGATTCATTCCTGGGTTACAGGGCTGGTTCAATATTCACAAATCAATCAATGTAATACATCACATTAGGGGCACATGGGTGGCTCAGTTGATTAAGCATCCGACTTTGGCTCAGGTCATGATCACACAGTCTGTGGGTTCGAGGCCTGTGTCAGTCTCTGTGCTAATGGCTAGCTCAGACACTGGAGCCTGCTTCAGATCCTTTATCTCCTTCTCTCTCTGACCCTCCCCTGCTCATGCAGTTTCTCTCTCTCCAAAAAAAACATACATTTAAAAAAACACATCACATTAATAAAAGAAAAGATAAAAACTGTATGATCCTGTTGATAGATGCAGAAAAAGCATTTGACAAAATAAAGCATCCCTTCCTAATAAAGACCCTAGACAACTCGGGATAGAAGGAACTTAACTAAACATCATAAAAGCCATTTAGGAGAGGCCCTCAGCTAACATCATCCTCAATGGGGAAAAACTGAGAGCTTTCCCCATGAAATCAGGAACACGGCAGGGATGTCCACTCTCAAAACTGTTTTAACATAGTGCTCGAAGTCCAAGTGTCCCCTGAAATCAGAAACACGACAGGGATGTCCACTCTCACCACTGTTGTTTAACATAGTGCTGGAAGTCCTAGCATCAGCCATCAGACAACAAAAGGAAATAAAAGGCATCAGAACTGGCAAAGAAGATGTCAAAATTTCACTTTTCGCAGATGACATGATACTACATGTACATAGAAAATCGGACAGACTCCACCAGAAACCTATTAGAATTGATCCACGAATTCAGCAACGTTGCAGGGTACAAAAGTCAATGTACAGAAATCAGTAGTTTTTATACACCAATAATGAAGCAACAGAAAGAAATCAAGAAATTGATCTCATTCACAATTGCACAAAAAAACAGAAAATACCTAGGAATAAGCCTAACCAAATATATAGGAGATCTAAATGATATATAGAAAATTTATGAAGGAAATTGAAGGAGACACAAAGAAATGGAAAAACATTCCATGTTCATGGATCGGAAGAATAAATGTTGTTAAAATGTCGTTACTACCCAAAGCAATCTACACATTCAATGCAATCCCAGACCAGCGTTCTTTTCAAACCTAGAGCAAACTATCCTAAAATTTGTGTGGAACCACAGAAGACCCCAAATAGCTAAAGTAATACTGAAGAAGAAAACCAAAATGGGAGGCATCACCATCCTTTAGTCGCTACTACAAAGCTGTAATCATCAACACAGTATGGTATTGGCACAAAAACAGACACATAGACCAATGGAACAGAATCGAGAACTCAGAATTGGACCCACAAATGGATGGCCAACTAATTTTTGACAAAGCAGGAAAGAGTATCCAGGGGAAAAAAGACTGCCTCTTTAACAGATGGTGCTGGGAGAACTGGACAGCAACATGCAGAAGAATGAAACTAGATCTCTTTCTCACACCATACACAAAAATAAACTCAAAATGGATCAAGGACCTGAATGGGAGACAGGAAACCATCAAAACCCTAGAGGAGAAAGCAGGCAACAACCTCCTTGACCTCAACTGCAGCGATTTCTTACTTGACACATCCCCAAAAGCAAGGGAATCAAGAGCAAACATGAACTACTGGGACCTCATCATGATAAAAAGCTTCTGCACAGCAAAGGAAACAATCAAAAAGAAGAAAAGAAAAGGAAAAAAGAAGAAAACCAATAGACAAAGAACGGTTTAAAGCATATAACTGGATTTCCCAGCTACAATTAAATAGCACGGGTGTATGCTGTGCTGGTTGAAGAGCATAGAGACAGAGAGAGAAGGCAGGGCGGGGATGAGGCAAAATTGGAAATAGAATGTACAGGCAGAAGGGATAAGAAGTTTTTTTCAAAGAGCTAAGGGGTGGAATATGGTTGGATAGGTGAGAGAAGGACGCTGGTGTTATCTAGAGAGACTATATAGTCTAATTACTCCTGAGAGAAAGAGATGAAAAAGTAGGTAGGTGTAGAATTTACATCTACAGAATGGACTAAATGTGACTGTTTAAGCAAGCTGGTGACCAGAGTTAATCAGGTCAGTGTTCCGGAAAAAAGAGAAAAAAAAAAAAGAAAAAAAAAAGAGGAAGGCAGCTCTTTAGCAGGGATGGACGTGGTATGTTCCAATGTGTCAGGCGGGACCTCTGCCTCGGCAGTTGTGGGGAGAAGAGTGGCAGCACTCCAGTCCCTTCTTGAACCAAGTGCTGCACCTCACTTTTTTGGGTGTGTAAACTCCTCGTGCCGGGGGCACAGCCAAAGTGGGTCGTGCTCTTTAACCCAGGCCAGGCCTAGTTTCCAAATCCCAGTCTGCACACCCCGCTGAAATTGCCGTAGACACAACTTTGCAGGCGATCCCCTCAGGGCAATTCCAAGCCTCTTGCCTAGCCCTGGGGATGGAGCCAGAATCGCTGCTCCCTTCTCCTCCAGGTCAGGGTGGCGAGCAAGGACGGGGGTTCGCCTGGGGGGGTGCCTTGGGTCCGCTAGAGAGGGGGAAACCGGGTCCCTCTGTGTCTCGTCACCTGAAGCACGAACTTGTAGGCAAATCTCCCAGGTTTAAGCCCTTTGCCTCCCCTCTAGGGGTCCAGCCGAGCCTGGAGCATGGAGGAGCTCCAGGACGATTTGGCGCGCGGGCAGTTGTTTTCCTGGGGATTGTTTGGGTCAGCTGGAGCGCCAGCGACTGGGTCCTTCTGTGCCCCAAATGGAGGTTTTTCTGTTCCCCAGTGACAGGGACCATGTCTTGAGTAGTTTCGGCCTCTCTCTTTCCCCTCTCACTCCCCGCAGAGGGGGGATCACCCCTGTCACTCTGCGTCTCTGATCCCAGCCCGATTTTATCTTCCCCAGTTCACACTCATGTTAGAAGGCTTTCTCAGTGGATTCTGAGTCTTTTTTCTCCCAATCTCTTGGATTCCGTAAGGTTTCCTATGGCTTCAGATTTTTTCTGTGTGAGATATGGGAGCGAGTGCAATGTACAGAGCTCCCTACTTTTCTGCCATCTTGCCCCCTCCCTTGAAAGACTGGTATTCTTAATGGAAGAATAGAATTGTGTGAGACGTTGATGAAAGAAAATAAAGATGACATAAGTAAACAGAAAGACATACCAATCATAGATTGAAAGAATATTGTTAAATTGTCCATAGTATCCAAAGTAATCTACAGATTTGGTGCAATTCCTACGAAAATACCAATGGCATATTTCATAGAACTAGGATCTAGAATCCTAAAATTCGTATGGAACCACGCAAGACCCCAATTAACCAAAGCAATCTTAAGAAAGTTCAAAAAAGTATCACAATCCCAGATTTCAAACTATACTATAAATCTATAGTAATCAAAAGAGTGTAGTACTGGCAACAAAAACATAGATCAATGGAATAGAGAGAGCCCAGAAATGAATTTATATTATCAGTTATCATCATGCATAAGAGGCAAGAATATACAAAGAGGGAAAGGACAGTCTCTTTGTTAAATGGTTTTGGGAAAACTGAACAGCTGCATGCAAATGAATGAATATAATGCTTTTGTATTCCATATACAAAATAAAATCAAGATGGATTAAAGATCTACATGTAAGACCTGAAACCATAAAATACCAAAAAGAAAACATAGGCAATAAGCTCTTTGACATTGGTCTTAGCAATATATATCGGGTCTGTCTACTTCGGCAGTCACAACAAAATACGGACGCCATCAATTAAGCACCTGGCTCTTGATCTCAGCTTAGGTTATGATCTCACGGTTTGTGGGTTTGAGCCATGTGTTGGACTCTGCACTGGCAGCATGGAGCCTGCTTGGGATTCTGTCTCTCCCCTCTCTGCCCTTCCACTGTTCTCTCTCTCAAAATAAATAATCTTAAAAAAATATAAAAAGCTTTTGCACAAAGAAAACCATGAATAAATTGAAAAAGGCAACCTACTGAATAGGAAAATCTTTTTGCAAATGATATACCTGATAAGGGGTTAATAAAAACCATATAAAGGGACTTCTACAACTCCCCACTAAAAAAAAAAAAAAAAAAGAATCCAATTAAAAAATTGGCACAGGACCTAAATACTTTTTTTTCCAAAGAAGACATCCAGATGGTCACAGACATGAAAAGATGTTCAATATCACTGATCATCAGGGAAATGCAAATCAAAACCACAATGAAGTATCACCTCATTCATATCAGAATGGCTAGCATCGAAAAGACCAGAAATAGTAAATGCTGGCAAGAATGTGGAGAAAAGCTAATCCTCATGCACTGTTGATAGGAAGGTAAACTAATGCAGCCACTCTGGAAAATGGTATGGAGTTTCCACAAAACATTAAAAAAAAAAAAAAAAGATATCCTATGATCTAGTGATTTCACTTCTAGGTATTTACTCAAAGAAAATAAAACACTAATTCACAGAGACATCTTTGTAGTATTATTTACAATAGTCAAAGTATGGAAGCAATGTAAGTGTCCACTGATTGATGAGCGAGTAAAGAAGATGTGGCATATGCATATAAAAGGATATACAACAGATTATTACTTAGACATAAGAAAGAATAAAATCTTGTTATTTGATAGAAAATGGATGGACCTAGAGGGTATTTTGCTAGGTTAAATAAATCAGACTGTGTAAAGACAAATACCGCAGGATTTCATTTGCAAGTAGAATCTAAACATCAAAACAAATGAATCAACAAACAAAACTGAAACAGACTGAAATACAGAGAACAGGTGGTTGCCGGAGGGGAGAAGGGGGGGGGATGGGCGAAATGGTGAAAAAGATTAAGAGGTACTAACTTTCACTTATAAAGTAAATAAGTCACAGGGATATGGAGTACAGCATAGAAAATGTAGTCAATGTTGAATAACTATGTATAGTGACAGATGGTCATTAGACTTCATGTTAGTCATTTTGTAATGTATGTTGTACATCTGACAAATAATATTGTATGTCAAATATACTTAAACTTAAAAAATTAAATTAAAAGATAACTAGCTTAAAGCTCTGTATAAAGGATGAAATAATATCTGTAAGGCACCTAGCACTGATATTAAAATATTATATTATAATATATTATATTAAAATATAATAATATATAATAAATAAAGTATAATAAATTCTATTAGTCTGATGGTGAGCACCTACTTTTTGCTACTATTGAAAAAAATTACACTTCTTTTATTAGTGTTCATTGCAAAAGCAGCTGGAAAATATAAGCAGACAAGACTCCAGAATAACATTTGTTGAAAGCAGCCACCAAGGAGAGAACACATAGCTGCAGAGAAGGTATGTTTGGCCCCATGAGAAATTAAATCAACACTTACTCGTGATTCTCCTCACTGATGCTCATAGAACTCACTGGTAGCCAAGCAGAACAGCCTTAGTCCTCATGGAATTGACATTCTACATTACACTGGAGCTCAAACTCCTAAAGACCCCAAGACACCAATTTATATACACTTATACTCTGTTAAGAATCCAGAACCCTATTATATCTAAGAGCAAAAATTTAATAACTATTCAATATGTAGTGATACTGGTTAAGGATTACTATGTGATCTTCATTGGTGGGGGAGAGGGACTTCTAGGTTTGTTATTGGTGTTGCCATGGAGAAGATAATAAGGCTCTGAAAATTTGAGTATTTGGCCCAAAAGGCAGTAGAAGCTTCTGCAGAAGCAAGAGTTGGAAAAAGGGTAGATATTTGCCTATCAAAGGAAGAAAACCCAAGAAAGAAGACCGAGTAGTTTGATGTGGCATATAGGGACATTTCTTACATTATATGCAAAGTGATTATCTCTTTCCCTACACACATCTTCCCTGGCATCATTATTATGCAGCAAATCTCCCAACGATAAATATAAGGGATTTGCAGGAGAGGTTGCCAAATGCTACACCTCACCTGAATATGAGCAGAAGACAAGGGCTGAGCTGCCAACGTACACCTCTTAGAATGTGCAATGCACACCTTTTTCCTTTGTTGTTACTGTATTATATATACCATGAAACTATGGCATGAATTTGGTTGGGTGGCCAGTAGTCTGTTTATTCAGGCACTGCAAACTGTCAGGAGCCCCGCAAACTGCTAGAAGTAGAGATGTTTAACTTGCTGTGACAGATGATGCTAATTGCCAACCAGTATCTGTTTTTCCATTTCTTCCACAAAAACCAAACTCTAAATTTTTATTTGAAGTGGCAATGTAATCAGTTTCCACTTCTTTTTCCAGCTTTCCTTTCAACAAGGTGTGGGCATGTGAATGTATCACTGAAGGTAAGACATATGCAGGAGTGTGGGGCTTCCTGGAAAGTTGCAGATGGGGAATGGACTCAGTTCCACAGCCTCTCTGTCCTTCTATCCACTTTTCTTATGACTTGTATTAACAGTAAGATGGCTCGAACCCTAGAATTCCTCTTGTCCATAAGGCGATCTTGAAGATAGAAGCCCTGTAGTGAAGATATTTGAACAGAATCCTAGCACATTAGGTGACTAATTCATCAAACCACCAAATGAGACTGACTTACCTACTTCTTGTGCAGTTTCTAGCTCACTGTTATTTTAGATGGTCTCTTTTATGCAGCCAGATTAATACCAACTCATAGTCATAATATTGCTTTATAAACTGTCATGAGCACGGTTATTTTTAATAATGGATTTTGCTTACAAATAATTCTTAAGTGTTTCCAGAAACTGTGGACATCCATACTACTCAGGTAAGAAATATTTTCATCTTTTTTTATTCTGGTTGATATTATTCAGGTAAATAGTTTAATTTACTAATCTGCATTTAAGGTTTCAATTTCCCCTGGTAATAACCAGGGGAACTAAATTCTTTTAATGTAGTATATTAAAAGAAAAGAAAATGCAGCCATTATTATACGTGATGTTTTCTTTAAGAGACATAGGTATTCACTAAAAAATGTAATACTTTAATATCATAGAAATGGTAAAGCTAGTCCTATTTATTTTTTTTGTTTTTTAATTTATTTTGAGAGAGAATGAACAGGGGAGGGGCAGAGACAGAGAGAGAGAGAGAGAGAGAAAGAGAGAGAGAGAATCCCAAGCAGGCTCCATGCTGTCAGCACAGAGCCTGACATGGTGTTTGATCTCATGAACCACAAGATCATGATGTGAACTGAAAACAAGAGTCTGAAAACTGAGCCAACCAGGCCTCCCAAACCAGTTCTATTATTTTAATTAATTTCAGTAAATTTAATTTACTTAATTCAAAAGGAGCCGAATTAATGAATACCTAGTATTCATTCTCCCCTTCTTTACTGACATCCCAATTGTGTGGGCAGCACCAAAGGGCTCAGCCTTTAACACCCTGCACTACCTTGTCCCTCTCTCAAACAGCAAAGGCCAAGTAATGCAATTTTGGCCAGGTAGATTTAAGTACAAGTAGCTGACAGATCTTCCTGAAAATCTCCCTTGAAGTGAGTAGACTTGGCACATTCATGCCCTTTTACCCTTTACCATCTCCTTTCTTTCTGCCTGGTGCAAATGTGAGAACAGCCAACTTAAGATCATCAATGAAAAGCCAAGAAAAGTCACAGAAACCTGGACTCAGATACCTTTTAGCAACAGGACCAATGCCTGCAAATACCTGCCCTCAGACATACTGTGCGAGCAGACTATAAATCTGTGATGTAAGTTACAGGAACCCAGACAGATAAATTCAATCTCCAGCAGTTACAGGGCCACAGAGAAAGTAAGTAACTAAATAGGAAGTAAATAATGGGTATTTTTGGAGGTGCAGTGTAAGAAATGATCATTTTTAGAGACCATTTTCAAGTCGGCTTTTCTGTACTTTTAGTTGATAATTGGCAAGATCTCATTCTCCCATTATGTCTTCAATCCTAAACTCTTTTCCTCCTATTCTTTAAGAAAGATGTCTTCCCTCAGGAAACTATTTCTGAGCCTCTTACTCATAGATAATTGAGAGACTGTCTCCAAATTATTGTTTAGTTCCTTTCCCTGATTTCTGATTCTTTTTCTTTCATACTACATTACTTTCCTTCTTACTCTACTCTTGTCCTTTACTTTTCCCCTTCTTTTAGCTTTTCTTTACCTCCATTTTGTCTTTTCTGTTTCTGTATTATAGATTTTTAAAAAGTATATGTTTTTATTTATTTTTGAAAGAGACAGAGCTTGAGTGGGGGAGGGGGAGATCGAGAGGAGACATAGAATCTGAAGCAGGCTCCAGGCTCTGAGCTGTCAGAGCTCAAACCCACAAACCATGAGATCATAACCTGAGACAAAGTCAGACACGTAACTGACTGAGCCAACCAGGCACCCCTGTATAATATACATTTTTAAATATATATTACAATTCTGGAAAATCAGTTATTTTATTCTTTCTCTCTTCCGCCATTCCAAATGCTTAAGCTACTGAAATTTTGGAAAATATATAAAGAAGTCAGTTTAGCAGGCAAATACAATGACTAGTACTGTCAGTAAACTGGCTGTACACACAAACATATGTATTAACATATATACACATCATGACATCATATATACTAGCTGGTATTCTTTAGTGAGGGCACAGCAGATTATTGCCAAAAAAAAGAAAAAAGAAAAAGAAAAAGAAAAACAGAAAGTCCTTTTGTCACCTCTTGATCCCAATGATTTTCATAGCTTGACCTAGTACTAGCTGGTATAAAATGTCAATGTTTATGCATGTACTACATGAACTCTTAATTTTACTCTATAGCAGATTTAAATCAATTTCCCCATTTTTTTTTTAATACTAAACATGATGTAAGGTCTTAAAAGAGATTGCTTACTTTGAAATAGTTTCTCTCATACTTTAGCGAGCTTGATTTTGGAGCACTCCTCCACACCTTCCACATCTAGTTCTCTCCCAATTTGAAAGCAGAGTACATAAAAATTGGAATACCCATTTACCATTTTTACAATGATTTGTGTAATAAATCGATCTTGCCACAATATCTTCTCTTTAGGTAAATCTGGTGTGGCAACAATAGTGCCTGCAAATTATTTTACTTGTTTATAACTTCAAACTCCTTTACCAGGGTTTCAAGATGATTCATGGTTTATTACCTTAGGGTCATTTCATGACAGCAATTGTGGTTTTCTGAACATAAAAACGCCACACAGTAACTAAATGAATATAAAACATGTGCCTCAACAGAAAGAAATGAAGCTGGGTTCCAACAGCCTTGCATTCTGAAGAGAAAATGGGCAAGAGAGTAAATTGAACTGACAAGGTGATATAAGTGTAGGTGGAAGACCATTACTTCATGAACTTAGGAAAAGGTTTTGACCCTTCACGATATCTGCAAATAGTTTAGCTATGTAAGGTGGGCCTCTTCAATTCGAAAGCTATTTTCCAACAGATTTCTGGAAGTAGCTGGGGACCACCAAGTTATCGTCTTGTGACACCTGGAACCGGCAGTGTGACAAAAGTGCCAAGAGTGGGCATCAGGAGGTGTTTTTGTCTCAGTTAAATATGAAAAGACGACGAAATAGCAGTAAACTCTCGATCCCGNAGAGACCAAAGAAACAATTGAACAGATCAATGAAGTCTGTCACTTTCTTCTAAGTAGACTTCCTTGGGTGTTACCATTCCCTCAAAGTCTCTTTGGCAACTTCCTTCCTATAATCTACACCCAAACCCCCCACTGAAAAAGATATGTAGTATGGGCCATGTGATCTATTCTGCTCATTCTCAAGAGAAAGCCTAGAATTCTAAAGGCTTTTCTTTTAGCCTCATCACAGAGCAGCACGGGGGAGCCATGAGAAATCCTCATCAAAATGTGTCATCCACCTCAGGCACTGGTCCAAGCCCTCCATACTCATCATCCCTTTTGTCCTTAGTTTATAGGTTAAGTAAACCAAGGCAGAGAAATTAAGTGTTACTCAGGGTCACACAGTGGGTAGCAGAGCTAGAATGTGAATCTACAGGATTCCAGAACACTCTTCCAAACAGTTACCATTACTGCTTTAAGAAAAAAACGAAAACAAAAAAACCCCCTAGCCATATGGCTTCCCAAATGCGGACCTGGAAACCTGGTCTCTTACGTGCCCATTTGTTCAGCTCCTCGTCTCCAGTCACTTTAACACCAGCGAACACTGCGGGGCTGAGTGCCTCTTTAAGTGAGGGACGCTGAAAGAGCACACAGATTTCTAAGCAGCCTAAAAGCCCTAAGGTTTCCATTTGCTGTTTTTTGAAGTGTATTCCTTAGGAGGCTGATCCTTTGCTAATCCTACAGGACAATTAGAACTTGTCAGTTAAAGATACAGCATTATTCTCCCCCTTTAACCCCGTGGAATTTGCATTTCCTTATCTCCATGCACAGGCAGCTACTGATCTGATTATTAAACAGGCATTTCACCAGCTGCTCCTGCCCATGCAGGCACTCTAATCTCTCCCAACCAGTTCAGCCCGGACACTTTTTGGGGTGGCTGGGGTGACACCAAGTTCCCCATGTCACTGTGTTGTTTTCCGCCTTTAACTTCTTCCCTATTACCACAGAAGCATCACCTATGCTCTCTCTTTCCCTAGAAATTTTGATCCAATGTGCTTTTTCTGACTGAGACTTTGAAGGCAGTCTGAGCCTGTAGGCCTATACCCTCTTTTACCTTTCAGGTAGCCAGGCTTATGGAGTAATACTAAAACTTGCCAGAACAAAACTGCCTGGCCTTCATAGCCTGTAGTAGCCTTTCTGGATTTGTCAGGGGCTTCCAAAATGTTCTGGAGAGGAGGAGGAGGAGGAGGATGCAAGAGCAAAATTAATCGTAACATCACTGTTTCCTCTCCTACTGGTTGTATCCTCAAATATAGAAAGTGCTAGAGCAATCTGTTCAATTAGGCCATAGAAATTATTAGTAAATTGTGATCTACTAGAAAGGAATTCACTTAAAATGAATAACCTAGAAATAAACAGGCTGCTAAATTTAATCAGATAACAGGAATTCACTCAAATAACTGATTGGCCTATTCTAGCCAGCTGGTCTTTTTATTAAGGAATTATGAAAACTATTTTGTACATTAAGTTGACTAAACTTGGGGACCAGATGTTCAGTGTTTCCATTTCAGATTGTATTCAAGTAAAATGACCTCAATTTTAGCCCAAATGATGAGTTGTGAGCTTAATTAAGGAGTATATTGTTATTACCCTACCTTAAAACTCAAAACGGAACTGAAGCTTTCCTGATAGCCCAATAGAATTTGAGAAGGATAAACAGGGAAGGAACCAATTTTTCTTCCAAAAGCACTAAGGTTAGATCAGGAATTCCCTTAATTTCTTCCTCTCCTTTGCTGAGTGCCAAACTGATAGGAGATATGGGCTTTGGACATACAGTAGTATTTTAAATATTTGGAATTTTTATTGGCCACTGCACTTGAGGCTGAAAACCAGGACAGTTACCACAGCAGGTGGTTAGCAACAGTCAGACTAAGTGCCTTGATGGCATTGATAAACTGAGTTAATATTAGAAGGTGTGAGAAAGTTACCAGCAATGGGAAGAGATTTTAGTTCCTAGAGGATTTATATGCCAGAATTTCACGGGAGGCAATAAACATCACGCCCAGGTTCTGTGGTAATTTTTTTACAACAATGTAAAGAGACTTAGAAGTAGATGTTATTTTCTTACTCAAAGGAATAAATAGGAAGGTATTTGTTTAGGAACTAGAATCATTTTAAGGAAAGAGCTAACCAACTGAGGCTAGAATAATATGGAGTGAATGCTGGTTTTGTGTCTGTATATTCATATATTCAAAAGAACCCAGACACCATGAAATTTGCTCCTGTGAAATGTTGCAAGATACATTATACTTAGGCAATGAAATGGTAGATCTTCAGAAAAGTTTGGGAGCTGAGATGTGAACACAAGTCTGTAAGAATGAGTGATATTAACACATAGTATCTAACAAAAAACATAAAGTACCTAGGAATAAACCTAACCAAAAATATAAGAGATCTGTATGATTAAAACTATAGAAAACTTATGAAGGAAATTGGAGAAAACACAAAGAAATGGAAAAACATTCCATGTTCAAGGATCAGAATACATATTGTCAAAATGTCAGTATTACCCAAAGCAAGCTACACATTCAATGCAATTCCAATCAAAATTGCACTAGCATTCTTCTCAAAGCTAGAAGAAACTATCCTAAAATTTGTGTGGAACCACAGAAGACCCCAAACAGACAAAGTAATACTGAAGAAGAAAACCAAAATGGGAGGCATCACTATCCCAGACTTTAGCCTCTACTACAAAGCTGTAATCATCAACACAGTATGGTATTGGCACAAAAACAGACACATAGACCAATGGAACAGAATCGAGAACTCAGAATTGGACCCACAAATGGATGGCCAACTAATCTTTGACAAAGCAGGAAAGAATATCCAATGGAAAAAAGACAGCCTCTTTAACACATGGTGCTGGGAGAACTGCACAGCAACATGCAGAAGAATGAAACTAGATCTCTTTCTCACACCATACACAAAAATAAACTCAAAATGGATCAAGGACCTGAATGGGAGACAGGAAACCATCAAAACCCTAGAGGAGAAAGCAGGAAACAACTTCCTTAACCTCCACCGCAGCAATTTCTTACTTGATACATCCCCAAAGGCAAGGGAATCAAGAGCAAACATGAACTACTGGGACCTCATCACCATAAAAAGCTTCTGCACAGCAAAGGAAACAATCCATAAAACTAATAGGCAACGGACAGAATGGGAAAATATAGTTGCAAATGACATATCAGATAAAGGGCTAGCATACAAAATCTATAAGGAACTCACCAAATTCCACACCTAAAAAACAAATAATCCAGTGAAAAAATGGTCAGAAGACATGAACAGACACTTCTCCAAAGAGGACAACCAGATGGCTAACAGACACATGAAATGATGCACAGTGTCCCTCATCATCAGGGAAATGAAGATCCAAACCACACTGAGATACCACCTCACGCCAGTCAGAGTGGCAAAAATGAACCTATCAGGAGACTCTAGATGCTGGTGAGGATGTGGAGAAACGGGCAACTTCCTACACTGTTGGTGGGAATGCAAACGGGTGCAGCCCCTGTGGAAAACAGTATGGAGGTTCCTCAAAAAATTAACAATACAACTCCCCTATGACCCAGCAATAGTACTGCTAGGAATTTACCCAAGAGATAGAGGAGTGCTGATGCATAGGGGTACATGTACCCCAATGTTCTAGCAGCACTCTCAACAATAGCCAAACATGGAAAGAACCTGTAGATCCAAGATCTACAGGAGGCAAGCTGGAGACCCAGGAGAGCCAATGATAAGTTCTAGTCTGAAGGCTAATTGGCCTAAAGCCCAGGAAGAGCTGATATTTCAGTTTGAGACTGAGGTCAAGGTAAAACCAGTGTCTCACCTCAGAGGCAGTTAGGCAGAAGGAATTCCCTCTTAACTGGGGAAAGGTGAGCCTATGCACTCTATTCAGGGCTTCACCTGATGACATGAGGCCCACTCACATTAGGAAGAGCAATCTGCCTTAGTTAACCAATTTAAATGTTAAACTCCTTCAAAAACACCCTCACAGAAATACTCAGGATAATGTTTGAACAAATATCTAAATACCTCATGGCCCAGTAAAGTTAATACATAAAATTAACCATCATAACTACCCACAGAATTTTGACATCTGTCGCAACTAAAACATTAAGTCAGTGCTGCTCTAGAATGAGGTCACATCTGTCCCTAGTAATTATGTATGGTGATATTGGAAAAGTGAAATGGTCAGGGACCTGGGACTGCATCAGTACTGCTGAACACATCCTATGGTTCTTGTGCATGCTTGCTAATAAATCTTGATCTGTACAGCAGAATATTTCATTGTAACGTAACTGTGGTAGTAAGACTGTAAGAGAGATCTATAGCTTCCAACCACCTCTAAGCTACTGGAAACTTCCCATTATCAACTGATAAAGAACCACACAATTGTGAATAACTCCATTACATTGGCTTATGCCAGACTGTAGCACAGCTTCTATAAAGTCTCTGGGCAGAAAATGACTTTTTCCACAGAAGAGGTTTTGAAATGCCTTTGCATCTCAATAGCATCCAGAATAATACTGATCTCACAGAGAGGTCACAGGTGACAGCTCAGCCACATCCCTTAGGTAGAGAGCAGAGGCTTGCAGAAGCCCATAACTCTTTCTGATAATACGGAAAACAGGAAGATAGCACTGTACAGAATCTGTGGGAATAAAATACAGCCTCTATGGAAATCAGTTGCTAACGGCTGTCCCATGAGCAAAAGGAGAAATAAGTCATTAGGACCCAAAGAAGCAGACCTCAGACCATACCGAGAAGAGCAGAACTAGTCCCTTTTCACATGCTTAGAGATTATTATCAGCTCCATGGTAATTAGAACTGCAAATAGACCAACAGCCATTGAATTACTTTAGAGTACATTATATGTGTGTAGATGAAATTTTACACAGTTTTTATAGGAGTGGACAAAAGCGGCAATATTTCTCAATTAAAGAACTCTCCATATTTTGTTATGGGATGACTGGAATCCACCTTGTTAAATTAGATTCAAAATTCTGGTGCCTGGAGTGAACTAACCAGGTAAGCACCTACATGTACAGGTTATGGTTCTAATGAGGCTTAATTCTGTACCTTAAATGAAGAACAGTATAGTCCTAGAAACAAAATCAATGACTATTTCAAAAATATACATTTTATCTAAAACTATACTTTTTAATTCTCTGGAAATAAGTTTACTTTCCAAAATATTTTATATTTACCATTGAATATGAAATCCCTCTGCTTTAGCTGAGAACATCTCAGAAGGATTGGGAAGGAAAGAAAAATGAAGAATTACTTTACATGATGCTTGCTCAACTGACTTTATAATGCAATATATGCTTTGAGACTGAGGATATGTGCTTTTGGAAAACACAATAACTCTTATCAACCTTGCAGTGTTTGCTTTAGTAAATCATTACATCAATGTCTAAAATTACGTGTATTCAAATGGAGAATAGTAGGTGGTTTCCTCCCTAGCACAGTCTTTTGTGAACTTGACATCTCTTTTTCAATCTACATACAGCCTTCTACTCATTTCTTCATATCTTATCTCCTCATGGCAGTTGGGATTTATTTGGATTATTAATGTCTCCTTTACAGGGGTATTATCCTCACGAAGCTATTTCTTGTTCTGATATGAACTTAGAAAGCTAATCTAAACATAGGGACACCTTTGACATTAAAGGAAAATCTGTTCAGAAATCCCCATGAGACTTGGCCAAAAAAAAAAAAAAAGAGAAAAGGTAATGAGCACACTGCACTCTCCAATCAATCCAGCCCTCCAGGGAGATTTCTAGAGTGATTTCAGGATGAACATTTTCATTTCATGGAAAAACCAAAGCAGAATTAATTGTAGGCATCATTTATTTGTAAGTTAGAGATACTGAGGTTGAATGTGGTTTATGTGTGGAAACATGGTAGTGTGCATATCCCTATATGCTGAATAGTGATGGCAAATGCACTGTGGGTTTTTTGTAGTATAACTAAATAATCTTTCTGGAGTTTTACTTCCTTAGCAAGATAAGCTTTTCCATTACATGTAAGATCACATTTAAGAATTAGTAAGATTACTAAAGGGAAAACGACAGCTAAGCATTTTGATAGTACCAGAAAAGGGATATTTAGCTGAGGAATAGAAAACAAACTTCTTGAATAAAACTGGTAGAAACTAAATTTCTCTCATGAATTAATTGGGCTCTGCCATTTCCCATAATTTAAGGCTCAGGATGGTAGCTCACTCCCCATTTTGGAGCCCATTTGTCACTAATTGAAGCCAAATGTAGAGGTGCAGGGATCAGGTACACAAAACCACATTTGCTTCCTTTATGCCAACCACTAAAAACCACTGAATTCACACAAAAAAGGTTGCTCAATAAAATGTTAATTTCAAAATGCTTCTGTAATAAGTTCAAATTCATTTTTCACAGCTTTATCTCATTTTATATCTAATTTGTCACCAGTTCCAGTGCTTTTCTTTTAAAGTATCCTTCAGGGGCACTTTGGGTGGCTCAGTTGGTTAAGTGTCCAACTCTTGGTTTTGGCTCAGGTCATGATTTCATGGTTCATGAAATCAACCCGTTATCAGGCTCTCTGCTGACAGAATGGAGTGTGCTTAGGATTCTCTGGTCTCTCTCCCCTCTCTGGCCCTCCCAAATGCTGTCTCTCTCAAAATAAATGGACTTAAAATAACTTTCAGATTTTCACTTTTATTTCTTCAGGATTTAGGACTGCACTCTTGTGATAACAAATTTTGTCTATCTCAGTCTCCATGCTTTTTATGTAAATATTTCCAGACTGATTTAAGGGTTAAGTTACCTAAGGTAGTGTGCCGATTGTCTAGGAGGTGGTCAAGTACAGGTTACTCTAATTTTATATTTAGAATTCATCTCAATGAGAATAGTCCTTATCCAGTCTGACCATTTCTGCCTTTTAATTGGAGTCTATAGTTCACTTCTATATTAACATGTATTAAATCTGCCACTTGATATTTCTTTTCTAGTTTGTGGCTCATCTAGTTTGTGGTCATTGTTACTGTTCCCTTTCCACTTTTGAGTTCAACAGTTTTTGCTATTGTATTTTGATTCCTCTTTTGGCTTTTTGGCTGTGCTTCCCTGCATTATTTCCTTTAGTGGTTGCTCTGGGGATTACAATAGGAATCATTAGGGGCGCCTGAGTGGCTCAGTTGGTTAAGCGTCCAACTTCAGCTCAGGTTATGATTTCACACTTCTTGAGTTCAAGTCCTGCATTGGGCTCTGTGCAGACAGCTCAGAGCCTGCAGTCTGCTTCAGATTATGTGTCTCCTCTCTCTGCCCCATCTCCCCCAAATCCCAGCTCATTTGTGCTCTCTCAAAAATAAACATTTAAAAAATTAATAAAGACAGGAATCATTAAATTATGAATCTACCTAGAATATTTTGTGTAAAATGTATGAACTTTGTAAAAATAGCGTATTTTCATTTAACACCCTGCTTTTTGTGTTATTGTCATGCATTCATATCTGTATGCATTATATGTATATCCTACAGTGTTAAAATTTTGCTCTAAATATGTCACTTATAAAAAAATTTTGAGAAAAATTATAATGTTCTAGGTTTACCATTTCCATTAACCTTTAAATCTCTAGAAACAAATTGTTGGATAATTTTCCTTCAGAGTGAAAATTTTTTTCTAACATTTCTTGCAATTCAAGGTGCTTGAGGTGAATTTTTTACTCTATTCTTCATCTATAAAGGTTTTCATGCCCTCGATTTTGAAAGATAGTTTTTCTTGATAATTTTTTTTTCCCTCAGCAACTTAAAGATGGCATTCCATTTTCTTCTGACCTTTATTGTTTCTGACAAGAAGATCATTATCTTATTGTTATTACCCCTTACATAATGTATCATTTCTCCCCTCCTCTTACTGCTTTAAAAACTTTATTTTTACTCCCTGGATTTGAGTAGATTAGTTATGTTGTGCTTTCCCTGTATTCATCATATCTTGCTTGGGTTTCTCTAATGACCCTTTAAACTTTAAATCTCTGTGACAAATGACTTTGTTGATTGTATCCTCTTGCAAAGAGGCAGCCTCCATCCAACCCTTTGGGTTTTTGGACTTGCTCTCAAGGAGGCTACCAGGTTCATTCCTATAGAAGCTATTGGCTTGCTATTGGGTTCTTGTTGATATTGAAAATTGGACCCACTCAGGCTTTAGGACTCTCCAGTCTGATATTCCTATTTTGGAATGGGTCAGTTTAGACTCAATGGGTAGCTAACAAGGTATGAGAAGCCCATCAAGTATCACTTGTCAAATGGAACTGGTATATTTAAGAACAAAGCCAACCTGAACAGGGGCATCATCTTGGCTTTACATTAAACCTGATAATTGTTACTTTGGGGGTAACCTGTATCTTCCCGACTATCTAAAACAAAGTTGCTAGCTCATTTGTGGTCTCAAAACACTATAACATAACACCTAAGCTAAAATCCAATGGTGCCCACTGGGCTGCTACAGGTATTCAATGTAAGCATCAGCTATGCAGAACCAAAATGGATGGGATGACTCTGGTCTGTGGGTAGTATGTCCCCTGGTGAAATTCCCATTTATACTGGCTTTTGAGACCTTGGTGTTGGTGTATCTGTGTAGTCTACTGTTTAGTACATTACAGACATTTTAAAGTAATCCCCTCTGGAGCCACAAACTGAAAACCTATTATGGCTATTATTGGAGCCATCAGGGACTCATGCAGATGTCCACGGTCAGGGTCCATTCTCTGAAGCGACAGATTGGTCAAGATTGCACTATTCAGACTGCCACCATTGCTGCTTGGATTCATCATCATATTAGATAGGACAAGACATTCACCATCATAGTTTAGAATATAGAGAACTATATGTGATGCACAGGTTACCACCACTTGCTACATTCATAACCCAAAAGTTAACCCATTTATCTTGTGGCATGGGATACCATATTGGACAGGGCAAGACTTTTCCCTACACTTGTAAATTGACTACAGCAAACTTTAACTCCTCATCAAGGCTGATTATGGTGCTTTACCACTCTATACTTTTTATTGTATAAGTTTCTATACACTCAGTTATATCTGACCACAATTGTGATCCTTATAAACAATCCTTATCATGTGTTTGGCATTCCAAACCATTTGCAGGATGATAGATAACTTCTGTGATAAAAAGACTTTATGAGTTGATTATTAAGGTATTGGAGTTTCCACATTTTCACCCACATATATTTGATATTGTACATTCCAACAGCCTCCTCAAAAACTGACAAACAATTTTTTATACTATGTTTTCCACTTTCTCCTCATCCATACATCTTAGTAATGCAGTTTGGTCACTGAATGCTCCCAGAAGATATCGTCTCCTTGTGGCTGCTTCTTGGGTAATGATTAAGATCAAAAGCATAGAAGGTTACATAGACCTATCTTGAAAACTAGGAATTCCTCCCTTACCATTCCTGAGCATAAAGTTTTTTTACTTACCCCTAATGGAAAACCCAGACCAGCTCAGCTGGTATACACTTTGGATGGTAGCCCCACTAAAAGGGGGCATAAAGGAAATCAACTTAATTCTGGTTCAGCCACCTAGGTTCTCTTGTTGGACTGATACGGTCCTAGATCATAGGATAATAATCTCCTGGTTGACTATATTATTCACTGAGTCCCTCTGCAGTGGCCCACCCAGGACAAATGGGAGAAAATAGGTTTCGATAAGTTGTATAAAAATGTCCCTTTTTTCCCCCTCTCATACTTGACCTTTCTAAATGAGAAGGCCCGGTATGAGTAGGTGAGGATTATAAGAAAAGGTGAAGTTATTGATCATTAAATGGGGCATATTGATTTTGTGGTGGTCAAAAAAGGAAGTATCTTGCCATCAAGGGGAGGAACACATCAGACACTAGAAGGGAGGTATATTAATATTTGTTTCTCAGAAGCATCTCTTGTACCTCCCATGTAAAGTGTCTGTCAACACATCTGGATGCTTTCCCCACGTCCATTCTTATAGCCCTTTCTCAGCCCCGTGAGGCAGATTAATTCCGCCCAGCTCGTAGTATAGACAACCAGGACAGCTTGGACTGACTTTCCTCAAGTAATTCCTCTAAAACAAGGACTTGGCTAAATTAAAATATCTGCGGGCCCTAAGGTTTACTAGCTGGATAGGAGACTAGTTAGAAGTCCAGTCAACCTCTAGCCCTAACTAATGCAGATTCTACTTTGGGGGCATCAATAATTGTAAGCAATACTTCATTCTAAGGGTACAATGCACATTTGCTTATGTAGAAGCCAGGCATTAATTGGACTTCTTCCTGAAAACATGGTGATTTGACCTTAGAAGACATTCAAATAGTTAAAATGGCCAACTGACACATGAAAAAATGCTTATCATTGATCATTAGGGAAATACAAATCAAAACCGCAATGAGATACCACCTCACACTGTCAGAATGGTTAACATTAAAAACTCAGGCAACAACAGATGTTGGCAAGGACGCAGAGAAAGACCATCTTTTGGACTGCTGGTGGCGAATGCAAACTGATTCAGCCACTCTGGAAAACAGTATGGAGGTTCCTCAAAAAAATTAAGAACAGAATTACCCTATAACCCAGCAATTGCATTACTAGGTATCTAGTATGTAGGTACCTATCTAGATATCTAGGTATCTAGTATCAAGGGGTATAGGTGTGCTGTTTCAAAGGGGCACATGCACCCCGATGTTTATAGCACTGCTATCAACAATAGTCAAAGTATGGAAAGAGCCCAAATGTCCATCGACAGAT
Source organism: Crocuta crocuta (assembly GCF_008692635.1). Lineage (NCBI taxonomy): Eukaryota > Metazoa > Chordata > Mammalia > Carnivora > Hyaenidae > Crocuta > Crocuta crocuta. The sequence continues at coordinate 16,809,774 of NW_027530545.1, read as the reverse complement.
GAATGGATAAAGATGATGTGGTGGATCTATACACAATGGAGTATTACTGGCCATCAAACTGAATGAAATATTTACAACAATGTGTATGAGACTAGAGGGCATTATGCTAAGTGAAATTAGTCAGAGAAAGACAAATATCATATGACTTCACTCCTTGAGGAATTTAAGATACAAAACAGGTGAACATAAGGAAAGCAAAAATATAAAAACAGGGAATGGGACAAAGCAGAAGAGACTCTTAAATATAAAGAATAAACTGAAGGTTGCTGGGGGGGCTGTGGGTGGGGGCATGAGCTAAATGGGCAAGGGTCATTAAGGATGACACTTGCTGGGATGAGCACTGGGTGTTATATGTAGGGGATGAATAACTGGATTCTATTCCTGAAATCATTATTGCTCTATATGCTAACTTGGGTATAAATTTAAAAAAATAAATTAATGAAAAAAACAGAAAAGAAAAACAAAACACTACCAGTATATCATGTAGGCCTCATACAACTGTGGAAAGCTCTTCAAAATTTGGTCACCCTTAGTTACTCAGAGGAAATTCCTGAAGAGAGAAAAATCTTTTTATACATACCATATAGGTAGTTATTCCTAAAATGAGAGTTATCCAATTTGAGAAGGTAGTACGAACTTGGTTCCTAAGTTAGCAGATGTAGCAGACATGATCACTAATAGCATTCATATAACCAGCAACTCAATGGACAGAGCTGCTCTACATGACCAAATTGCCCTACACATTTCTCCCTGTGGGACAAGATTAAGTCTGCGTGATCAATGTTACATTTTATTGTAACTGGATTAAAATTTTTAGAGCAAGTAAAATGGTTAATTCAGGAATTTAAGAAAATTACCTGGAATTCTATGGTAAAACTTGATAGCTTATGGAATTTATTCAGCTAGCTGAGTCCAGCTGCAGGAGTTAAGGGGGTAGGGTGCAGGAAGGGGGAATGATCAATACTGCAGATTGGCCCCCTCCTGCGGCTTTGAGTCCTGGTGATAACAATCTTAAATAATAGGTGAAACAAATTCATGAACTTTGTTCGGGCCTACATTGTTCAGATTAATAAGGGTGGACAACAGAGTGGTATACACATGGAGAAGTTCGCCAGGAGCTGAGACCGTATTAATGAGGGGCAGATATTGTAGGGGTAGGTTTCTCCAGGGCTTACTCATGTTTTTGCAGGTGTCATAAAAGAGGTAGTTATTATTCCTTGTTCTGAACTATCTTTTTAAGGATGTGTGTATAGAGAACAGCTTTGGAAAATAGAGATGGTGTTTCTACCCAAAGCAAAGAGCATTCTCAAACGTAATAAAGTTAACATTTCCCTCCAGAGCAAAGGACAGGCATGCTTATTTCCAATTATGAAATACTAGTGTCCTAATCACCAAGTTCCTGTCCTCTAACACAACCCACAGCAGGCACGAGTGCTTGCTGTTTTTCTTTACATAGTGGTGTAGAAATTGGGGTTGGAGGGGCGCCTGGGTGGCTTAGTTGGTTAAGCGTCCGACTTTCGCTTGGGTCATGATCTCACGGTTCGTGGGTTCGAGCCCCGCGTCGGGCTCTGTGCTGACTGCCAGCTCAGAACCTGGAGTTCTGTTTCAGAGCCTGTTTCAGAGTCTGTCACTCCCTCTCTCTGACCCTCCCCTGCTCACGCTGTCCCTCTCTCCTAGAAATAAATAAAACATTAAAAAAATTAAAAAAAAAAGAAATTGGGATTGGAAACCGTGCAAACATAAATGCAGCTACTCTAGCTACTGCTATGAGTGATAAACATTTTTGAACCAAGAGATTCATGTAGTCTACCTGCACCAGTGGAACTGTGGCAAGCTAACTTGTTAGTTTGCAAGAAGAGTAAAATCTCCAAACCTTGAGAATTTTAATGTTTCTTCATTTTTGAAAGAATGGGAGTGTAGAATGGGCAGAGAGAGAGGGGAATAGAGGATCTGAATCAGGCTCCACACTGACAGCAGTGAGCCTGATGTAGGGCTCAGACTCATGAACCAGGAGATCATAACTGGAGCTGAAGTTGGACACTCAACCAACTGACCACCCAGGTGCCCCCAGAATTTTTGATGATGTGAAACATATATAAGCAACAATGTAGTTTCTGGTAATGAATAATCTTAATATTGGAATCTGATATTATTCCCCATGCATATCACAACAACCAGTGCATAGGGAGGTTAAATATACATGGACAGAAGTTTGGTCACATTTTAATGAAATATTACTGTGAAATACTTTCCTAGCTACTATAATAATGTCACAAAAGAATGATTTCCAAATGTAAGTGGATGGCCAAAAGGAAATTAGGAGCCAGCTCTGGAAATTTAGTGTAACACACGCCAGTCAGAACAATAGTTCTCACAAGCTGACAATTTCTTTTTTTTTTTTTTTTTTTTTTTTTTT
>NW_027530545.1:16783718-16807309 GCF_008692635.1 Crocuta crocuta | reverse complement strand
AAGCTTGAAAATTTTTTTTTTTTTTTTTTTTTTTTTTGCTTAATTTTCTATCTAGCAGATGTCAACGGTAATCTTACTAAGCTGACAAGGCTATTTTTCTCTATTTCCTTCCAAAGTTAATTTTCTTTTTCCTAACTCTGATATTTTAGACTTGAGAAATTCTCCTTAGCATTAGGTTTCAGTAGTTATTCAAAGCTTCTGGTACTGTAACAATTCATGTCAGCTAAAGACAATATTTTGATGGCATGACAAAGGCCAATGCTCAAACCTTTATAGATCTTGATGCATCAGCCAGACATTTGAGGGAGTTCTCCTTTTAGATATACCAGGGGCACCTGGGTGGCTCGATAGGTTTAGCATAAAACTTCAGCTCAGTTCGTGATCTCACAGTTCATGGGTTCAAGCCCCGCATCAGGCTCTGTGCTGACAGCTCAGAGCCTGGAGCCTGCTTTGAATTCTGTGTCTCCCTCTCTCCCTGTCCCTTCTCCACTCACACTCTGTCTCTCTCAAAAATAAAACTTAAAAAAAAAAAAAAAAAGATACCAGACATAGGGGCACCTGGGCAGCTTAGTCAGTTGAGCATCTGACTTCAGTTCAGGTTATGATCTTGCAATTGGCCAGTTTAAGCCCCACACTGAGCTTGCTGCTGTCAGCCTGTCGGCGCAGAGCCTGCTTCAGATCATCTGTCCCCTGCTCTCTGCCCCTTCTTCTCTTGCCCTCTCCAAAAAGTAAACGTAAAAAAAAAATAAATAAATAAAAAAATAAAGGTATACCGGACCTATAACAAAAGGATACTGGAATCTATTACTAAAATCAGTATTAAATATGAATTTATATCTATATCAATATTAAAGACTTATCTAATACATAAGAGCTTTAAAAGTAGGAAGAATGGAGTCTCTATTAGATTATTGCACAAAATATTCTCTATCCTTTCTTATGGGAGGACTGTATACCCTAACTTATTAACTTCTATCTTACCTGGAACTTGTTTTGACAAATAAAATTTTAGCAGTATTGTGTGTTGAGGAGTAGAAGCTTTTGGAACCATCAGGTCCTTCTGAAATTTTTCCCTTTTTCCTCTGCCAGGATATTGGAGAGGTCCTAAATACAGTATTCCTTCATCCTGTGTCCCAGAATGAAGGGAACGAGTTGCATTTAATCCATGACAGAGAAGTTTTGTCTAAAGTTCCCTAACTCCCATTGAAGTCACTGAGATTTAGGGGGTTATTTGATACCTCAGTACAATTTTGTCTAGATGTCTGACATAAGGGCAATAGAAAAGGTTATTTATCGCCACGGAAGGTGGATAAAATTAACACAGAGCACTTTGTTAATTCTAAAGCACCACAAATTCTATACATTCAAAGAATACAACTTCTGGGAAGCTATTAGCTTTCCTTCTTGCTCCTTTGTTCTTAAGATGGTCGATTCCATGACTTTGTTGTTATCTGCTACTATTAATCATAAAATTCTCTGTTCTCATTCTTTCTCTCCCTCCTTAAGGATTCATTCTTCAACATCCATTATGTTCAGTCACATGTCAGCATTTATCTTTTTATACCTTATAGCAAAGACTTAGAAATGCAACCTTTAATGAGGCAATCACCATATGTGATATTTTGACTTAATATTTGCATTATCAATACATTTTATAGTTACAAATCAGGTTATGCATCTTTTTATCTATTTGACTCAAATGAGATTCAGAGTGGTTAAGGAAATTGAAGACAATTATATACCTGCTAGAAGAACAGAACTAAGATTTGAATTCAGTTTGTCTAAGTCCTAAATCAGTTTGTCTAACGCCTCTGATTCTTCCACTACACCATTATCATAAATGATAGCATAAGAAAACTACATAGACTATAAAATCTAATTTCCTCATGAAGCCAGAAATATATGCAATGAAAGATGTGCAATGAGAAACCAATGAACTTCATTGAACACTTTTACTTCTGTGTATCTTTAAAGTTTTTGACTCTTACAACTTAATGCTATACAATTGTTAAAAGTATTTGGTAAATAAATTGAAGAATTTCTTTGGAAAACTCCAGGTAATTGTGAGAAAAATTAGTCAATTGGCTTGCAATGGAACTTTTTAAAAATTTAATTTCACGGGATTTATTTAATAATTTGGAGGCTGAACTGGTTTAATTAACGTTAAGTCTAGAACTGGTTAGCACTTTAATGATGAGAAGCTAATAGAGAAATTAAGTGAAAAGCTTCATTTTTAGTTTTTTTTTTTTTAGTTGATCTAGAGGATTCTTCTAATAAATGCTTTAAAAACCTGTTAACACTATTAGAACTGGAGTAAAATGACTTGCAGTGGGTTAGATAAATCCAGGCAGACTTTCTCTGAAAGACATGCAAGAAGGTAATTTCAACAAAAGAAATAATAAATGTTGTAGATAGGATATGAAATACCAAGAATAAAGTAAAACTACATATGTGATGTAGTAGCCACATTTTGGTGTATCTTCCCAGTTCACAACTCGTTTTTCTCTGGGAATTCCAAGGGAGTGGGTGTCACCTGCCCAGTTGCATTTTACAATGCCCTCCCTTCTTAGCCATAAATGATGAATCAATTGTTTTTTCAAATGTTATTTTGAGGGAGGGGCGGAAAGGGAGGAGGGGGAGGGGAGAGGGAGACACAGAACCCGAAGCAGGTTGAAATCCTGTCATGTGCTTATTAGCGATTCTTGTATCTTGTTTTGCAAAGTGTTTGAGACTTTTGCCATTTTAAATGGATCAACTTTCTTATAATTAATGCATAGTAGTTGTTTATATATGCTGGACAAAAGTCCGTTGTCATAACAGTTATGTACTTCTATATATTTTATGTTACAGGCGTTCTTTTTTGGAATGAATAACCAGCTTATCAAATGGTATTTGTTGAAGAGTCCTTTTCTCATTGATTTCTCTTGGCATCTTGTCATGTATCTATTGATTTTAAATGTGCTGGTCATTTCTGGACTCTAATATTTATTCTTATACCAAGACCACACTTAATTTCTGTAATTTTACTCTGTAGCATTTCAGTTCTGTTTAGTTCTGCTTCCTTCCCTTTAAAGTTGTTTACAAAAGTATTCATCAAAATTTCTGTACGCAAATACTGGCCTCTGAGTCTGCTTCTCAGGAAATCTAACCTTAAAACAACCAAGTCAAATCTGTATAGTTACTGGTTTTAAAAACATCAATTTAGTAAGAAGTGTTAAAATATACAAGTTTATGGAATTGCCCATTTTCCTTTTAGTATAGTCTTTTTTCCCCCCCGTTTGATAGATTTTCAAATTCTCTTGTTGACTGAATTAAGTGTATGTGTCTTTATTAATAGGATTTTTTTTCCTTTTCAAAATTATGACATGGCCCTCTTTCCGTGGTTTACTCCTGGTCTTGAACTCTAGCTTGTTTGATATTAATGCAGTCATACTGGTGGTCTTCTGTTTGATATTTGCATAATATATCTTTTTAATGTTTCTATATTTAAAATAACCTAAATATTTAGAGTGCCTTTATACTTATAGAACTTCCTTTAAAAACATCATAAAGTTGTATCTTGCTTTTTTATCCATTGTGATCATCTCTGCCTTTTAAAGTGTTTTGTCCATTTCTACCTAACTATTGCTATGATTGAGTTTAAGTCTACCATGTTACTATTTGATTGCTATTGTCTTCTTGTAGTTAATCACAGTATTTTTTTTTTTTTTTGTCCTTTGGGGTTTTTTTGTGGTATACTATTCATTACAAATTAAGAAATAACGAAAGGAATTTGGGGCAATCAAAAATATGTGGAAACTTAAATACAAACTCCTAAATAATCAGTGGGTCCTATGAATAAAAAGGTACTAGAAAATAATTCAATAATAATGAAAATGAATATACAACATACCAACCTTATGGGACAAAGTTAAAACAATCTCTAGAGGTAAATCATATTTAAACAATATTAAAAACCTAATACTCCCTTTTTAGCAACTGTAAAAAAGAATCAATCTAAACAACAAATAATGAAGATTAGAACAGGTATTAGTGAAATAGAGAATAGCAAAATATAGCAGATTAATGAAACCAATGGCAGGTTCTTTGAAAAGGTCAGCAATGTTTACAAACTTCTATCTAGATTAAGAAATAAAGGAGAACTCAAATTATTACATTTAGAAATGAAAGAAAACATTAGGATTGATCTGATAGAAACACAAAGGATTATAACATAATACTGAAGAACTGTATGCTATTAAATAACTAAAATGAAATGGACAAATTTCCTAAAAAGTCACAAACTTGTAAAACGAATGCATGAAAAAATAAACCTAAGTAAATTTATAGTAAGCAAACAGATTTAATTAGTAATAGAAATATGACCCAAAAATAAAAGCTCAGGAACAAATGGCTTCATGGCTGAATTTTACCAAACATTTAAAAAAGAAATACCATGTTCTTCACAAAGTCTACCAGAAGAAGAGGAAGAAGTAAATAAAACATTTTCCAGCTCTTTCTATGTTCCTGGAATTATCCTGATAACAAAACCGATAAAACTATCACCACAATATTACAGATTTCTCATTTATTTGGACACCAAATCCTCAAAACACTAATTAAATTGCAACATATAAAGAATTATATGACATAAGTGGGATTTGTTACAGGAATATAAAGTTGATTTAACATCTGAAAATAGGTTAATGTAATATACCATGATCAATAGAGCATAAACAAAAACCTGTATGATCATCTCAAAACACAAGAACTTGACAAAACCCAAAGCTCTCTCATGATAAAACCACTCAGAAAAGTAGAAATAGGAGCAAACTTCTTCAACCAGATCAACTGCATCTCTGAAAAATGTATAGCTAACATTATTCTGAATGGTCAAAGACACTCTTTCCCCTAAGATCAGGAGATAAAAAGTGTTCACTCTTCCCACTTCCATTAAACATTGCAATAATTTCATTGCCAGGGCAATGAAGCAAGAAATAAATGGTTTCCCAATTGGAAAGGAGGAAGTAAAACTTTATTTGCCGATGACATAATCCTGTATATAGATGAACTTAAAGAATTCCTTTAAAAACTGTTAGAGTTAACACTAAGTTTCACAAGATTACAAGACACAAAAATATATAATAAAGGCAATTGTATTTCCATATGCTTGCAATGAGCAATCTAAAAATAAAATTTCATTTGCAATAGCATCACAAAGAATACTTATAAGTTTAACAAAAGAAGTACAGAATATATACTCTGCAAGTTACAAAATATTTGATAAAATTTAAAGATCTAAATAAAAGGAAACACATCTCATGCTCATGGATTGGAAGATCTAATATTGTTAAGATGGGAATATTCCTCAAATTGATTTAGGGATTCAAGACAATCACTCTCAAAATCTCAGTTGAGTTCTTGAATTGTCAAGCCCATTTTAACATTCATATGGAATTCTGAAGGACCAGAGTAGGCAAAACAAAAAAAACAAAAACAAAAACAAAAAACAACAGAGGAATTTTAATGCAAAGTTAGTGTGGCTGAGAAAAATGGATCAAAGGAATAGAATTGAGAGTGCACAAACCCATGTGTCTATGGTCAATTGATTTTCACCAACAGTATCAAGATTTAATGGAGTGGGGGAAATAGTCTTTTCAGTACATGGTGTTGGGACAACTGGAAAACTACTTCAGGAAAAAAAAATTCTTTACTCAGTCTTCACTCAAACATGAACTATTGTTAACAGTTGAATATATAGCATTCAGAAATACCTTATACGGTATATTGTATATTGTTCTTGTATCTTTGTGAAATGCTTGTGCTCAGACTGTTGTGTTTGCGGTTTCATTTATGAAACAACCTAATGAAACCACAAACACACCTTAAATAAGAAGCTTTCACTTCTATACCACTTTTTATGAGCAAGGCAATGTTCTAAGTCCTTTATATCTTAGCTTAATGAAATCTGTCCCAAACTGTTCACATTTCAGGATGATAAAATTGAAGTATCTGGAGTTAAATAATTTGGGCAGTTTGCACAGTTGGAAAGAAGCAGGGCTGGGATGCAAACACAAGTAGTGTGTCCTAGAGTTCACACTCTTAACTCTCCCTCCACTAGCCTGCCTCTGGAAAACCTGGAAGAATGTAATTTAAAGTCTTTATGTGAAATAGCACGTTTTCTACTTATTTTTATTTGCTCCTATCATTCAAAATATTTACATTGAGCCTTTTCATATGTACTTCAAGCAATCCCTCATGAATATTTTGTTATGATTTATTTTACCATAGAGAATGAGGTTGGAATTGAACTACAAATTCTTCCTCACAGCCAGAATTTTATTCTTATTTATCTGTACATTTGTCTTCCTGTCCACAACATGGTCAGGTTCTATATTTTATCCTGTGCCTAGCAAAGTGACTCCACGCTAGTTTGTTGAAGGAGTGACTAAATGGACAATCTCTGGTGAATTATTACCTCATCAAGGGTAAGCCACATAGTTCACAAAATTGGGAGCATCAGATGAATCAACCTTAAAGTGCTGAAAAATGCTAAGTGTCCTATTGTTCTCCCTCTTTATAATATTAAGCAGATCTTTGCAGAGTAGGTACTTTAAAGATACCTGGCCATGCATTAACAACCCTAAATATTCTTTGATTTCAATGTCACTATTTCTGAGACCTCTAAAGTTCTCAAACTTTGTTTTCTCTGATTCTTCAGCTTAATGAAAACTTTCCCCTTTCATTAAATTTCAGTTGGTCTTTAAAATAGTCACCCTGGCTTAATGGCTATGCTTTACTTTGTATCTTGTCTGTTCCTCTGGCTTGAAAGGAGGAAGCACTGAGTCATTTCACTCCTTATTGGCTATGGTACCCCTCCCTGGTTCTGCATGGACATGTTGATGTGAAGAGATGATTAAAGGGTCTGAAAAATAGAGCACAGAATCCTGAAATCAAGCTTCTGTGGATCGAGAGGAAATGAACAATTTGAATGCTTGAGAACAGCTTGGAAATTACAGATGATGGTAAAATACTGGAAATACTTAGAGTCCTATGACAGGAAATTAAAAAAAAAAGTAGGGAACTGATCTTGGAAAAGAGGAAGGGCTTGAGGGCTATATCATGAAGACAAACATGATCTAGAGTTGAAGGTAGGTTGTCAAAGGAATAGGGTCTCCCACCCTCACACAACTTGATTAAGTGCAATGAATTCTGGAAAACCATTCTTTCTCGTTTGTTCCCATTGGAATGTAATCAGCTTACCATAGCCACAGTTATGAGGAATAAATATTATTTCCTAAGTGCCATTACAAAAGTCTCAGGAGAGAACAAATTAAAGATATTCCAACTGGAATACATATTCTCTAAGCTGAATTTTATCTATTTCTTTGCCATTTCCTCAGGCTGTAAAAAAAAAAAAAGGAAATAATATAAAGAATTCTGATCTCATCATAGCTCAGGGAAAAAAGAATAACAGACTTCTGGAAAAAGAGTCAAAAATTAACCACAATATATCAGAGTAAATAGCATGTGTAGATAGAATGTTGGCAGGGGAAGAGAAATGAAAGGAAGGGGAGGAAAGAGAAAAATAGAGAATAAAGCAATCTTGCCAACTAGGCCAACCTAAGGGAGAAGAAAAGGATGGATGGAAATAAGGAAAAAGGAAGAAAATGGAGGGAAGAAGATAAAGGAAGTCAGAACTCACCCATCAAAAAATTCCACAGGAGATACAATATGGTTGTTTGCCTTTTTTCACCTTGATACAGACAAATATGTTGACTTGAAAGTTAGGTGTTGAAAATGGCGGAGCCACAAGAATGAACCCAGGTTGCTGGAAATGAAACTTGGCAAAGAACAAGTTTCAAAGGTGAGGCATGGGAGGATCCTGAGGTCACTTCTTCCCACAGACGCAACAACTATACAACTACATATGTAATAATTTTCTCAAAATAAGTCGTGAAAACTGGATGAACAGAGCTTCCACAATGAGGGACAAAGGGGCAGCATCAAGATGGGTAGAGTGGCTAAGATTAGGTCTCACCAAAAAAAGAGAAAAACTCCACTCCAGGAGTGGCATTCCACATTTGGGAAGTGACCTCAAAACCATAGACATTTTTGGGGCCCCTATATGGCTCAGTTGGTTAAGTAACTCTTGGTTTCAGCTCACATCATGATCTCACAGTTTGGAAGATTGAGCCCCACATGGCACTCTGCTGACAGCCCCACATGGCACTCTGCTGACAGCATGGAGCCTGCTTAGGATTCTCTCCCCTCCCTCCCTCCCTCTCTCTCTCAAAATAAACAAACTTAAAATAACAACAACAACCACGACCACCACCACAACAACCCAGATATTCTAGAGTTCTGGTCCAAGATGGTGAAGTAGGAAGACTCTGAACTCCCCACCTCCACAGAATGCTAAATTACACCTATTAACAGAACAATTCCTCCTGAAGATCTGAGGGCTGAATGAACAGCTACTGAACAACCAAAGATAGAATGACAAGAGAACAGCAAGAGAGATGGAGAGATCAGAACAAAGGTTCCCCACCACCCCCAACACTGCACACAGCAGTGGGGAGGGTTAGTACTGAAGGACTGGAAACATATTCCTGTGCTTGAGCACAGAACGCAAATCCATGGTTTAAAAAAGCAACTATCATATAAAAGAGATAACACTAGATCTATGTTGCTAAGTGGTGGAGGAACTGTGGGAACACTCTCCAAGTGAGAGGAACTGAAGAACCACATGGTTTATATTCCCACACTACCCTAAGAGTCTAGATCGGAGCAGGACATAAGGACATCTTAACAGGTCTGGTCATCACAGGGAGCTTGCAACCTGACTGAGCCCAGAGTCAACAAACCCACACTAGCTCCAGTTATGCTGGGATACACACACAAAAAGCTGGGGTTTAAAAGGCTGATAAACTGTGGGGATGCTCTCTTCCCTTCCACCTTAAAAGGCCAGACTAGAACAGGATCTAGCAACTAGCTACACAGAGAGTATACTAGCATATAGAGACATAGCTCCAGCCAGCCAGCAAAAGGTACCAAACATAGAGACTACTTTGGGGACATCGTACACAAGACCACTCCGAGTTTAAGAGAAATAGCTGTTCTGCCTAATTCTCAAAACAAACACAGAAGTCCAGCAAGATGGTGAGACAGAAGAAAATCCTTCAAAAGGAAAAAAAAAAAAGTCTCATAGGAAAAAAAAAAGATAAATGAGACAAAGACAAACAATACACTTGATAAAGATTTTAAAGTAATGATTGTAAAGACACACTCAATGAGACCTTCAATAACGAGAAAATATTAAAAGAACCAGAGTTGAAGGATACAATAACTGGAATAAACACTAGAGGAAATCAACAGATTAGAGGATGCAGAGAACGTATCAGCAATCTGGAAGACAAGTTAATGGAAACTACACAAGAGAGATTAAAAAAAAAAAAACAGAGAGAAAGGGAGGATAGATTAAGAGATCCCTTGGACAATATGACAGCATTGGTTGAACAAATGTGCATTATAGGGGTCTCAAAAGAAACAGACTGAGAAAGGTGTAAAAACTTATTTGAATACTACATGGAAGCTTCATTAACCGAGGGAGGGAGGAAAGACATTTAAGTCTGAGAAGCACAAAGTTCCAAAAACAGATGAACCCAAGGAGACCAACATAACAGCATATAATAATTGAAATGTCAGAGATTAAAAATAGAATCTTAAAAGCAAGAGAGAAAGAAAAGTTACATATAAGGGAATCTTATTTTTCAGCAGAAACTTTGCAGGGCAGAAGGGGGTAGCAGGATATATTCAAAGTACTGAGAGGAAAAAAAAAAACCCTACGACCAGGAATACTCTACCAGGCTATCATTCACATTTGAAGGAGAGATAAAAAGTTAAAAAGGTAAAAAGATAAAGGAACTCAAAGGAGTTTATCACCACTAAACTAGCCCTACAAGAAATATTAATGGGACTTCCTTGAGTGGAAAAGAAATAGTCATAAGTAGACATAAGAAAATTTTTAATAAAAAGATGTAAAAGATGAGAACATATACATGACATGCAAAGGAGTAACAGAGGAAGAGAAGGGAAAAACAACATCAACAATAAGACTTTTTCTTTTAAGCATGTTTAAACTTAAATGAATATAGACTGCTATTAGGATGTTACATATGAATCTCATGGTAAGAACAAACCAAACCTATAACACTTACACAAAATAAGAAGACAAAGAAAGCCAAACACTATAGAAAGTCAATCACAAAGAACAATAACAAAAATTAGAAAAAAAAATTTAATAGAAATAAGTATATATCAACAATTATTCTAAAAGCAAATGGTCTAAATGCTCCAATAAAAATACACAGGATGGCAGAATGGATTTAAAAGCAACAACCACCACCACCACTCATTCTATATGCTGCCTTTAAGAGACTTCCCTCAGACTTAAAGCCCACATAGAGACTGAAAATGAAGGGGTGGAAAAATACTCATCATACAGATGGAAGTAGAGAACAACAAAGCAGAATAGCAGTATTTATAGTAGACAAAATAGACTTTAAAATAAAGATTGCAGGAAGAGACAAAGAAGGACATTACCTAAGGATAAAGGGATCGGTCCAACAAAAAGATAACAATTGTAAACATCTCCACATCCAACACTGGAGCACCTAAATACAAAAAGCAAATATTAATAAAGGGAGTATTGATAGTAACGCAATAGTAGAGGAATTTAATACCCTACTTACATCACATCAATGGAAAGTTCATTAAGAAAATCAATAAGATAACAAGGTTTTTGAAAGACATATTGGACCAGATGGACATAACAGATATATACAGAATGTTCTATCCAAAAAAATAGAATACACATTTTCAATACACATTAAACATTTTCCAGAAGACATCACACATTAGGCTGTTAATAAAAAAAAAACCTCAATAAATTTAAGACTGCAATTATACCATGCATCTTTTTCCATTACAAAAGGTATGAAACTACAAAGTCACAAGAAAAATAAATTGGAAAAAAATACAAATACGCGGAGACTAAACAACATGATATTAAACAGTCCATGGGTCAACCGAGCAATCAAAAAAGAAATAAAATACATGGAGACAAATGAAAATGAAAACAATGGTCCAGCAATAGATTTGAGGACACAACAAAAGCACTTCTAAGAGGTAAATATATAGCAATTCATACCTATATCAAGAAACAAGAAAAAGCTAATATAAACAGAGCTTATACCTAAAAGGGAACTATTACTAGAAAAACACACATAGCCTAAAGGTGAGTAGGAAAAAAAAAAAAAGAAAGAATGAAATAGGAGTGCCTGGGTGGCTCAGTTGGTTAAGCATCTGACTTTGGCTCAGGTCATGTCTCATGGTTTATGGGTTTGATCTTCCCATCAGCTTGGAGCCTGAAGCTTGCTAACAATTCTTTGTCTACTTCTCTCAGCCCCTCCCTGCTTATTCTCTGTCAAAAATAAGCATTTTAAAAAAAGAAATTAAGGAATAAAAGATCAGAGCAGAAAGAAACCACATAAAGGCAAAAAAAAATTAGTGTAATCAAGGGCTGGTTCTTTGAAATGAAAAATAAAATTGAGAAACTCTTAGCCAGATTCATCAAGAGGAGAGAGAGAGAGAGAAAGGACCCAAGTAAATAAAATAAAAATGAGGTGAAGTAACAATTGACACTACAGAAATACAAAAGGATTAGGGGAGAATACTATAAGACATTTTGTCAATAAACTAGACAACCCAGTAGAAACTGATAAATTCCTAAAAACATACAATCTTATAAAATTGACATAGGAATAGAAAATCTGACAAGACCAATTACAAGTAAGAAAACTGAATTAGTAATAGGAAAAATTTTTCAAGAAATAAAAGTCCAGGTGGACTCAGTGGTAAATTCTAGTAGACATCTAAAGAAGAGATAATACCTATTCTCCTCAAATTATCCCAAAAACTAGAAGAGGAAGGAAAGCTTCTCATTACATTGTACAATGCCAGCACGATCCTGATACCAAAACCAAAGATACCATACACACACAAAAAGGAAACAAGAGGCCAAAATCCTTGCTGAACACAGATGCAAAAATTCTCAACAAAATACTAGGAAACCACATACAACAATACATTAAAATATCATTCACCACAATCAGGTGGGATTTATTCCAAGATGTAGGGATGGTTTACTATTCAAATCAATATCATAGACCACGTCAACAAAATTAAAGATAAAATCAATCATTTCAATAGATGCAGAAAAAGCATTTGACAAGATTGAACACTGATGCATGATAAAACATCTCAATAAAGTAGGGTTAGAGAGAATACATCTCAGCATGATACATTAATGAAAACACACAGCTAACATCATACTCAATGGTAAAAACTTCAGAGCTTTCCTTTTAAGGTCAGGAACAAGACAAGGATATCCACTCTTGTCACTTCTTTTCAACATAGTACTCGTGGTCCTAGCCATAGCAATAGGACAAGAAGAAACAAATGAAGTATCCTTATTGGTAACAAAGTTAAACAGTGACTATTTGCAGACTACGTATTACCATACGTAAGGAATTCTAAGGTCTCCACCAAAAAAACTCTGAGAATAAACACATTCAGTGAAGTGGCAGGATATAAAATTAATACCCAGTAATAGGTAGGGAGNTTTCCAAGTAAACAGAAATTGAAAGAACTTGTCACCACTAAGCCAGCCCTACAAGAAATCCTAAGGGGGACTCTCTGAGGGAAGTGTTGCAAGGAACTCAAGATACCAGAGACACTACCACAATCATGAACCCTACAAGAGATACAAAGACTCTAAACCCACATATTTCAATAATAACACTGAACGTAAATGGGCTGANGCAACATGCAGAAGAATGAAACTAGATCAATTTCTCACACCGTACACAAAAATAAACTCAAAATGGGTAAAGGACCTGAATGTGAGACAGGAAACCATCAAAACCCTAGAGGAGAAAGCAGGAAACAATCTCTTTGACCCCCCACCGCAGCAACTTGTTGCTTGACACATCCCCACAAGCAAGGANGATGGGCATGGATGAGGACACTTGTGGGGATGAGCACTGAGTGTTACATGGAAACTAATTTGACAGTAAACTGTAAAAAAAAAAAACAGAAGAAACAAATATCTCATTATAAAAGAAATAAAGTGGTACCTTGCCACAACATGTTAAAAAAAAAAACCGCTAACATGAGGCCATCATCTCGCATTTTGAAACTTGTACATCTTAATTTTGTACCTATTAACAAAAATAAAAAATACTCAGTAATAGGTAGCATTTCCATATAGTAGAGATGAAGTAGCAGAAAGAGAAATTTCAAAACACCATTTACAATGGAGAAAAAGAATAAAATATCTAGGAAGAAATTTAATAAAGAGGTAGAAGACTTGTACTCTGAAAACTATAAAGTACTGATGAGAGAAGCTGCAGGGGGCACAAACAAATGGAAAGATGCTCATGGACTAGAAGAAATAGTATTGTTAGAATGCCCATAGTACCCAAAGCAATCTACAGAATGCAATCTCTATCAAAATACTAACAGATTTAAAAAACTAGAATACTAAAAATGTTTAATGGAACCACAGACGATGCCAAAGCAATCTTAAGAACAAAGCTAGATGTATGACAATTTCAGATTAAGATATACTACAAAGCTGTAGTAATCAAAATAGTATAGTACTGGCACACAAAAATAGACACAGAAAGCAATGGAACAGAATGGATGCTCCAGAGATAAACTCATGATTATACAGTAAATTAATCTATAACAAAGGAGGCAAGGATATACAATAAGAAAAAGACCATCTCTTCAATAAATGGTTTTGGGAAAAAAGGACACCTATATGGAAAAGAATGAAACTGGACCACTTTCTAACACCTTACACAAAGATAAACTCAAAATGAATTAACGACCTAAATAGAAGACCTGAAACAATAAGAATCCTAAAAGAGAACACAGGCAGTAATTTCTGACAACTATAGTAATATTTTTCTAGATAGGTCTCCCAAGACCTAGCAAACAAAAGCAAAAATAAACTAGTGAGACTACATTAAAGTAAAAACTTATGTACAGTGAAAGAAACCATCAACAGAAGGACAACCTACTGAATGGAGGAAGACACTTGGCCATGATATATTTGATAGGGGATTAAGATCCAAAAGATAACTTCTACAATTCAACATAAACAAAATTAAAAATGGGCAGAATATCTAAACAGACATTTTGCCAAAGACCACCTACAGGTGGCCAATAGACACATGAAACGATGCTCGGGGCGCCTGGGTGGCTTAGTCGGTTAAGCGTCCGACTTTCGCTTAGGTCATGATCTCGCGGTTGTGGGTTCGAGCCCCGCGTCAGGCTCTGTGCTGACTGCCAGCTCAGAGCCTGGAGCCTCCTTCACATTCTGTGTCCCCCCCGCTCTCTGACCCTCCCCTGCTCACGCTGTCTCTCTCTCTCTCTCTCTCCTAGAAATAAATAAAAACATTAAAAAATTAAAAAAAAAAAAAAGATGCTCAAAGTGACTAATTGTCAGGGAGATGCAAATTAAAAACACAATGTGATATCACCTTACACCAAATAAAAGGAATAAAATAAAAATGACAAGAAATAAAAAGTGTTGGTGAGGATGTGGAGACAAAGAACTATTATGCATTATTGGTGGACATATAAATTGGTATACAGTCACTGAAAAACATGTTCCTCAAAGAATTAAAAATAAAACTACCTTTTGATCCAAAAATTCCACTATAGGGTATTTACCCAAAGAAAATGAAAACACTAATTCAAAATGATAGGTGTACCCCTAAGTTTATAGTAGTGTTATCTATAATAGGCAATATATGGAAGCAACATAAGTAAATGTCAGTAGACAAATGGATACATACACACACAGGAATATTATGCAGCCATAAAAAATATGGGACCATGCCATTTGAGACAAGGGTGTACCTAGAAGACATTATGCTAAATGAAATAAGTCAGACCAGGAAAGAAAAATGCCATATGACTCTATTCATAAGTGGAATCTAGAAGACAATCACAAAAGTTAAACAAAACGCAGAACCAAAACTATACATAAAGAGAACAAATTGTTAGTTGCCAGAGGAGTGGAGGTGGGGAAGATGGTTGAAGGAAGAAGGAAATACAGGCTTCCAGTAATGGAATAAGTAAGTCACAGAATGAAAGGCATAGCCTAGGGAATAGTCAATACTGTAATGGCAATGTAATAAGAAAGATGGTTGCTACACTTGTGATGAATATAACAGCATAATGCATAACCTTGTCAAATCACTAAGTTGCACACCTGCAATTAATGTAAGATTGTGTGTCAACTGTATTAAAAAAAAAAAAGAGCCCACAAAACTTTTCCCTGAGGAACAATGGGCTGGAGGTCCACATCAGGCACTCTATCCCTTAGATCAGACACAGTGGAGAGGAGACCCCCAACACCAGACTTTGAGAACTAAGAGGAATTATGTCAAGAAAATCCATAGAGCTATATAGATTGGAATAGATACTCCAATATTAAAATTTTCACATTCAGTCTCACTTGCCCAAGGACCCAGTGATAAAACACTAGTGGTAAAAGAACCTGGATCACAGGTGATGGAGACCTCTTAGTCCTAAGACATCTGTCAGAGAGACAAGAAACTGCTGAGATACCCTCTGGGGAAGATACTGTTGAGTACCAGTTTTACAATCAAATTCTACTTTGGTATTGCTAGTGGGTGCCATCTTTGAATGCTTACTTTAACCTGCTAATGTTGGTGGGCATGACCTGCTGAGAATCTTGCCAACTCTCATACCAGAGACAGCTACTGAGGTAGGTCAGTGAGCTGGGCTGGGAGGGAGAGCCCCCATTCACTGCCACAGCTGCAGCACCAAACATGGCTACTCAGACAGACTCAGGGTAAAGCCCCAACCACTACCTTAGCCACAGTGGATAGGTGATGGACCCCAACCAACCAGGCCAGGGGGAGAGCCCCAAATACTGATGCCACTCCAGACAACTGGGCTAGGGAAAATCTACACACCACAGCCCCACAGCCACTGCTCTGCACCAATAGGCAAGCACAAACCTGCACAACCAATTAGTCAATAAAGACATCAAAACATATAAATAAAATACCAGAGACAAATTAAAACAGAAACACACACATTCCAGAAATTTATGGGATGCAGCAAAAACAGTTCTAATAGGGAAGTACATAGCAATAGAGGCTTACCTCAAGAAAACAAAACAAAATCTCAATTTAATGTTGTATCTAAAGGAACTAGAAAAAGTAAAATAAAGCCCCAAATTAGAAGGAAATAAAAATCATAAATAAATGATGAAAGAAAGAAATTAAGACAGACAGACAGAAAGACAGAAAGACTGCACAAAGATGTGCAGTCTCACTTTTATTCAATGTAATATTGGAGGTACTAGCCATAGCAATTAGGGAAGAAAAAGACAAGTCATCCCATAGGAAAGAATAGTAAAATTCACTATTTGCAGGTGAAATGATACCTATATAGAAACCCTAAAGATGGCATTCATGAGCACACGCGCGCGCGCATACACACACGCGCGCGCGCTAAAAACTCCAGTCAAGGTGTCAAATATAAATTTAATATACAGAAAAACATTTTCTACATTTAATAAACTATCAGAAAGAAATTAAGAAAAAAATCCCATTTATAATCGCAACAGCAACAAAAAAATACCTAGGATAAATTTAACCAAGGAGGTGGAGGACCAATACTGTGAAAACGATACATTGATGAAATAAAGAGGGGACACACACACACACAAAACTGAAAGCCACGCTGTGTTCCTGGATTGGAATAATTTTGTTAAAATGTCTATACTACTTAGAGCAGATTCAATACAATTCCTACGGAAATACTACAGACATTTTTCACAAAGCTAGAACAAAAAAAATATCATAGTTTGTATGGAACTTCAAAGGCCTCAAAATAGCCCAAACAATCCTGAATTTCAAACTATGCTAATAAAACAGTAGTAATTGGAACAGAATAATTAACTTAAGAGTTTAAAACCTGAAACCATAAACTCCTAGAAGAAAACATTAGCAGTAAGTTCTTGGACACTGGTCTCAGCAATATATATATTGCTATATATATATATAGGATTAGCCTCATCAGGAAAGGGTAACAGAAGCAAAAATAAATAGGACTACCTCAAGCTAAAAACCATCAATACAATGAAAAAGCAACCTATTGAATGGGAAAATATTTTTGAAAATCATATATTTAATAAGGGCTTAACATTCAAAATATATAAAAAACTCATGCAACTCAATATTAAAACAAAAACATCCCACCAACAATCTGATTAAAAATGGGCAGAGGACCCAAATAGACATTTTTCCAAAGACCTACAGATAGGCAACAGGTACATAAAGTGTCCAACATCACCAATCAGGGAGATGCAGCTCAAAACCACAATAAGACAGGGCCTCACACCTGCCGAAAAGATTATCACAAAGACAAGAAATAACAAATGTTGGCAAGGATATTGAGAAAAGGGAACACTTGTGCACTGTTGATGGGAATGTAAATTGGTGCAGCCACTATGGAAAACAGTAATGAAAGGTCCTCAAAAAATAATTAAAAACAGAACTTCCATATGATTCAGCAATTCTACACCTCGGTATTTATCTGAAAGAAAATGAAAACACGAATTCAAAATACATACTGTTTACTACAGCATTATTTACAGTAGCCAAGGTATGGAAGCAATCTACATAGGTTGAATAGATGAATATTCATCCACAGATGAATAGATAAAGAAGGTGTGGTATATGTACAATAGAGTATTAGTCATAAAAAAGGATGAAATCTTGCCATTTGCAACACCATAGATTGACTTACTTCACCTAACACCCTCTAAGTCTAACAGAAAGACAAATACTGTTATGATTTCCCTTATATGTGGAATCTAAAAAACAAACTGAAACAGAAACAAACTCATAGATACACAGAACTGATGGTTAACAGAGGAAATAAGGAGTGGATGGACCATATAAGTAAAGGGGAATAAGAGATATAATCTATTATAAAATAAATAGGTCACGGAATGTAATGTACAGCATAGTAAATAGTAATATTGTGCAAAGCTTGCATGGTGGTGTTGATAAATATTAATTACTATGTTGTATAATTAACATCCAATATTAGTTTCAAATATACATCTAAAAAGAAAAATCTTAATCTTGGCAGAGAGCTTCCTAAGAGGAATATTCATACAAGAGATAAATTTGTATTGCATATGAACCATATAGATTTTTTTTTCCCTCTGTATTGCAGTTCGCACTGTTTTAAATGTGCTGTGCATAATAAAAAACCAGAAAACAGGGGCACCTGGGTGGCTCAGTGGTTGATGGTCCAACTTCAGTTCAAGTCAGGATCTTGTGGTTTGTGAATTTGAGTTCCGCGGTCGCCTTGGCTCTGTGCTGACAGCTCAGAACCTGCAGCCTGCTTCAGATTCTCTGTCTCCATTTCTCTCTGCCCCTCCCCTGCTCTCATTCTCACTCTCTCAAAAATAAACATTAAAAAATTTTTCAAACAACCCCCCCCAGAAAACCAGTCGATGATAAAGGTATAATTCAATGAGGAGAAGAAACTTTCTCAATCATATTATAAAATTTTAGTGCAACAAGAACCTAAAACATTAAAACATTAAAATGATACATAAAAATAAGTATGAAGTTGCCTAGAAGGCCAAAAGCCTTATGGAATTAAATTAGGAACAGAAAGTAAACATTTCTATTATTACAATTATTGACGGATGAAAAAATGATATAAACACAGTAAATACAGATGAAGACAAAGACAATAAAATTAAAGATACTCAACAACCATACACCATGTATACTGGTAGAGAACACTCAAATAGGATAAACATTCAAAACATAATACAAGAAAATTTCTCATTTCTATATGCAGAACAAAATAATTTGCCTGTCAAAAAAGCATTTCCTTTTTATTTATAATGTTTGTTTATTTGGAGAGAGACCAAGTGCAAGTAGGGGAGGGGCAGAGAGAGAGAGGAAGACAAAATCCCAAGCAGGCTCTGGGCTGACAGTACAGCTGGATCCCAGGCTCCATCTCATGATCTAGGAGATCATGACCTGAGCCGAAATCAAGAGTCAGGACTTAACTGTCTGAGCCACTCAGGCACCCCAAAAGAGCATTTCCTCCTTAAGAAAACTTTATCCTACAAACTTTTTACTAAGATCACCCTGGTTAATTTGTAAAAAGCCAGAGACAGATAAAGATTCTTTATAGATATTCAGGCAGAAGATTCAGATTATTGCCAAAAGAGGATGGAGATTTTTCGCAGGCAGGGACTTTTATAAGAAAAAAATGGTCAAAAACATTTTACTCTAGTAGAATGTCTTTTAGGAACAAAAACAACAACAAAATCCCACTCTGGCTTTGGTGGACAGATAATCCACACCAGCTCTCCCTTACTAATAAGGAAAATGGACAAATTATTAAATATGTATTCCATTTAAATCCACTAGAAATAAAGCAAAAAGGGAGTTCAAATCTAAAAGCTTGAAAAAAAAGGGAATCTCGAAGAGGTAAGGCCTATGTTTATTCTACTTTTCCATTTTAAACTTTTTGAATTAAAAGTTGCAGGGCAGAGCTGCAAACTCTAGGGAAGTAGAAGAATTGAGAATCTGAACAGGCATTTGGGCTATTTCATATGAATGAACAATAAAAATTAGAGTTCAGAAGCCATCAAGGAGAAAGAACACTCTTAAGTATTCCAGATTTCCAGTTATAATCAACTCCAAAAGACCACACAGTAGTAGGAGGCTCTAGGAGAACTACACACTAGAAATAAATGTAAAGTGGAAATACAGGAGTTTCACAGATATAAATCCCACTTCAAATAAGCTTGATTCCTGACTGGATTGAGTTAATTGCCATAGTCTAGCCACATAAGAACAAAATCCAATCTTCTCTGGATAGGGAGATTAAATCAGTCAAATTAATTCTAAAAATATCAGTTGCAAAAGCTACAACATATGGAAGTCCATAACATCTCACGATCATATCGATAGATGTAGGAAAAACATCTGAAAAAATTTAACCCTCATTCATGATTAAAAACTCTCAGCAACCTTGGAATAGATGGGAACTTCCTCATTTTGATAAAAGAACATCCTCAAAAAACCTATAGCTGAGTAGTGAGAAACTGGATGTTTTCCCACTAAGCTCAGGAACAAGACCAGGAGGGGTCCTCTCACCACTCCTTTTCATCATCATCCTGAAAGTCAAAGCCAGTAGTGTACGAAGAGAAAGGGAAATAGTGATGTATACATTAGGAAGGAATAAAACTGTATTTATGGATCTCATGATTGTAGAAGCAGGAAATTTGAAATAACGGACCAATGGAACTAATAAGCAATTATACCAAGGTTGCAGAATACAAATTAGTGTGTAAAAGTTAGTTGCTTTCCTGTATACTAACAATGAACAAGTAGAATTTGAAATTAAAAAAAAAAAAACAGAAAAATATTTATGGGACACTTGGGTGGCTTAGTCGATTAAGCATCCGACTTTGGCTCAGGTCTCTATCTTAAAGCTTAGCAGTCTCAGTCCCATATCAGACTCCGAGCTGAATGTCAGAGCTTGGGGCTCGCTCTCACGCGATCTCTCTCTGCTCCTCCTCCACTTGAGCTCTCTCAAAATAAACTTACAAAAATAAAAGAACACTTCACCTTCGTGTATTTAATAGATTTAAGTTTTTTAGAGCAATTCTAGATTCACAGCAATAATGAATTGTAATCAAGTGGCAAAAGACTTATCATATACCCCTTGCCCATTCTTTCTCTCCACATACAAACTCACACACTTTCCAGCTATCACCATCACACACCAGAGTGGTACATTTGCTATAATCAGTGAATCATCACCCAAAACCCACAGTTAAGCTTTTATGGAGTGACATCATTGTCACCCAAAGCCCACAGTTAAGCTTTTATGGAGTTATACATTTGAGGAGTTTTGATATATATAAGGACATGTATCCACCACTACTGTATCATACACAACAGCTTCACCACCCTAAAAATCTTCTGTACTCTACCTATGCACTCCTCCCTCCCCTCAAACCCTGGTAACCATTGATTATTTTATTCTCTCTATATTACGCATTTTCCAGAATGTCATATAGGTGGAATTGTACAATACATAGCTTTTTTAAATTGGCTTCTTTCACAAAATATGCATGTAGGCTTTTTTTTCCCCCATAGATTGACACATCACTTCTAAAAAGAAATTATAAAAAAGCCTATTGAATAACGTCCCACGGTCTGAAAATACCACACTGTATCTATCCATTCATCTACTAAAGGACATCTTAGTTGCTTCTAAGTTTTGGTAATTATGCAAAACTGATGAAAAATCCATGTACCGGTTTTTATGTTGACAGAAGTTTAACTCCTTTGGATAAATACCAAAGAGTATATGGCTTTATACTTTTCTAAGAGCATATTTACTTTTCCAAGATACGGTCACACAGTCTTCCAAAGTGATTATCATTTTGCATTCCCCCCAGCAATGAATAGAGTCCTTGCTGCTCCACATCGTCACCAGCATTTGGTGGGGTCAGTGTCCAGGTTTTTGGTCATGGTCCAGATATTGGCCATTCTAATAGATATGTAATAGACTCTCATTATTTTAATTTGCATTTTCCTGACAACATGTGAAACATTTTTCTTAGGTCTTTTCTACTTTTATTTATCACCATTAAATTTTTATTGTAGATACTGTTCAAGAACACATAACTATCCCTTTTGTCCTTTTTCCCATTTAGCAATGATTTCTTTATTTCAACCTTACTTGATATTTTTGCCATCCTTACATTTTTTTGTCCATTGTCTTTATCCACTTTTCCTCAAAATATTTATTTAAATTCAAGTTAACATAGAGTGTAATATGGGTTTCAGGAGAACTTAGTGATTCATCACATACATATAACACCCAGTGTCAACAGAAGTATCCTCCTTTATATTCATCCCCCATCTAGCCGTCCCCTCCTTCCCTCCCTCCCTCCTTCAATTCTGTTTGCTCTATAAGGTTAAGAGTCTCTTCTGGTTTGCTTCCCTTCCCCCACCTTCCCATATGTTCATCTGTTTTGTGTCCTAAATTCCACATGAGTGAAATCCTATGGTACTTGTCTTTGACTTATTTCACTTAGCATAATACACTCTAGCTCTGTCCGCACTGCAAATGGCAAGAGTTCATGGTTTTTGATAGCTGAGCAACATTCCATGGTATATATATTCCTTTCTGCTTTTTTAATTGTTTACATTCTATAAGAACATTTTTTTTNAGGGGGGCAGGGAAACTGGCTCAAAACAAATATGCCAAGATATAACAGTAGTTAGTTTGGACTAGGGAATATAAATTATCCTGTTTTCTCTTTATTTTTCCAGGGTGTTTTTACAATAAAAAGTGTTTTAGGCAAATTTATGTAATCAACTCCACCTGGGACAGTGGAGATCTAGGTGTGAGCTGAGAGATACTCCTCACACCTTCTCATTTTCCCCTCGATTTCTCAGCTTCATCTCTACACCTGACAACAGAGTCAGAGTCTAAAAGGGCTAAGAAAACCATTTGACCCAGCATCTTGATGCCACTCCTATGAACAAGACATGTAGGAATAAGGTGTTTGGCCTCCTCTTATTCGAACCCTAGCAAAACTGCACTGCGGAGACTCCCCCTCCTGTTCTGCGATCTGCTGTACTTCTATCTTCTCTTCCCCATACCAATCTTTAAAAAAAAATATTTCCCAATAACAACCGAAGTGTTTAGGTGATCATGGGAGCAGCGACTGAATAGGTAAAATCCTCATGTTGAGTCTGTAAGGTCAGCATGGCAGATGGTGTGGTCATCACTAAAGAGCTAAGGCTACAGATGGGCATTAGTTCTGAGGGATCTCAAATTTCTTAGCAATAAAACTTTATCATAAGGCTGGTGGGAGAAAAAGAAACAACAGGTGAAAATAACCTTCTGCTTTAAGTCTTAAACACTTGAGAAGGAAAAACAAAGGCGAGAAGAGAAGAGGGGAAACAACTACAGCCATGATGGTCCGATTTGTTCATGCAGGTTACTGATAAACAGGCATACCAGGAGGCTGGCTGCCCTGTGATTCCCTGGGGAGTGGGTGATAGGGGGTGGACCTTGGATCCCTCCCTCCTCTATTTTACTGTTTATCTCTAGGAAGAGCTTTTTGTGGGTGACTTTTATTAAACTTCCAACACAGTTTATATCCCAGTGCTTATTTGCTGGCATTCAGGCAGCTTTCTGTTTGATAAGTCTTATTGTTTTATATGCTAAGCTGAAGAAATCACCTTAGCGAGACAGAACAAACATCCAGTGATTAAAGGCCTAGGTCCCAGGCATTATCAATGGCCCAGCAGTGCTTGCTGCATGAAAAAGTGCTAAACTCCAAATTAAATGCCTCATCAAAAGGCCCACTTAATCCCAGCCCTTTATGAAATCATGTAACATCTGCCATTCCAGCTAAGCTTTGTGAACTGTGA
>NW_027530545.1:16748423-16783637 GCF_008692635.1 Crocuta crocuta | reverse complement strand
TTGGGGGCTGGCACGTGGGGGGGGGGGGGGGGCTGCTGCCTGCCTGGGACCCTTCACAGTTGAGTAGAAATGTTTCCACAGGGAAGGAAAAAGCATAGAGTTACACATTCAATCTGAAAGCTTGGACAAGCCCTGAAAGATAAACTTTCCTCAGAAATGCTATGAAATTAGACAAGTCAGATTCAACCAGAAAATCTATCCTTGTTTCCTACTTAATATCTATATCCTTAATATATTCAAGGACAGAAATAGTGTGAACTTCTGTGTTCAAGATCCAAATAAATGTTTTACAACTCTGGCAATTCACTGAAAACCACAATAATTTGAAACAAAATGTAGTAGAATATATGGGCTCTAAGGTTCATAAGCTACTCCCTCTAAATGGGTGACCTTTGCTGCCCAATTTAACTTCCTTGGGTCTTTGTTTCCTTACTTATAAAATGGGTAGGTTTAGTCTGGAGAATCTTTGTAAGGCTAAAAGATAATGAGTACAATAAACTTGGTACAATGCCCAGCATACAGCATATAGTAAGTGATTAAATATTACTTATAGATTATTGTTTCAGGCTGATGATTAGCTAAGGTCAAAAAAACAGAAGCAATTTTAACCATGTAACATCTATGGGTTAAAAAGGCATAAGTTGTCAAGAAGCTATGTGTTAATTTATATTCGTCCAACTTCTGCTAGTGCTCTTATTTATAGGTGAAATAAGGGATAAATGTTGCAACGCAAATGATAGACAAACCACCAAGAAATAAGAAAAGGGAGACTCCATAACCTGGAAGGGGAGAAAGGAGGTTCTTCTTTAAACCACACTGCATCAGCCCACACAGAAAGTAACCAGAGACAGCAAGAGTGAGGAGCCGATGTGATCCCTAGGCAATTTTGTGTTCATTACCTTGTAATCACTTTGTCACTCAGAAACAGCAGTAACTGTATTTAGAAGTTTCCTATAGCACCACATTCATTTTCTTTATATCCTGTTCTCCCATAGGTACCATAGGTTTCAAAGTTATTACAGAGAATTTAGATTCTAAGAAATTATTGTGCAGACATGACAGCATCTGCTCTTAATACCAGTGCTCTCTGTTCGGTGCCCTGGGTAACATTTCCCCAACTCAGGCAAAGAAATCCACATCGGAAGCAGATCAGAGCCTGAATATACAGGACAGAAATTCAGATCATCTCATTCCTCCCTAATTGTCATTTGAGTCCAAAGCCTTCCGAAGAATGGCTCCACTTCACTCCCCAGGCCTCTGTGCTATGCTATGCCTCTGGAATTCACAATAAGAATAAGAAAGTCAGATCAAGCAATTCTAGAAGAGCCCTGTTTCAAGAGGATGCATGCTGTTTCCACTTAATGTGGCAATCATTTGTACCCGGCAGACACCATGTTGTGAGGGAAAAACATGTTTAATTTATCTCATTTTAAAAAGAAGGTGTAAGGTTTTTTTCCCTCTCAAAAGAGACTCCCCAAACACTTCATAGTTTATAGAGCAAGATGAGAAAACTGCACATGAGAAATTTTCCTGTCATTTTATTGTTTTTGTTTAATATGTTGACATAATTACCCAGAATATGAACAGGTTAAATACACACACTGCAGAACAAATGGCTTTGCTCAGTCATTTTGCGAAGGTGCTAACTGTTTATAGCACTCTGATCAGAAAGCCAGGTTGGTCTAATGAGGTCTTTAATGTCAATCATACGGGCCTCTGGGAAGAATAAAAGCTTTAACTTACTTAAAATTCAACAAACACTTTTTGAGTCCCTACCCTCTGCCAGCCACTAGACATGCAGAGATGAACTAGATTTGGTCCATGCTTTCCAGAAGCAAACTGTGTAACGAAAATAATCTGATTCAGAATAACATCAACAATATGACCAGTTGTTGACTTCATACCACAAGCTGGCCCTGGACTGAGCCTTTCACGCACATTCTCATATAGAAACTTGGGGTCAGCAATTTTACAGAAAGTAAATCAAGACTGGAGAGTTCAGTGGATTTCCTGAGGTGTTTTAAAATGTGGATTTTACTATTATTCAGGTTTGGTGGAACCAATAGGTCCGGGAGACACCCATAATTGAAAATATAGTTTGTTACTCACAGTTCCAAAGAGGAGGTGGCCTGCCTTGCCAAGGAAAGCCCCACAGGAAAGCTCCAGAGTTTACTAGTAGATGGAGGGAGCAGGAGGAAACTGTGGGCAAAAGCCTTTATTGTGGTTTCGGCACCAATAGGTAAGCAGGGTTTAGCATTGGCTAAATAATTTCAGCTGGCTCTTAGGCATAGGGGCCACCCCTAACGTGCCTGGTGTGTGGCCTTGGGTGATCAGGGTCAGGGGAATAGTGGTCTGGAGCATAAAAGCCTATAAAGAGAGGCTGTTGAGACTACAGATTCTGGATTGGTGGATTTGCAGATCAAAGGAGCCTTCCCAGCTGAGTCCTTTACTAACTCTAGGGATTAGTTCAACCTGGGAAGACAGTTTTCCAGGGGCCCTGGATATCAAAATATATATCAGAAACACATGGTTAATATCTGAGGTTGCAAAGCTGATAAGAAATGGAATTTGCACTCAGGTCTAGTTACAGAGCAATCAATCCCTTAATGATGGTTCTACTTTCCTGGGGAAATGCTATAGTATTCCTTCATCCCTTGTGTTCTCTGCCCAGTTGATTGCACTCAGCAGTGATGCAGAAAGAATGCTAGTTATCCATTCATACTTAAAAACAAAAGCAGGATCCAGCTCTTTGGAGTTAAATCTTACTGCTTCTACCAATTAGTTTTTCACTGAGCTTTAATTTTCTCACCTGCAAAGAGGGAAGAATAGTGCTTACCCTGAAAAGTTGTTGTTTAGCCAGTCCTAAGCCCTGCTTACTGTTGCCGCCCACTGAAACCACGTATTAGCAAACTTTTGGGACTATAGTAAGTACTCAGTAAACACAATCTGCTTAAGAATTACCCAGGAAAGTGCCCTGTGTGTGGAATCCATGTTGGCACAGAAACATTAGCAGACCCTTAAATACTTTTTTTAAAGGGTAATAATAGTGACCCTTAGACAGAAAATACTGAATGTTGGTGCCCCCCTCCAAATTTATATGTTGAAGGCCTTAAACCAATATAAGTGTATTTGGAAATGAGGACTTTAGGATGTGATTGGGATTAGATTAGGTCCTGAGAGTGGGGACCTCATGATGGGAGTAATGCTTTTATAAAAGGAAGAGACTCCAGATTCCCCCCACCTCTGTTGAGGTCATAAGGGGAAGACCACCATCTGCAAACCAGGAAGAGTCTTACCAGATCCGACCCTAGCATTCTGTTCCAGCAGCCTGAACTGAGGCCAGGGCTCAGGTGCTTCTAGGTAAAGAGATTCATCTTTTCCTAGATTGTATAAAATCATAAAAGCATCACAATCCAGACAAGGCTCTGGAGAGTATCTACAAGTTAGTAAGCAGTAGTAAAAGAATTAAATGGCTTTTCCCCTCTCCTTAAATCCTGCCTTTAAAGTGGCAGCCAATACTCTAAAAGGGATCCTTGAATTTAGTTCCCAGTACAGGTGATCTCCTTCATCCTTACTGCCAAGGTTGGTTTTGTATTTACAATAAAATGGCCTTAATATAAGAAAGTAGGATTTAAGGTATGGAAAAGTATATTTCTCCTTATATATTTGTACTTATCATTTGGGACTGGAGATCCCAAATATTAGACTTATTTCTCTGGACTAAGAAGGTATCTTCTTATTGTCCTTGTTGAAGTGCTCATGGCCAATCTGATGGTAGCACCATACACAAAACTGGTCACAGAATTAAACAGAGGATGAGCCCTCAGCCAGGTGGTTGTAGTTTGTTTCTTCTCACTTCAACCCTACCACTCCTGACCCCACAGCTATAATTGGTTACCTGGCCAATCCATCAACCTGAATGGCTGAATAAGTGGGGGTCTTATTTCCCAAGAAGAAGGAGAGGTTTGGGAGGCCAGGTTAGGAATTGTGGGGCATCAAGAATAATAAATAGCAGCCCATATATAGGTTTTGCCTTCAAAATATATGTCCATATAGTTCCTTAGTTGTATTCTGAAAAACAGTAGTTTGTGTGTGTTCTTTTTTTTAATTGACTGGTTGAAGGATCATTATAGACTGAAATACAAAGAATTACTTGAGAGAGGGGCAGCATAGCTGAAAATGCAGAGCCGAGGGTGGGTGGTGTTTGAAGAAGGCATCTCCCCACCTTATATTAGGGGTATTGGCTGTAAGGAATCACACAAGGCTCTCCACATAACAGCCACAGCATCCATTCTAGGTAGGGGAATTCTGCCAGGACCCTCTGGTGCCAGCCAGGGAAGAAAGTTCTCGGTCAGACCCTGAGACATGGACCCGGGGCATCGGGTGCAGGTAAGGGCTCTGTGTTGCTCAGTTAGGACAGATTCCCTGGGATGATTAGATTATTTTCCTGAAAGGAGTCATAGAGGTCATCTATTTTGATGAGTAGCTACTGTGCAAATATTTTTTTCCTTGCTTTTATACCTATTTTGCAGCCTAGAGAAGCAGTACAGTGCAATGGTTAATGGAATGGATTTTTACAACTGAACAGATTTGTGCTAAGACCCCAGGTCTGCCACCGAGCAAATTCCACTACAAATCTTGGAACTACGGTTTCCTAATATGTAAAAGGTAAAAATAAACCTACCTCATGTAATTGTTGTAAATTTTAAATAACTAACACAAGAATTTAGCATAGAACCTGAGTAATCAGAAGTGTTAGGTATTGTTGTCATAGTTATGAGTTTCTTGCATATACTTGGTGGTGCTGGATGATTGTGGAAACATGAATGGACTAAATAAAATCCAGTTATTGATTTTATTACTGTGTCTTATTATTTTGTCTGAATTGACCATTTGTTTTGCTTTCATCTGGACCAAGTGTCCGTAAATGATAGGGGCTAATCCATCCTAATGAGCTAATAAATCAGGTTAAGCAGGCATTCTCTTGGCTCTATCTTTATCTACATTCTCAACTCTTTGTACTTTGTCTTCAGAGGGAAGTTTGCAAGCACAGTGAGGAGATTCATAATTAGGAGGTTTATTTAATCTTAATATACTAACTTTATAGGATGATGAAAAACATGGATATACTGTATCACAAGATACCTTTCATTATTTTTTTCTGAAATGACAAAAAAAGCAGGTAACATAGGCATGATAAAATTAAGCCCAGAACTGGTGTTCACTTTATGTCCTTAGAGCCAATGAAACAGGATTTTTGTTCTCTTTAAATCCTCCCTGTTTTAACTTTCTCCTGTTCTTCCACAGAGTCTAGGTTGTCAGTGTTTCCTGTCACCACGAACCATCTAGCTCCAGGCACTGCCAAGCCCCTTTAATTTTTTATTAGTAAGATATGTGTGATGGAGGTCACTTTCTGTGTAAATCTCCCTGTGTCCCTTCCCAGATACTCTATCCTTCTGCCTTGGAATATTCCTCTCAGTGTGCCAGGTAATCAAGAAGGAACCCGGTGAGGAAAGGTACATTTTACAGAATATTGGCTAATTTAAATTATTAAAGGATAGGAGTAAAATAACTGGCCTTATCATAAGATATCTATGGGTTTATATATATCCTGTCATGATATGAAATATGTACAAGATTTAGGGCTTCTTATGAAAATTCTCTGGGCTATAACATTCTCATGTAAAGAATGTAAATAATAGGGCATCTCTAGGGGACCACTGCTGTTTGGGCTTATTTAGGGTTACCAGATTTAGCAAATAAAAATAAACACCCATTTAACTATGAACTTCAGATGATCATATGTTAGTGGGAGTATGTCCCCAATATTGCTGGAACTTGTTTATACTAAAAGTTATGCAATATTTAGGACATATTTCTACTAAAAAATATATTCATTATTTGGTGTGAAATACAAATTTAAGCAACTGTCTTATATTTCATTCAACAACTCTATGCGTATTCCATCCCCCTATTCTCTGATAATTCCTGATGCTTTCTGGGGAACTGCCCCCTCTCCCGAAATTAAATCCATTTGTTTTAAGTAGACTTACTATCACCAAGCACTAAACAGGCCACAGACTATAGGTTTGGCCAATCAAGCATCAAATTCGCCTCATCACTGTTTCTTGCTCAGAGCTGAGCATATGATCTACAGTGGTCCAGTTAGACTCATTTCTAGGATTCAATGAAACAACTCAAAAATTTACTTTCTTTCAGGACTGATGAGATACAGATGCAAGCCTGGAGCTGCTGACAGCTGTTTTGCTAATATGATTTGAGGGACTGCTGGAGGGCTGAGTTAGGATGACACTGAGAGAGATTACTCTCAGAGCTGGAGAGGAATATTGTGTCCTGATGATCTTATCCGAGCCCCTGGATTCACCTGTGCGAGCCCCTGGATTCACCTGTGCCTGCAGCCAGCCTACCCCTACATCTGTGATTCTATGAGCCTGTTTTATAAACTACTTTTTGATTTACACTCTTTTGAGTTGGATTTCTACCAACTATAACCAGAAGTGTTCTGAAAAATATAGATCATCATCAAATTTTGTGAGCACGAAGTGAAAAACTATGTAAAGCGCTAAGCAGGAAGTCTGACACATTTAAGATGTTTAGCATTCTACCTGTCCCGCTCTCCCAAATATACACAAATCCCAAAGCACTGCACACATACACATTCCCTGTCCTAACACAAACACTGATGTATGTGTGTGAATGGATGGATTAATTCAAAGTTATCCCCTAAGCCAGAAAGAAACAACTTAGGAAAAAACTTCTTTTTAATTCTTTTAAATTTTATTTATTTTATTTTATTTTTTTTGAGAGAGCTAGAGAGTGAGTTGGGGAGGGGCAGAGAGAGAAGGAGACAGAGAATTCCAAGCAGGTTCTGCACTGTTAGCACAGTTTACTGATACTGCTCTGGGGCTCACGAACTGTGAGATCATGACCCGAACAGAAACCAAAAGTCAGAGGCTTACCCAACTGAGCCACAGGAAAAAATCCTTCTTAATAACAATGATTTCAGGCATGTTTTCTTAAAAAGGGAGAGCACTTTTTTTTTTTTTAACTTCCTGCAAGGACAAGCTATAGCAGCTCCTCTCCAAATCCAGGAAAAGCAAATGCAAGTGTAAAACCTCTTATTGATAAGTAAAGATTATGATACTAAAATATGAAGCACGTTAACCTTCTCAAACCCATTCAGTATTGCTATAATTACTAACTGAATTGAGGTATTTGTTTTCCTAAAAGTTTATAGGAAAGATAATTATTTGCAAGCTTATGCTAACCTAGTAAGCATTGGGGAAACTGGCTGATCTTTAATTCTGCATATTGATATGAGAGAAACATGTTTCTGTTTCAATCCGTGTTAAAGAGTGTATGTAGCACAGTATAGTGCAGTGTTTCTACTGGGAAACCCAGTGAGAATACAGTCTAGTAATCTGGTTTCAGGGTGAGATGTTTAAGTATTGCCCAAGTCATGAGGATAATCACAGTATATTCTGATGGATTATAACATCATTCTGGTTTCCTTCATTTCAGTAATTACTTCATTTTTACACCTTACAATCACATAAAACAAGCAAGGATCTATGCTGAAGGCTTTGGAGGTAGAAGAACATGGATTAAAGTCCAGATTCTGTCAATTGCTAGCTTCACAGATTCAAGGAATCACCATAATTACTGATACTCTGTACTTAGCTATGAGAATTGGAGATAAAATGTGATGTGTACCTAGCAAAATATCTAGAATGAGATAGAAGCTCACAAAATGATGAGCACCAGAAATAGCTGAATCACAGCTGTGTTGAATTTTTATAGCTTAGTCTCTGGGGAGGGAGCTGCCAGATCCATAAACTGCCAATTTTTCTCCGTTAACTTCAAATCCCCTGAAGTTAGAACATGGTATTTCACCATGGCTTCTTCCATTGCTTTCAGTCACTATGTAGTTGGGATTTTAGCTTCTAAGATGATACTTTCTCTTGTCTCTTTGATCCATTCCTATCCCTTGCATACATTTAATCAGACACTTTCAGGTCTAAATTGTTTACTAGAACAGAAAGAGATGGTGAGAGAGGCTATACTACCAGGGTGGTCAACACTATAATACTCAGTTCAAGATAGCATGGCAGACCTCTTATTGGCAAAGAGTGTAGGGCACAATTTGCAACTAGGGTTGGGAGGCGAGAATTCTACCATTGAATCACCAATGCTGCAACTAGGGTTGGGACCAGAGTGAGGCCACGGAGTCCCCAGGGTAAAAATTTAAGAAGGCAATGACTCAGAGGGTCGTGCAAGTACAATGTCAGTCCTGAGAATGGAGGTCTTCTAAATTAAAAAAAAAAATTAATGTTTATTTTATTTTTGTGTGAGAGAGACAGAGAACAAGTGGGTTAGGAGCAGAGAGAGAGAGGGAGACACAGAATTCAAAGCCGGCTCAAGGCTCTGGGCTGTCAGCACAGAGCCCGACATGAGGCTCGAACTCACGAACTGCAAGATCATGACATGAGCCCAAGTCATGATTGGCTTAACTGACTGAGCCATACAGGTGACCCAAGGTCTCCTAAATTTTGTTTCCTAGGAATCTCACTCATTTCACCCTAGCCCTGCCCCTGAATTGCAACAGTAAGTCATGTTAACTACAAATGTATAGTAGCATTCAAAGTTTGGAAATGCAAATCTACTTTAACTTGTAGTGAATTGTTTTCCAAGTCAAAGTTAGAATTTACATGATATACAAACCTAAAAATATATTTCAGTAACAAGGTGTTTTATAATTAATCAGCACCATGTAGGACATGCCTTTGGTTCATCTCAACAGGAAGAAAATCAGGGGTATGTGAAGGAGTGGTTTTCAAAGAAGCATGAGCATAAATTGCTTCCTAACTCCCTTTAGTTGTCAAGTAAAGTCTCATTTTTTTTTCTGAGCTATTCAAAATATGAAAGATGCCTAGTATTTTATCTCCAGTGTGAATTAATTTTTAAAAGTCAGCACATATCAGAAATCCAAGTTTGTGAGTACTCTCAAAAACAGTAAGAAGTATGAAAGAATATTTAAGGAAGCTCTGATAACTTCCTAAGAAAAAATACTAGTTTAAGACAAATTTAAAAATCAAGAAGTTCATTAGAAGCACTTCAAGTTTCCAAGTGTTGGACTTATTAGCTGGCCAATCTTTTCTAAGATTAAAGCTCTGCTATTTGTTTCGGATTCAAGGGAAATGTATAGTGATTGCTAATTTCACAAACCACTCAACTAAGTCCCCATTTTTGCTTCTGTACCTATGCTCAATGTGCACTGTCCCTACAAGACACCTTCAGCCTAATCTTTGCTGTTACAGTTTTAAGAAATCCAGGTGTTCTCTTAACTGTAGAGAAAACTTATAGTTACCAGAGAAGAGGTTGGTAGGGGGGTGAGTTAAGTAGGTGATGGGGATTAAGGATGATGTGATGAACAATAGGGGTTGAGTCACTAAATTGTATCCCTGAGTATACACTGTATACCTGAGTATACCTGAGTAAGCGTTGAGGCACTAAATTGCATACCTGAAACTAATACTACACTGTATATTAACTAACTGGAATTTAAGTAAAAAAAAAACCTTGCAAAAGAGAGATTTCTCTGTTGTTTCCTCTCGCTTTGTGCTTTTTGTCTGCCCTTTCCCCTTCTCTTACTGTGTACTTGTTACTTTTTCTTTGGAAGGAAGTTCATATGCTAATCAAAAAATGCTGAGAGATCTATAGTTAGAAGGGACATGCAGGTATTTGATGAAGTCTCAAGTTGTAGTCAGACCTTTTCTACTTGACACTGGCACCAAATTTATAGACTTCTTAACTACCAGAGAAGACAGAATGATGCTCTCATCGTCAGGTAGTGTGATTTACTTTAAATGACATTATTAACCCTCCTTCTTGCTGATTCTTAGATAGAACCAAGGAATAGGGACCTTGGTGAGAAAAACCAAAGCTCCCTGCTTCAAGCAAACAGGTTAAATGTTCTTTTGAGGGAAACTCTTCAGTTTGCCAACTTTTAAAAAGACTCCCCTCTCCCTGCCAAAAGTGGTATATTCTGATCTTCGTGTTTTGCAAAATTCCCGTAAGAATTTCCAGAACTTTAAAACAATTACATTTGTCCATTACGTATCAGATTGTGGAAGCTATCTATTTAACAGAAAAGCATTAGATTCAGGTCAGAAATTTTATACTCCAGTTTGACACTGTAACTGATCCTTTGAAAGACATTAGAAGGCATTAGAAAAATTATTTCCCTTTTCTGAATCTTAACTGCCATATCCTTAAATCTGGGATTTTAAATTAAATCTCTGTTTCAACTCAGTCCATGAATCCATGTTACTCTGTGATCAATGCTATGGGTACACCGAGATATAAGTCACAGTCATGACTGGAAGAACCTATAATTTAGTTGGAGCTATAAGGTAGTGCATATAAAATAATAGCAAGCATTATAGAACAGGCCACATTTTAGTCAAAAATTGGGTGGAACTAATCACGAGTATCAAACTATTTTAGAAGGGGTGGTGTCAAGGGAGTAAGTCTTTCTAGAGAGGTTAGACTTGGGTTTGGCCCTTAAAGTAAGTGTAGATGGATGGAAGGCAAAGTAATGGTTAATATGAAGTAAATTAATGAATATAATGACTTCATGTTCAGGAGCCCAGATTTGAGAGAGAGCATGGTAAAGGTATGTAAGGAAATTGCTCGATGTATTAGTTTCAAATGGCAGAAATTTGTTCATTTCTAACTTGCATAAGCCTGATTTCCACCTTTCTGATTGGCTTGGATAAAAATCAAACTCAAGACCTAGGCTCAATACAGAGTTATCCATTACATTTCTGTGTTACTTACTTATTAGGAGAGCTTTCCTATATTATAGCCCATCCTCTATGTTTCATCTCTGATCGAGTCTTTTCCACAAAAACTATTCTACCAACTAAATTTTCATTGCTGGAATGAATGAGTTTATTCCATTACTTTTGATACTTCCCAAAGTTTTAGATACAAGGGAAGTTATAGAAAGGTCTAAAGAACAGATGATCTTTCCATTCTTATATTGCAGAATACAGTCACTGCATCCTGGCTTACTCCCTAATCTCACAATACCTCATCTTCAATCATCTCTCTTCACGTTGATGTTCCCTAGGCTCTGCTTGGGGTTTCCTGCCTTAAAGAACCTCAGAGCTTCTGTTTCTATTACTAGTCAGAAGTACTAATTACTGTTTATATGCTTCAGCTGTGAATATATATATCTCCCATCCCTTTGATCTAAACAAGGATCCACAGAGTAATTACAAACTCATTTATTTCCATGATTTTGTCCTGTGGAATGATATGGATTGCTTTCTTCCTCTTTCTTCGATTCTCAAGCTTGTTCTTTCTACTTAACAGGGAAGATGGACATTTGCTTGAAGACATTGGAGTCAGATTTTAGAATTTTATATTAGAAATACAGGCATACTTAATTTTATTGTGTTTCACATTACTGTGCTTTACAGATATTGTGTGTGTGTTTGTGTGTGTGTGTGTTTAAAACTAAAGATTTTTGGCAGTCTTGCTTTGAGCAAGTCTATCAGCACCACTTTTTTAAACAGCATTTGTTCACTTCATATCTCTGTCAGTTTTTGGTAGTTCTCAATATATTTCAAATTTTTTCTTTGTTACCATATTTGGTATGGTGGCCTGTGATCAGAGATCTTTGGCATACTATTGTAATTGTTTTGAGGCAGCATGATCTATATCCTTATAAGAGGATGAACTTGATCAAAAATTGTGTGTCTTCTGACTGCTCCACTGATCAGGCATTCCCCTGCCTCTTTCTCTCTTCATCAAACAGGCCAAAAACAGGCCTCTCTCACCAAACAGGTAGTCAAGATGTGAATGTACAGGAAAATTTCTTGAAATTAAACATGCTACTCCATTGAACACATGAAGGATAAGAAAGAAAAACAGACTTATTGCTGATGTGGAGAAAGTTTTAGTGGTCTGGAAAGAAGATCAAACCAGACACGACATTCCCTTAACCAAAGCCTAATCCAGGGCAAACCCCTAGCTCTCTTCAATCCTTTGAAGCTGAGAGAGGTGAGAAGTTGAAGAAAAGTTTGAAAGTGGCAGAGGTTTGTTTGTGAGGTTTAAGGGAAAGGAGTCTTCTCCATAACATAAAAGTGCAAGGTGAAGCAGCAAGTGCTGATGTTCAAGCTGCAGCAAGTTATCCAGAGGAGCCAGCTAAGATAACTAGTGAAGACTGCTACAACTTTTCAATGTAGATGAAATAGCCTTATATTGGAAAAAAAAGATGCTATTTAGGACTTTTATAGCTAAAGAGGAAAAGTCAATTCCTGGCTTCACAGCTTCAGAGGAAAGGCTGACTCTTTGTAAGGGGCTAATTAATGCAGCTTGTGACTTGAAGTTGAAGCTAATACTCATTATCATTCTGAAAATCCTAGGGTCCTTAAGAATTATGCTAAATCTTTTACCTGTGTTCTAAAAATGGAACAACAAAGCCTGGATGAGAGCACATCTGTTCACAGAGTGGTTTACCAAATATGTTAAGCCCATTGCTGAGACCTACTCCTCAGAAAACAAAAAAGATTCCTTTCAAAATACAACTGTTCATTGACAATGTCACCTAAGAGCTCAGATGGAGAAGTACAACATGATTCATATTGTTTCCATGCTTACTAACACAACATCCATTCTACAGTCCATGGACCAAGGAATGATTTCCACTTTCAAGGAATTTATTTAAGGAATACATTTTGTAAGGTTATAGCTGCCATGGAGAGTGATTACTCTGGTGGATCTGAGCAGTCCACTGAAGACCTCCTGGAAATGATTCACCAATCTACATACCACTAAACACATTCATGATTCACGAGAAGTGGTCAAAACATCAGCCAGAAAGAGGAGTTTGGAAGAAGTAGAGTCCAACACTCACTGATGACTTTGAGGGGTTCAAGACTTCAGTGGAAGAAACAGCAAGAGAACTAGAAGTGGAGCCTAAAGATATGACTGAATTCCTGAAATCTCCTGATAAAATCTTAGAGAATGAGGAGTTGTTTCTTATGAATGAGCAAAGAAAGTAGTTCCTTGAGATAGAATCTACTCCTGATGAAGATCCTGTGAAAAATACTGAAGTAATAATAAAAGATTATTACATAAACTTAGTTGATAAAGCAGCAGCAGGGTTCAAGAGGACCGGCTTCAATTTAGAAAGAAGTTCTACAGTGGGTAAAATGCTATCAAACAGGATTGCATGCTACAGAAAAATCACTTATGAAAGGAAGAATCAATTGATATGGAAAACTTCATTGTTGTCTTATTTTAAGAAGTTGCCATAGCCACCCCAACTTTCAGCGACCTCCATCCTGATCTGTCAGCAGCATTAACATCCTCCACCAGCAAAAAGATTGCAACTTGCTGAAAGGTCAGATGATGATTAGCATTTTGTAGCAAATAGCAATAAAGTATTTTTAATTAAGGCATGAACATTATTTTTTATACAGAATGCTATTATATACTTAATAGACTAATTAAAACATAACTTTTACATGCATCGCAAAACAATAATTTGGCTCTTTTTATTGCAATATTCACTTTATTGTAGCAGGCTGGAAGCAAACCTGCCATTATCTGAGGTATGCCTGTAGATGAATGGCAGGAAAGTGCTATATCTCACATTTGGGTATCAGAGAGGTCAAGTCATGCATCCAGGTTTCCTCCAAGGTATGTATACATGGATCAAAGGGCCTTCTTTGAACCAAGACTAAGGGAGGTGAACACTGCCCAAGCTCACTGCTTCATTTAGCTCTGAGAAAACACCTCCTGATAGATGTGGCCCTGTCTGTTTCACATTCCATCTGGTGTTCATTAATTACTGAGAGCATTAATGATGAATCAAAAACCATTTTGCAAACAATAAAGTGGAAGTTGCTCCTCAGAATATTTAATCTTCTAGATATTTATTTTATTCCACCAATTTCTAACAGGTGGGTCTATTATGCTTTTTGCTATTTGTCTGATATGACTGATTCTCAGTCTTACCACTTTCACAACTTCATGCTAAGCGACTAAAAAGGTGCTTAATTAAATGTGTGCTTGGTAATTAGAGAGTTTTCACAAGCAAGTACAGATGGAGCAAACATAATTGAATGAGGGACCATAGTGAGCTTTTATATAGTTGTGGAATTATATAAGCAAGATATAGAAGAGGATCTTAGCAGAAATCTAATAATGGAAGTTTTTTTTTTTTTGGTCTCCCTAAAATATAATTGATTTGAACTCCTCAGATTCATATTCAACCCAAGGAGAGATGAAGAAATATGTATTCGTAATATATGGGGCCATTAGCAGGGAGATCATATATCCCAGTTTGCCTGGAACAGGCTTAGTTAACGTATTGTAGCAGAAGCCATTGTTTCCACCTATAACAGCTGGTGTCACATCCAAGTCCATGCACAAGGTGTCCCAGTACAAGCACTTGGGACTCTCTCTATATGGGCTTTCTCTGGTTCAAAAGAAAGGCAGGTCGGAAGCGTGTTGTGTATCTACTATTGGTTTCCCTCTGGTCCTTGTCTTAGTACCTCACTGTCCCACTGCTGATTTCTGGGGTAATTTCCCAAATAAATGGCTTCTTTTCATATTCTTGTCTCTAAGTCTAAATCTATGAGAAGACACCTAAGACATATTTAGTGTCCTTGGGTAATTTTGAAAAGAGCTTCCTGAGTCTCTTAAAGGTTTCTCAGCTTAGATATATCCTTACATGAGGATAAAGCATTGTTGGACTCATCTAAACTGAAGAAAATCTTGCTCCATTTATGTTAAGATTTACTTTGAACCAGCAGTTTGAAAGAGCCCTTCAATTCCTTTTATTACAATCTTCCAGGAGACAGATACCTAGAATATTCTAGTTCCTCTGGATATCACCAGGAACTTTAATTCATTCCTTCCGTATTTTGACAAAATTTTATTCATATATCGCTCACATTTATATTAAATTATAATGACAATTTACATATACGTCTGTTCCCACTTGGTTGTAAGCTCCTCCTGATCCAAGGACACTGGTTTACTTCAATTGCTAGAGTGTAACAGTACCTGGAATAGTTAACTGATATTCATTCAATGAGTAAATAAGTGAGTGAATTGCATGCATAAACTCATGGGCCTACTCCCTTTGTAAATTAGGACTGGATTTCTAAACTAGGAAAAGGATGTTCACTGTACAA
Source organism: Crocuta crocuta (assembly GCF_008692635.1). NCBI lineage: Eukaryota > Metazoa > Chordata > Mammalia > Carnivora > Hyaenidae > Crocuta > Crocuta crocuta. The sequence goes on along the minus strand of NW_027530545.1, from coordinate 16,768,401 downwards.
GGAAATCTCATGTTCCTGACACAAGTTCAGCTACTTTTGGAAGAAAGAAGTTGTCTAAATAACTGTGGCCCTCCTACTGAAAAATAGCAAACCTTTCTTCTTTCCTCATTAGGTCATTGATTAGCGTTTGAAAGCAAAGCATCCTCTAAAATGTCTTGAGGCAAAATTCCACCCAGTAGGGCTGCTTTTTTTTTTGCCTAGTGGCCAAAAAGTATCAGTTTCACTCTTGTTGAAATGAATTCCTAGCGGCAGAGAGAAGGCAATACATCTGCCCTTGGTATGACTCCTGAAAAATTCTGGGACATTTCTCTAGTCTTCCATAATACTTGTGATACATCCTGGTCTTAGAAATACTGGAAGTCCAAAAAATTTACCTGGATGAAACGCTAAAGTTCTTTCCCATCCTACATTTCTGAGTATCTTTGAAAAAAATATGTTACCAATTGCAACATGTTTATACCTCCTACACACAACCTTAAAGAACCAAACAATGCAGATACATGAGTGGATAAATGGATTGGGTCCAAAGTGATATATTATCTTATAAAAAACAAGTAAGGGACAGGGGCAGGAAGATGTTATGAAATATCTTCTCTCAACCTCCTTGGCTTTCTGATTTTATATCTGACTGATGTGACTCAGATTTCAGTTTGTGTCATCTCATATGTATAAATGTCATGGTGCACTTGCTTTGTGGAGTAACACCTGCTATCTCTGCCTTGGGAATGTGCCATGGAGCCTAGGATACAGTGCATTTCTTAAACTTAACACAGGTAACTGAGACAAGGCAGGCACCATGGAACAAAATATCTAGCCAGAGGCGGGTGACCATGTCTTAAATTCTCTCCTGAGGCATGTGACAACCCTCCAGGACTACCTGGGTGATAGAACTTTTTGTTATAACAGCTAGCAGAAATTTCCTTAGTTTGAAATTCAACTTTCTCAGACGTAAAATGACCTCAGAAGTCATCTAAACCAGGCTTTGTCATAGTACATAGAAAAAAAAAGCTAAAAGTTGAGGAAAGGGCCCAAGGAGACAGTGTAGGAAGACCCTGAACTTCCTCCACAGACACAGACACCTATTTATAGAACAATTTGCCCTGAAAAAGTACTATGCTTCTACTGAACAAAGATAGAGAACACATGGAGAACACCGAGTGAAATGGAGACACAGTAACACAGGGAATCTTTATCCCCAGTGCTGTGACCTTCAGTGGGGACAGACAGCATTGAGGGACTGACAGCAGATTTATCTACTCTGGGTCACAGAAGAACCATGGTTTAAAAAGGCAACTAGAATATGAAGGAACCAGCCCTAGAAACCTGCCAAATAGTGGGGAGCTGTGGGAACTCTCTCTAGGTCAGCAAATGCCAGTCACAGCTCAAGACAGCCAGCCAAAGTCACCAGGCATACCCAGTCTACACAAGAGATGACCACACACAAAACCATTCCTTCAAGTTGAGGAGAAATATCTGTTCTGCCCAATCCATAGAAATAAGAGTCAAGTAAAGAAAAGTCATAGAAAATCAAGTAAAATGAGAGGACATACAGAAGTGTTCCAAATGAAAGAAGAATATGGGGCATTTGGGTGGTTCATTCAGTTAAGCACTTGACTTCAGTTCAGCTCATGATCCTGTGATTCATGGGTTCCAGCCCTTCACTGGGTTCTGTGCTGGCAGCATAGAGCTTGGAGCCTGCTTCAGATTCTATGTCCCCCTCTCTCTCTGTCCCTCCTCCACTCACATTCTGTCTCTCTCAAAAATAAAATTTAAAAAAAAAATAAAAAGAAAAGAAAGAAGACAAAATCTCAGAAAAAGGGCTATGAAATAGAGATAAATAATCTACCTGATGAATAGTTCAAAGCAATTGTCATAAAGATATTCAACAAACTAGAGAAGAGAGTAGATGAATTCAGTAAGAACTCAAGAAAATAATAGAAAATGTACAAAAGAGCCAAATAGAGTTGAAGAATATAATAAGTGAAATGAAAAATACACTAGAGGAAAACAATAGTAGATTAGAAGATTCAGAAAGACAGATCAGTGATCTGGAAGACAGGATAATGGAAAGTACCCAAGCTGTAGCAAAAACACAGCCCCAATAAGTTTAAAAGATTGAAATCATACTATGCATCTTTTCTTACCACAGTGGTATGAAACTGGAAATCAATCATAAGGGGGAAAAAATGGAGAAAACACAAACATGTAGAAGCTAAACATGATTCTAACCAACCAGTGAGTCAACAAAGGAATCAAAGAATAAATCAAAAAATGCATAGATAAAAATGAAAATGCAAACACGAAGACAAACCCACAGATAACAAAATATTTGGGACAGAGTAAAAGCAATTCTAAGAGGGGCATTTATAGCAATATAATATTACCTCAACAGAAAGAAAGAAAGAGCTTAAATAAACAATCTAAGTTTACACTAAATGGAACTAGAAGAAGAACAAATAATGTCAAGGTGAGTAGAATGAAGGAAATAATAAAAGATCATAGCAGAAATAAATGATACAGAGACTAGAAAAACTATAGAAAAAAATCAATGAAACCAAGAGATGGTTCTTTGAAGGGATAAACAAAACTGATAAAACTTTACACAAACTTGTCATACACAAAAAAGGACTCAATTAAATAAAATCAGAAATGAAAGATGAGAAACAACTACTAACACTCCATAAAAAGGGTTATAGGAGAATGCTATAAAAATTATATGCTAGTCAATTGGACAACCTAGGAGAAATAGATAAATTGCTGTAAACAGATAATCTTCCCAAACTAAATCAAGAAGAAATAAAAAATCTGAATAGACCAATTACTAGAAACAAAATAGAACTAGTAACCAAAATAAAAGTCCAAGACCAGATGGATTCACAGATGAATTCTACCAAACATTTAAAGAAAAGTTAATACCTATTCTCCTCAAACTATTTCAGAAAATAGAAGAGGAAGGAAAGCTTTCCCATATATTCTATGAGGCCACCATACTGTGATCCTAAAACCAAAAGATACCAGCAAAACAAAAAAGAAAAGAAGGGAAAGAAAAAAAAAAGGAAAATGCAGGCCAATATGCCTAATGAACATATAATCAAAAATCCTCAATAAAATACTAGCAAACCATATTTTTTTCTTTCATAGTTTATTGTCAAGTTGGTTTCCATATAACACTCAGAGCTCATCCCAACAAGTGCCCTCCTCCATGCCCATCACTCCCCTTCCCCTCTCCCCCACCCCTATCAGTCCTCAGTTTGTTCTCAGTATTCAAGAGTCTCTCATGGTTTGGCCTCCCTCCCTCTCCCCAACTATTTTTCCCCTTCCCCTCCCCCATGGTCCTCTGTTAAGTTTCTCCTTTTCCATTTATATGTGAAAACATATGGTATCTGTCCTCTTCTGCCTGCTTTATTTTGCTTAGCATAACAGCCTCTAGTTCCATCCACATTGCTACAAATGGCCAGATTTCATTCTTTCTCATTAGCAAACCATATTTAACAACACAATAAAAGGACTATTCACCACAATCAGGTGGGATTTATTCTGGGGATGCAAAGATAGTTCAATATCCACAATGTAATCAACCTGATACTCCACATCAACAAAATAAAGGATAATAATCATATTAGCATCTCAATAGATGCAGAAAAAGCATTTGGCAAAATTCAACATCTGTTTATGATAAAAACTCTCAACAAACTAGGTTTAGAGGGAACATATAGCTTAATGTAATAAAGACCATATATGAAAATCCCACAGATAACATCATACTTAATGATGAAAAGCTAAAAGCTCTTTCTCTAGGATCAGAAACAAGACAAGGATGTTATTTTCAACACAGAATTGCAAATTGTAGTCAGAGTAATTAGATAAGAAAAAGAAATAAAAGGCATCAGAATTGGTAAGGAAGAAGTAAAACTGTCACTCTTTGCAAATTACATAATACTGGAGAGAGAAAACCCTGAAGACACCACAAAAACTATTAAAAGTAATCAATGAATTCAGTAATGTTGCAGGATATGAAATTAATATATAGAAGACTGGTGTGTTTCTATATACTACTAATAAAGAAGTAAAAAGAGAAATTAAGAAAATAATTCCAATTACAACTGCACCAAAAAGAATAAAATGCCTAGGAATAAACTTACCAAGAAGGTGAAAGACCTGTACTCTGTAAACCAAAATACATTTATAGAAAAGCTGAAGATGACACAAATAAATGGAAAGAGGCATCCTCATGGATCTGAAGGGATAGTGTATATACATAATATATATATATAGTTATATATACACACACAACATATATATAGTTAAAATGCCCATATGCAAAACAATCTACATATTCAATATAATCTATCAAAATACCAATAAAATTCTTTACAGAACTAGAACCTATAATGCTAAAATTTGTATGGAACTTCAAAAAACCACAAATAGTCAAAGCAATGTTGAAAAAGAAAAACCAAGATGGAGGCATCACAGTACGAGATTTTAAGATATACTACAAAACAGAACAGTACTGGCACAAAAATAGACACATAGATCAACAGAACAGAATAGAGATTTCAGAGATAAACCCACTCTTATATAGTCAATTAATCTATGACAAAGCAGGAAAGAATGTATAATGGGAAAACATAGTCTCTTTAGTAAATGGTGCCAGGAAAACTGAGTATCTATATTCAAAGGAATGAAATTAGACCATTTTCTTACAGTATACACAAAAATAAACTCAAAAGTAATTAAAGACCTAAGTATGAACCTGAAACCATAAAACTCCTAAACAAAACACAGGCAGTAATCTGTTAGATATTAGCCTTAATAACTTATTTATGGATATATCTCCTTAGGCACAGGAAACAAAAGCAAAAATAACTACTGGGACTACACCAAAATAAAAACCTTTTGCACAATGATGGAAGCCATCAACAAAACAAAAATGCAACCTACTGGATGGGAGAATATATTTGCAAATAATATATCAGATAAGGGATTCATAACCAAAATATATAATAAATTTATACAACTCAATATCAAAAGGACAAATAATCTGATTAAAAATGTCTAACTAAATAGATATTTTTCCAAAGAAGAACTATAGATGGCTCATAGACACATGAAAAGGTGCTCAACACCACTAATCATCAGGGAAATGGAAATTTAAACTACAGTGAAATATCACTTTACACCTGTCAGAATGGCTAGTATCAAAAGACAAGGAATAACAAATGTGGGCAAAGATGTGGAGAAAAAGGAACTCCTGTGCATTGTGGGAATATAAACCAGTACAGCCATTGTACAAAACAGGACAGAGGTTTTTCAAAAAATTAAGAATAGAAATACCATACAATTGAGGAATTTCATACTGGGTAAATACCTAGTATTTACCCCAAGAAACCAAAAAATACTAATTCAAAATGACACATAACACACTTATGTTTATTGCAACATTACGCACGTACAATAACCAAGATATGGAAACAACCTAAGTGTCTATGATAGATGAATGGATAAAAAAGATGTAGTGTGTATGTGTGTGTGTGTCTTTTTGAAATATTACAGGTTCATAAAAAAGAATGAGATCTTGCCATTTGTGAGAACATGAACAGACCTGGAGGGTATTATGCTAAGTGAAATAAGTCAAAGAAAGATAAACACCATATAACTTTACTTGTATGTGGAATGTAAAAACAAAACAACTGAGTGAAGGAGAAAAAGAAGAAACAGATCTGTAAATACAAAAGAACAAAGTGGTGGTTGCCAAAAGGAAGGAAGTAGGAGAGGGTAAAATGAGCGAAGGGGGGAGTGGCAGGCAAGGCTTCCAGTTATGGAATGAATATGTGGATAAAAGGTACAGCAAAAGGAGTATAATTAATGATATTGTAATAGCATTGTGTGGTGACAGATGGTAGCTACACCTGTGGTGAGCATACCATAACATATAGAGTTCTTGAATCACTATTTATATGCCCAAAACTAATGTAACATTTTGTGTCACCTATATTTCAATTTTACAAAAAGCTGAAAGTCAACAAACAAAACTTGGAAGAGGTAAACATCCTAATTATGTACAGCATTCTAGAAGTTTTCAAATCGTTTGGCTAGTTATGTCATTATACTTGATACAATTAATCTATTGGATGTGAAAAAGGGAGCACTGAGAAACAGAGGGTAAGCCATTCAGCACATGAACTCTTTGCTATCTCAGTATTCTTATAGCACATCAGCCTGCGCCCATTGGTGGTCTTCCCCACTCCCTCTCAGAGGCCATCCTTCCTTAATCTACTTTCCTCAGGTTGTAGGAATGGGTACATGCCATAAGTATGGCCAACTGCTTTCTCTTTTCATTGAGCAAGTGCACAGTCCAAGAGGTAGACATTACTTTCATTGTTGTTGTTTGATGACATTTAGGTTGTGATATTTTTATATGCAGGATCTGAGAGATACTGGGGTTAGTCGATGAGGTAAGGCATTGGTTTGTAGAGTGCTTCCTCAAGTCCCATATCCTTCTTAGCTTCCTAATCCAATAAATGCCCCCAATTTGTTAGTTTGCTTAGCTGCTTTGGGTTATGTTATTCTCCCTTGCAACATTTAAACAATTACAAAGATAAGTAAAGTGAACTAATAAATCAGCTTCTAGTCAGAATACAAAAATGACTTAACCATACATGAGACTATGAGGCTCAAAAACAGGGATTAGAAGAATGACTAACAGAGAAATAAGGCAGAGTTGTTAGAGTGTATTCAAGGCTCTATGTCAGAGAAGGGACTCTGAAAGGCATGAAGGACTAGTGGAGAAAAAAGGGGCAAGAGAAAAGGAAAGCTGGAGTGAAACATGAGAAATGTGTGTCATCATCAGACTTGAGAATATAATTCAGGTCAGTAAATAGTCTAACACACACAACTTGGTCAACTCACCCAATGTACCCAGTAAATCAATGAATGTCTTGCAGGTTGTCCTAGTCCACAACTCTCCAGTAACTAAGGTTCCTCTGCCTCTTGAGCATATACTCTTTAATGTTGTTTTCCATCAGCCAGCTTCAGTTCAATCTTGGTTTACTAGCAAAATGCTACTCTTAGAAAAAGGGTAATTACTAGTCTTATTTAACACTGCAATCATATGGAGAAATCCAGGGTGTCTAGAAGCCTGCTTTCTCAGGAAAGCAGTGGGCTTAATTAGATCCTCTTTAAGGAGACAGGAAACTAAAGACAGCAAACTGGGCATTATCCTATTTTCTATTCATTTAAACACTCATAAAATCTCTGGGTTGCTGGATGATTATTGATTCTGAAGCCCAATCATCGGATAAAGGAGGGAGTGAATGAAGGGTAGAAAATCAAGTATCTTGGTATGAAGACTGCTCCTTCAAAACACTGTGACACAGGGGTACCTGGGTGGCTCTGTGGGTTAAGCATCTGACTTCGGCTCACGTCATGATCTCGTGGTTTGTGAGTTCGAGCCCTGTGTCAGGCTCTGTGCTGACAGCTCAGAACCTGGAGCCTGCTTCAGATTCTATGTCTCCCCCTCTATGTCTCCCCCTCTCTCTGCCCCTCCCATGCTCATTCTCTGTCTCTCAATAATAAATAAATACTAAAAAAAATTAAAAAACAAAAAAACAAAATAAAACATTGTGACATATTTTTTAAAGGCACAATTTAAAAACTTTTTAGTTCTGAAGTTAATCTGGTGAATAGAATCTTCATATTAGCAACCACCAGTTGGTAGATGGTTGAGCCAGGCAGCCCTGGAGTTAGAATCAGACCTTGCTAATTTAGAGAGTATCAATCTAATCTTGTAGGTGTTTTTTGCTTGCCACTTTGCTAGTTTCTAGAGATGCAACGGTGACAAGTGTGTAATAGTCCCTAGTTCCAAAGAGCTGCTAGACTAATGGAAAGGAAGAGCCAAGACAAGTCATAATGACATTGTGAGGAGAGAGGTGTGACGGAGAACTTTGGACACCTGGAAGAAACTGCAGCTGGAGGGTCTGACTCACTGAGGGGCACAGAAGTCATTCCTTTCAAAGTTGATGTTTAAGCCAAGACCATAGTGACAACAAGTGACAACAGATGAAAGTGGCTGTAAAGAGTGTTTTGGGCAGCAAGAACACTATGCGTGAAGGATAAGGCAAGAGAAAGGGAACATTGACGCTTGGTGGAAGTACAGTGTGGTCGTTATAGTTTGTACACAGTTGTGGGGTGATGGGGGACTGGGGACAGACTAACCTAGAGCTAGCATAGTAATTATCATAAGTAGTTACCCCCAAAATATTGAACCAGTTAATGTCTCTAGGATCAGATCAGTGTTCTCTAAATTAGGAAAAGTCAAATTCCAACACCAAAGTTTCCTTGTTTAGCTGCCCATTAACTAATCATCAAGAGTCAAGATCATTGAGGGTCTTATAAATTATTTTAAGGAACTTAAATTTGGCATTTGAAATTTCTTTAAGACAATTATCCAGCCATCTGTCCTTCCATCCATACAAATATCTGGGTTTTTTAAAAAAATATTTATTATCTATTATGTGGCAGGCATTGCAGAGGAATTAGCATTGCATTAGAGAGAATAAACATAGTTACTATCTCTGTGAAATTTACACAGAAGAGGGAGGAATGGACAATGAAAAAATAAATATACGATACACCTTATTATTACTGCAGTCAGGAAAACAGCCTCCTTACAGTGATAGTGTTAACCCATCTAGATAAGGTAGTATGAGAGATATCTCTAAGAAAGTGTAATTTATACTGTAGAAGGTTAAGAAGGCAGCTATGTAAAAAATGGGATGACAGAGATTCTAGGCAAAGAAACAGTATCAAAGATTAGAGGAGAGACATATCATGAGACATCTGAGGAGATGAAAAAGCCACTGGCACTGGCTATAAAAGGAAGGGCAGAGTGGTTCAACTGAGGCTAAGGGGTTACCATACATGGCTTTGTAGGTAATGATAAGGAATTTGGATTTCATTTGAACAGCAGTAACAAGCCATTGAAAATTTAAACAGAAAGTAACAAGACCTGCTATGTTATCTTTGTGCTTAGGTATTTAAATTTTATTCTAATTGCTATATGGAGAATAGATTTGTAATAATCAGCTTGGGCTGCTGCAAAGGGATACCATAGACTGGGTAGCTTTCACAACAGACATCTATTTTCTCACAGTTCTAGAGGCTGGAAGTCCAAAATCAAGGAATGAACAGGGCTGGATTTGGGTCAGATCTCTCTTCTTGCTTGCAGATGGCCACCTTATCTCTGTGTATATGCAGAGATTAAGATTTGGTATCTCTTCCCTTTCTTGTAAGGACACTAGTTTTATTTGATTAGGGCCCTACTCTTATGACCTCATTTAACCTTAATTAACCTCCTTAATTGCCCCATCCCCAAATACAGTTAACATTGGGGATTAGGACTTCAACATGGGGATCTGAGGGGACACAGTTCAGCCCATAACAACATTATAAATCAAAAAATGGAAAGACACAAAGCATGTTAGGATCATAATTGTGCATTAGAACAAACAATGGTAGTATGTTAAAGTAGATGAACTCAAGAAATGTTTAGAGGTAAAAACATTTGAATGACCGGATAGTTTGGATGTGGTTCCACTATGGAGGTAAGAAAGTCTTACAGAGGAACGAGGGAAGCAAGAATATAGTGTTGGAACTATTATATTTGAGAAATCTGTGAGCCACCAAAGTGAATGTATTTGACAATTAGACATAAGAATCTGAAACTCAGAGGGGAGACTTGGAGAAAAGATACAAATTTGGGAACTATTATCATAAAAACTGTCATTGATGCTATAATGACTGAAATATCACCAAGAGAAAAAGCCCACTGCACATTAACATTAAGTAGATGGGGAGAACAAAAGGAATCTAAAAAAATAAAGTAAGAAAGATATAGGGGCAGGTAGAAAACCAGTGAAGTGTGTTGGCAGAGGAGCAGAGAGGTTTTTTTTTTTTTTTTTAAAGGAATGGGTGTCTGCATTGGAGTCCTCCAAAGGCCACCCCAAAGTTCAGTAATTCTCTAGAAGGTCTCACAGGATTCAGTATATAATTGTACTCATGGCTATGATTTAATTCAGGGAAAGGATACAAAGCAAAGTCAGCAAAGGGAAAAGGCACATGAGCCAAGTTCAGAGGAAACCAGGTGCAAGCTTCCGAGTATCCTTTCCCAGGGGAAGTCACGCAGGCCATACTTAATTCCCTCAGCATCAAGTTCTAACAACATAAGTAAAACATTGCCAGGGAAGCTGATTAGAAGACTCAATGGCCAGAATTTTCCTGGGAGGCTCACCATGGAAGCACTCTCTGCCTAGCACACATCAAAATTCCAGACCTGCTGAAGGAAAGCAGGTGTTCAGAATAAACCCTGTTGTTTGCACAAGCAGTCTAGGTATTGAAAGCCACTCATCATTTCTGGGAATGGTAGACACCTTCCTGAAATCCAAGTTCGCAGATGCCTGCCTCTTCAGGGCGAAACTTGTTATTGTTGTGACAAATTTTTATTTAAATTCCAGCTAGTTAACACATAGTGCGATGTCAGTTTCAAGTGTAGGATTTAGTGATTCATCACTGTGCCTACCTTGTAAGGAGGGCCTACGGATAATCACACCTGCTTTTAACTCTTTCCTGCAGTGTCAAAGAGTAAGATGCTGTTTACAAGAGTTAAAGCTAGAGAGAACTGTAGAGTCTGATTACATTATGTGACAAAGAAATTATTGGTGATGTTGTAAAGCAGGCTCTGGCACAAGGCATGGTAAAGTAGTTTGCCATGAGTGGAAGCATAAGTAAATGTTAAATAACTGAATACAGTGAAGAAAATACTTTCAAGAAGAATTGGATATGAATGGGAGCACAGAGTGTAACCGCTAGCAGTGAAAACTGGCTAAGTGTCTTTATTTGTGTTAAACAAAGAAGTCGGGAGCATATTGAAAAGCTAGGATGTGAAGTTGGTAGAGAAGGAGAGGTTAAGGATACCAAAAAGACAGAAAATAATCAAAAGAATGTAAGTTCTGAGAAGGCATCAGGGTACCAAGAAGATTAGCCTTCAGCTGAAGAAGGGACTTTGCTTTCTTTTTGACGGGAGGCAAGGCAGAATGGATTGGTTTAAGAGCAGGGAGGTTTGAAGTTACATAAGAAGAAGCTGAAACAGTTTGCTTCTGGTAGCATTTGTTTATTCAGAGAAATAGACTAGATATTCTGCTGTGAGTCCCACAGAGGTAGGTGCTGGAAGATTAAAGAAAGTGGGACAGAATAGAATAAAGAAACACAGTAGAAGTGACAGTCTGGTTAAGGTTGGTGACCACAACTTCATAACTGCAATAAATAGCTAGTCAGGTGATCTTTCAGTGAATATTGAGAAGGGAAAGTTTTGTAGTGGTAATAGTCGGAGGAAACCATATGAATATGATGACCTTGTCACTTGGACAAGGTAATAGATGTGGATGCAAAGCAGCTCTGAAAAGGAAAAGGTTGACAGCAGGGAGCTAAATTAAACAAACAAACACATAAAAGCATTTGTTGTGACTTAGGTCTCCTGTCTTTTATTTCAGGAAATGGTGATGGATCTAGAAGTCCAATTCTGTCCAACCAATGTATATTTAAAAAAATTTTAATGTTTATTTTTGAGAGAGAGAGATACAATGGGAGTGGGGATGGGGCAGAGAGAGAGGGAGACACAGAATCTGCAGCAAAGTCCAGGCTCTGGGCTGTCAACACAAAGCCTGATGTGGGGCTTGAACCCATGAACCATGAGATCATGACTTTACCCTAAGTTGGACGCTTAACTGACTGAGCCATCCAGCCACCCCAACAATGTATACTGAGCACTTATGTCCAGACACGTGGTTTGGGTAGTAGGATGGGGACATAGAGGAAGACTGTTTGCATAATAAAATAACCCAGAATTTCATTTACTATAATATTACAAATAATTAAATCAAGCTAAAAGTGATTACATCATCTATTATCTGCTCAGCCATGAGGGACTCAACACTTTACATTATTTGGAACAAATACGATATTTCCCTTGTGATCATATACAAAATATTTTGGCCTTATATTATTCAGGTTGTGTTTTCTAACTTCTTTTATTTCATTATAATGCATCTCACTAATTAGTTATTTCCTTAGTCTACAGCCATTCAAGTTCTATTTGTTGGGCTTGTTATAGATAGTGCACATTATAAAAGCAAGGCTAGGAGTTGCCACTTCCTCTATTTTAATAAACCTAGGCTTAATGAGGTGTCTGGCTGATACACAGCCCAGAATTTAGAAGACAAATCAAGCTCTCAATTGAAAATGAGGATCTAGACTTTGCTCAAAATGCCACAATACTTTGGCAGTCTGGACAGACGAGAGAACAAAAAGCTATTTTTAACATTCATTTTATGGTGATGTTATTCTTGAATATGTAAGCATATTCTGATGAAACCATTTCCATTTTAAAGTTAGGGAAAGTCTTGAATGTAAAAGTAAATTGACAAAGTAGTGTAGGATTTCACTTGTATTTCTCATACAATTTCAGCAACCCCCCAAAAGAGGAATATTCTAAGATCAGATGTGTGAAAATTCATGTGAAAGAAATAAATATATCTATAATCACACTATATTTATCCATTTACTTGACATCATACGTAGACTATCACATATCTATCACATTGCATTCCATAAATATGCTCCTAAACATTTTGATGCAACAATTATATATTTAGAAGCGCTGTATACCAAGGACAGTATCAACATTTATTGCAGATACAAATGAATCACAGTATCTGTCTCCTGAACTGTAGAATCTTACTGAAGAAAAATGAAATGTATGACATTTTTAATGAGTGGAAGCAAACAGATGAAGACTCCAAAAATGTGGCCTAGACAGGTTTGGGCAGGGAGTGAGTACTCTGGTCTCTGTGATCCAGTTACTATTTGAAGAAACAGCAGCTCCAGAATAATGTTCCAAAAGAAACTCTGCCATGATGGGAGTTATTTTCACCTCTGTCTTAATCCTCATCAGGGGCACCTGGGAGGGTCAGTCAGTTACGCATCCAACTTGGGCTCGAGTCATGATCTCATGGTTCATGGGTTGAAGCCCCGCCTCAAGCTCTGTGCTGACAGCTCAGAACCTGGAGTCGGCTTCAGATTCTGTGTCTCCCTCTCTCTCTGCCCCTCCCCCACTTGCACTCGGTCTTTCTCTCTCTCATAAATAAATAAACATTAACAAAATTTAATCCTCATTCATTCCTTCACATGAAACTTGTGAACCAGGCACATAGACCGCTTAATCTTTCCTCAAACTATCTGGTCTGATGTCCCCATGACTTATGCTTGCTACTCCATCTCTCTAGAAAGCCATATCCAATTCTTCACCCTATTTTGACCACCAGTTTCTAGCCATTCAAGAGTTCAAACATCGTTCACTCTGGACACCTCTATGATCTTGCTTGGCTGAATTAAGAAAATCTTTTTCACTTACCTTGATCCTAGAAGTTCCCACAACATCTTAAAAGTGCCTCCTTGTTGATGGCCTGTAGGTTCCTTAAAGGCAGCGTATCTATATGAATAGGCACAGTTGCTAACCCCTGCCACATAATGAATTCTCCAAAAATTATCACATGGCTGTATGAAAGGGAGTATTTGATAAGAATATCCTAGTTACATGGGACATCAACTTGCCAATTGTTTCAAAAACTTAGAACAAAGACATTGTACTCAAAGGAGGAGATAGATCTGATTGTAATAAAGGAACAAATCTAAGCTGTATGTGGAATGAGACATTAATAAATTATAAAGAAACTATAGACAACAGAATGCTGTGGATGTGTCTCTCCTAAATACTAATCATTCCTGAATGTGCTATCTCATTTACTTCCCAGGTAACTTTGCCACGTAAATTATAATTATGATAGCTTATGGGCACTGTCTAAATTGTCTAAATTTGTTCATAATTGCTCTAATTTGGTCAACAGTTTTATTATAAAAATAATGTGTGGACATAACGGTATTAAATGCAATGCAAAAAGTTATTATGCCATTGCCCGTTCCAATTACCTCACAGGTAAGCACTTTTAGCTATTCGTGTGTTTAGATTTCTGCTGGTTAACAATATTTTAATAACATGGATATGAGTCCATTGTTTGATAGATCAGTTTAAGAAACTTATCAACTTATGAAATTTGCTTTATAGTATAAAAACATAATTAATTCAGAGATCTCAATAGCTTGAGACTCTAAAAATCTGAATGCAAATAAGCAGTACTAATGCTTTCATTATCCAAATGCTACTCCCTTTAGAACCAACTAGTGTACCTGAACCCAAAAAAGAAATAAAATTTGACATCATATAGAATTGTTGATGAAAGAAGAATGTGTTCTGCATTAGTCAAAATAATAATTATCTCTTAAAATTTTCCATACCACATTTTGCTTTGTACTTCAAGCATGACCTTCCTGTACAGCTCTTTGTCTGATGGCTGCTACTCTGTCTCATTCATACTCCAATTAAACACTTCTATTTTTCTCTAGTTTCAGTAAATTTTCTTCTCTTTCTTCATTAAATAATTTACACCTTAATTAATTATCCTTCTTCCACCTTAATTAACTTTTTAGCATGCACTGAATACTCTAGCTTTTAAGCCATAATATTGGGTTCTTATTAAATATAGATCTTCTAACTTCATATCTTTAGTTACTCTCCCATACTTTTTTTTTTTTAATATTTTATTTATTTCTAGGAGAGAGAGAGAGACAGCGTGAGCAGGGGAGGGTCAGAGAGAGAGGGAGTCACAGACTCTGAAACAGGCTCAGGGGAGGGTCAGAGAGAGAGGGAGTCACAGACTCTGAAACAGGCTCTAGGCGCTGAACTGGCAGTCAGCACAGAGCCTGATGCGGGGCTCGAACCCACGAACCGCGAGATCATGGCCTAAGCGAAAGTCAGACGCTTAACCGACTAAGCCACCCAGGCGCCCCAACTCTCCCATACTTTTTAACTCCCAACTTAATTGGAAATTAAATAAATTGTTGTATAGATAAACTGTCCAAATCATAAGATGTCTACTGGCTGTGTGTTCTATGTGATTTTTTCACTTTGATTTCTCACCCTTTTGTCAGTTATTTTTAGTTCAGGTAATTTCTGTGTTCTTTTTTTTTTTTTTTCTTTTTTTCCTAGTGGTTTTCTTGTAATGAAAACAATTATCTTCTCAACTCTTTTTAAAAATAAAAATTAGAATTAAAGAAGTTATTTCAACTTCACTGAATTATATCTGTTTTCCTTCAGTTCAATCTGTGTGTTCATTTTGGCACTCGATATCAAGCCGTTTCCTTTCCTAAAATGCCTAGCTGTCTTTGACTTTCTATTATACATATGAATAATCAATGAAGTGGACGGCCATAGATACTTGGGTAGTTTATCTACACTTATTCTGACAATCTAACTATGGTTCTTAAAACAAGCAAACCAAGGCACCTGGGTGGATTAGTCGGTTAAGTGTCTGACTTTCAGCTCAGGTCATGATTTCATGGTCCATGGGTTTGAGTCCCATGCTGAGCTCTGTGCTGACTGTTCAGAGCCTGGAGCCTGCTTCCGATTCTGTGCCTCCCTCTCTCTCTGACCCTCCCCTGCTCAAACTGTGTCTCTCCCTCTCAGAAATAAATAAAACATTAAAATAAAAACAGAATCTGTGTTTCCCTATCTCTTTCCTCTCCCCCACTCACATTCTATGTGTCTCTCTCTCAAAAATAAACATTAAAAAAATACACAAACAAAACCCTTCTTAAATTAAAGGGTTGACTACAAGTGCTGGATGTCTGGGCATGACAAGCTGCCTTCAAGGTGTCCTTTTAGGGTGCCCAGGTAGGGATTAGGTAGGCAAACTGCCCTTCCCCTCTACTGGAAGAGGAGTGCTTCATCCTTAGGCACACATATCTTTATTAGGAATCCTAACCTTACATGGATAGATTGTTTAAGACTTTTGGAAAACCATTTTCCACATTTAGCTAGGGAGACAAATGCACTGCTTTCTGATTCTTAGTGTATGTACGTATATTTGAGTTGAAAGAAGTCTACTGAACTAGCTTTTATACAGATGGTTAAAAATTTTCAGATTATTACCCCACAATGTTTCTTGCTTTCCCTGCCTAATTATTCTGAGCCTGATGCCTTGCCAGAATTCTGCCAGGAAATACAGCTCATATTCCTAATGTAGTCTTCTTTGGGATTTTTCTTGAATGGTGGTGGCTTCTGTGTCAATGTGGTCCCATTCACTTCTCCAAATGTCTGATTTGCTGAGGCATTCTTCTCATTCTGTTAAGGAGTTATTCCATTTTGTACTTTTGTACTTTAATTTTAATGATATTTTGGCATGCATGTGTCTCTGTCTGCCATCTTGATCAGGAAGTGATCAAATTTATGTTTCCAAATACTGAGTTATAGCTATGAATCTGTTCATTATTGGCTTAAAATTTTAAATTATACTAAGATATTTTGGCAAGAATGATATATGAATGGAAGAAAAGAGGAATAACATTTGTTGATCACCTACTGAGTGCCAAGAGCTGAGTGAGAGAGACTCTTTATTTTCATGACCTCATTTAATCTGTACAATAACCCTCTGAGGTGTCACTATCTCCATTTTATAAAGGTATATATTGGGACTCAGGGAGTTTAAATAAATTGCCCAAGTCATAGGACTAATAAATAGTAGTACCAACTCTAGATGTGTCTGGCTCCAAATCATCTGCTAGCTCCTTCACAGCATGCTAAATGACTTTGAATGGTTTAGACTTGGTGCTGTAACACAGCGAGTTGTTGTATTTTTTTTGTTTTTAAAATAAGAGAATAATACAAGAAATAGATCTTATTTGCTGTTTACAACCTCAGAAAAATCTTATTTAAAACAAAAAAAAATTAGTGTTATTTTATTGGTGGCATAAATGGTGCAGTATATTGTTTTTCTACCTTCAATTGAAATCCAACCAGTAATATAGATTTCCCTCTCCATAGAGTTTTCAGAGATAGTGACAACAAAGTAAATATTAGTGTTCTTCAATGTCAAATCAAGGCTAAAACAATAGATACTGTGCATTGGCGCCCACAGACTATGAGACAGAGATAGCAGAGCAATGTAAACCTAGCTAGTCTTCCCCACTGTCCTCCTCACCAAATAAAAGGTTAGAAAAGGACAGCTCACAAGTTATTCTCTTCATTCAGTCAAGAAACAGTATATTTTGTACTTCCCCAATGAGTTAAGTATATGTGACACTATCAGTGTATGCCAGACATTGTGAATTTTATGTTGGTGGATGCCGTGTGTGTGTGTGTGTGTGTGTGTGTGTGTGTGTGTGTGTTGTTTCCTTAAATATTTTGAAGCTTTGTTCTGGGATGCAGTTAAACCACTTGTTTAATCCTTTTAAGGATGGCTTTTAATAGTCATTAATTGGGGATAGAACAGCCTTTATTTGGGGCTAATTTATCTTACTTGTAACCAATACCTTTGAAAACTCTACCTGATGCACCTCTATTAGGAGATATTTCCACTTTGGCAGGTGGAACTACTCTTGGCCCTGTGTGAACTCCAAGTATTCTTCCTATTTCTTTGTGATGGTTTTTTGCTAGGTATTGGTTGTTTGTTAATGTTCCCTGATCAATACTCAGTAAAGACCCAAGGAAAACTCTTTGAAGATCTTTGAAACTCTCTCCTTATGAAGCTATTTTGTCTCTGGTATTCTGTCCCACAAATTCTAGTTTCCTTGGTCTCCCTGAAATCCAAATGTGTTTCCCCAACACAGAAAGACTATCAGGCTCCATTTATGGTTCCTTTTATTACATTGTTTGCTGAAAATTTTCTTTAGGCAGTAGGCTGGAACAACCACAGGGTTCATCTTGTTTGTACCCTTTCTCTTGAGGGTCATTGTTATGCATACTCTGTTGTTCAGTGTCTGAAGACTATTGTTTTGCATATTTTGTCTTATTTTTTAATTAAGACAGGAAGATGTCTTAATCAGATCAGGCTGCCATAACAAAAATACTATAGACTGGGTGGCTTAAACAAAAGATAATTATGTCTCACAGTTCTGGGTGGGAAGTCAAAGATCAAGATGCCAGCAGATTGGGTTCTTGGTAAAGACATTCTTCCTGGCTTGCAGATGGCTGCTGCCTTCTTGCTGTGTCCTTACAGGGTGGACAGATAGAGAGCATGCTGGTCATTCTTCCTTTTCTTCTTATAAGAAGTGTACTTATTACACTAATCCAACCATGAGAACTCTAAATCTTATAACCTATGTGAACCTAATGGCCTCCCAAAGGCCCTCCTTCCTAATACCATCACATTGAGGATTAGGGCTTAAACACAGGACTTTGTGAGGGGAGAGGGGGCACAAACATCCAGTGCACACAGAAAGTAAAGCAAGTCCTTGTTAGTCTTTTTTGGAAGTGGAATTTTTAGTCACTTTATGTCCAACTAAATTTGGTCAAAAAAACTAGATGGATATAGACAGCTCTGCTTTCCATTTATCCCTATTTTAGGCCAGAATAAATCTATCCAAATATCACAAACCTAAAAATTTATTCTAAAGGATACCAAACATCTTGTGGGAGTAAAAGGAAAATACTTGGCAGATGTATGGCTTATGTCAAAGACTGAGATTGTTTTGACATTAAATCCAGACATTTTACACCCTTTTGATACAGCCCTATTTTACATAAGATGAGAGATATTTTATCATGCAGACTTCTTTTCAAGTATTCACTCGTATTGGAAATCTATTTTAATATAAAAGAGTAAAACAGTAAAATAGGTATGGTGGCCGACATACAGAAAACAACTGGTTTGTTGATAAGCAGGCTGGCTAGGAAGTGTGGTCCCATGGCCTAACCAAGCTGCTTAATTTAAGGGACAAACACAATTAAATAAAAATATCAGGGCTATTCACTGTGTGTGACTTAGAAAAACAACAATAACAACAACAGGAAACTCATTTCAGAGTACTTGCCAGATACTCAGGCCTGAAGGACATAATCTCCAGTGAGTCAGAATGGCAGAGAAAGGCTATGTAGTTGTAGTTTGCATTCAACAAATCATTGGCTTGTACAGTTTTTAAAATCCAAAAAAAGCTTCGGGTTAGTTTTGAAAGTCCCCAACATTTCAATGGACCACCGTTTCCATCATACATGCTATGACACAAAAGTCCTATTTTACCACGCATTTATGGAATATTTCAAGCAGAGCAGTAGGTGCTGGCCATGGGACATATAATGATAAGTAACAGGGTCTTATTTCTGAAGGAGAAGGGATTAAAAACAAAACCAAAAGCAAAACATGTATCCAAATGTTCACAAGCCAAGGCACTGTGTGTTAGATGCTATAAGGATGGTTTGAAAAAGAATATCTAGGGAAGATACCTTAACTGAATTGGTCTTTAAGGGAAGTTTTCCTGGACGCCCTTTAAAATAGATGGTGGAAGGTGGGCAGGATTCCCACAGGAAGAGACAGGAGTGGGCTTACTAAGGGTAGAAGTGGTGAACCACAAAGTAGTGACGTAAAAGGGTAAGTACCTCAGTGTGCATAAAAGATTAACTGGAAGGACTAATGGAAGAAGAAACTAGAGAGACAAGTTGGTCAAGAGTTTTACCTTACAGGCTAGCAATGGTTTCAAGAGGGTAGATCACTTCTGGGTTCCCACCAGTAATACATTAGGGTTTGGTACAAAGTTCACAACTTCCCATTGTATGTATTAAAAACAGGCTTTACCAGGGAAGCTTAAGTAGGCAGGAGGAAGAAGAGTAGTTATGATAGCCCTGATTCTCCTTTCGTTCCACAGAAATGTGTGTTGGGTTCAAGGCAACACTGGTCAAGGCTGAGCTTGACCAGTATCCAAGCAGTAGTTGATGGTCCAGTTTCCATTGCTATAGGATAAGTATGGGGGATTAGCCTATCAGTGGATATATTAGTCAGGGTGCTCTAGAGAAATAGAACCAATTATATATTAT